>NC_137357.1:16509235-16824235 GCF_965287045.1 Carcharhinus amblyrhynchos | reverse complement strand
CTCTTATTATCCCAAGATGCATAGGTGAGGTGGTTTGGTCATGCTAAATTGTCCCTGAGTGTCCCAAGAAGAGCAGGTGAGGGGGATGAGTGGGGTAAGTATGTGGGGTTTTAGAGATAGGGTCTGGTGAGGAGCTCTATCAGAGAGTTGGTGCAGAATTGATGGGTCGAATGGCCACCTCCTGGCACTGCCAGGATTCTATGGTAAGGGGTGAGGGAGGGGGAGATGACAGGGGAGGGGGGGGGGTATATTTCCCCTGTCACCCCAAACCACTGTTAATGTTCAAGGTCTTGAGGCAATGAGTGGTGACTGTTGTTTGAAGCAGGAAAACACATCAAAGATCCGCCTTGACGTTCAGCTGTCTTGGTGAAGACCGTGTGACCCGCTACTACTGCCAGCGTCCCACATCAGAGACACTGAACAAGATCATCAAACTCGATCTGAGATATAGTGATAGCATTGGTATCCGGGCCTGAGCTCAGCGTCACAGTGAGAAGGTGGAACTGACTTCCTTTTACTCAGTTTGCTGTTTTGAAGGGTTTATTTGTCTTTTAAAAGAGTTTCCAAAGAACAAATTGTGGAGATGAATGTGGCACGGTGGGTTAGCGCTGCTGCCCCACAGCGCCAGGGGCCTGGGTTCGATGCCTGAGTCAGGTCACTGTCTGTGTGGAGTCTGCACGTTCTCCCCGTGTCTGCGTGGGTTTCCTCCGGATGCTCCTGATTCCTCCCACAGTCCGAAAGACATGCTGGTTGGGGTGCATTGGCCGTGCTAAATTCTCCCTCAGTGTCACCCAACAGGCACCAGAGTGTGGCGACACGGGGATTGTCACAATAACTTCTTTGCAGTGTTAATGTAAGCCCACTTGTGACACTAATAAATAAACTTTGAAATGGGATTAAGTCTCAGATGTGAAGATAAGATGAGGGCTGCTGATTTTGCAAGTTGTGGAGTTGGACATGTCCCAAGATGGGCCTGTGAGACCCTGTCCCAGGTTCCTCACCCTTCCCTCTTGAACCAACTGTCTCCCTTGCTGGGAGAGAAAGACAGGGTGGGTGAAGGACTTGTGTGAGGAACGGTTCCCCCAGTCCTGGCCCACCCGCCTGATTCAAACAGACTAGCCCAGGATGTTGGCTGGTCCCGAGGGTGTTGGCTACGAGGAGAGGTTGAATAAACTAGGATTGTTTTCAGTGGAAAGGCAGAGGTTGAGGGGAGACCTGATAGAGGTCTACAAAATGGGGAGAGGCACAGACAGGGTGGGCAGTCAGAGGCCTTTTCCCAGGGTGGAAGTGTCAGTTACAAGAGGGACACAGGGTCAAGGTGAGAGGGGGAAAGTTTAAGGGAGATGTGCCTGGAACACACTGCCAGAGGAGGTGGTGGAGGCAGGCACGTGAGCAACAGTTCAGAGACATCTGGATGGGGACATGAATCGGGAGGGAATAGAGAGATACGGACCGAGTAACAGCAGAAAGATTTTCTTTAGTTAGGGCATTATGATCGGCACAGGCTTGGAGGGCCGAAGGGCCTGTTCCTGCCCTCTACTGCACTCTTTGTCCTCTTCCTTCAGCCCTGGTGTCAATGTGTTAACAGGAGTCTGTTGTGTGTTTGCAGTGACCTGTGCGTCCAGACTGACCCATGTGAAAAACTACCAGGTGGTGAGGCCGCGGAGATTTCATACAAGTCAGAAGCGAGCGAGCGAGGTACTGTACACGGACCAGGAAGAAGGGTTCACCCAGCTCCTCAACACCGGAGTGGCTCCAACAGTTCAGATCTTCATCAATGCTACACTGTGACAGAGAGGGCTCAGGACCAGAGGGGCCTTTAACCAGTTAGCAGGGCTGAGGTGGATGGGTGGGCACGGTGGCACAGTGGGTTAGCACTGCTGCCTCACAGCACCAGGGACCCGGGTTAGATTCCTGACTCGGGTCACTGTCTGTGTGGGTTTACTCCGGGTGCTCCGGTTTCCTCCCACAGTCTGAAAGATGTGCTGGTTCGGTGGATTGGCCGTGCTGAATTCTTCTTTGGTGTACCCAAACAGGCGACAAGGGGATTTTCACAGAAACTTCATTGCAGTGTTCAGTAGATTGGCCAAGATAAATTGTCCCTGAGTGTCAGGGGGACCAGCTAAGGTAAATGCACGGGGTTACGGGGATAGGGCTTGGGTTGGGTTGT
This sequence comes from Carcharhinus amblyrhynchos, assembly GCF_965287045.1. NCBI lineage: Eukaryota > Metazoa > Chordata > Chondrichthyes > Carcharhiniformes > Carcharhinidae > Carcharhinus > Carcharhinus amblyrhynchos. The sequence goes on along the minus strand of NC_137357.1, from coordinate 16,822,065 downwards.
GGTCAGTGCAGGCTTGGTGGGCCGAATGGCCTCCTCCTTCACTGGAGGATTCTGATTCGATAATGTCAGCCTACATGAGACACCAATAAAATAAACTTCAACTTAAAGTTTGTCGTTTAAACTTAAAGTGCCTGTCTGTAAATAGACATTGGTGATGTGGTGTCCACGTGACAACAGATGGCTCTACGTGAATCCTTGTCCACAGTTCGGAGAATGTCCAATAAAACGTCCAGTTGACCACAGCCTTGCCTCTGGGAGTCTCTCTCACTCGTCATGAGGAATGCTGTGGAGATGCCGGTGTTGGACTGGGGTGGGCACATGAAGAAGTCTCACAACACCGGATTAGAGTCCAACAGGTTTATTTGGTAGCACGAGCTTTCGGAACGCCGCCCCTTCATCAGGGTAAGTGGGAAGGAATGGGGATTAACCTCATCTCAGTCCCACAGCGATGCTGAGAGAAAGGGGGTTAATAATGAGAGGGATTTGTCATGAGACAGGAGGATGGTGACGGGGAAGGAGAGTTAACAATCAGAGAGACTGAATGTGGTTCCAGTTACGAGCAGTGAGACAGAGACTTCAAAACGTTGGGATTGAGTCCTGTGGCAGCAGAGAAGAGGAGGGAATGGAGACAAGGGGGGTTACAGTGAGCGGCAGATGGGAGGATTGATGAAAAGTGAGTTTGAAGGAGGGGGCGTTTTGGGTTGATTCTGATCCGAGTTGAATTTTGCTATCTGTTTGGTACCAGGGTCTTTATCCACCAGTCCTTCAGTTTGAGATCCCAATCGAAGGCAAGGGTCACGTTGTCCACCTCGAGAAAAACCAGTAAGTGTCTTGTTGTTTGTGGAGTTATCGCGTCCAGAACCCCCGGGGGATTGGGAGGGGGGGCTGCTCCTTCCTCGCCGTTGGAGGGTCAGTGACACACTGCGCTGTGGAAGACGGCACCACATCTCTCTTCACTTGGGGGCGATGCACTCGAGGATGTTCCATTGTGCGTTAGTCACTTCCTCTGAAAGCTCTACCCTTTCCTTCCACAGGCAGCTCATTGCAAAGAATTACTCTGAGACCTACTATTTGGACAATGGGACTGAGGTCACCAGCACTCCTCTCTATCCAGTGAGTACAACACTCTCTCCTTGGTCTGTGTTCCATTGGAGGTGAAAGGAAATGGAGTTCCAGTGGATTTCTGTCAGCAAGACGCACACCCCTCCAAGTTCTCTTCCCCAAAGAGCTGGTTCGAAGCTGCCCCATCTCTGCTGCCCTGTCACTCTCTCCCAACTCTGTCCCAAACCAAATCTTCAACCCCTTCCCCCCCCAGCATATCAGACCAAACCACCTGAACCATCTTCACACCCTGCATCAGGATATTTCACACTGTGGATTGTCCCCATGGAATGTTCCATTGGCCAAACACAAAATTATGTCGAATCTCTCAGAGTTAAATCAGTTAAAATTAAGTCAACCAGTCTGGCTGCAACACTGTCCAATTCCACAGTACAGAATGAGGCCATTCAGCCCATTGAGCTTGCATCGACAACAACCCACATTCAGGCTCTGTCCCCCATAGCCTCACAAATTTACCCTGCAAATCCCCCCCTGACACTGAGGGGCAATTTAGCATGGCCAATCCACTAACCCACACGTCTTTGGAGTGTGGGAGGAAACCCACGCAGACACGGGGAGAATGTGCAGGTTCCGCACAAGCAGTCACCCGAGGCCGGAATCAAACCTGGGTCCCTGGTGCTGTGAGGCAGCAATGCTAACCACTGAGCCACCTCGCCACCCTCTCTCTCCACTTCTCTGCATCCTCCAGAGATTGTCCTCGAAACTTTCCCCTTTCAGCAAGCTTTTGGTCATCTCTTTCCTGCCTCAGTGTCGCGGTTCATCTGATAACACTCTGGGTGTTTAAGGTCATTGAGGGTGCTATATAAATGCCTGTCAGTGTCGCTTGTTGATGATGATGATGTCGGGTTGCCTTCTGTGGCCAAGGCATCATTGGAAGGAATGCATTATTCACGGAGAGGCATGAGAACATTGGAGAAAGAAAGCTTCGTCCATGTGGTTGTGGGTGTTCATGGCAAGGCCATCATGCTGTGAGGTGCTCAGAAGGAGGCGATTGGAAAGCGATGGCCTCATGGTATTATCACTAGGCTATCAATCCAGAAACTCAACTCATCTCCTGGGGGACCCGGGTTCGAATCCCACCACGGCAGATGGCGGAATTTGAATTCGATAAAAAGTATCTGGAATTGAGAATCCATTCATGACCATTGCCGACTGTCAGAAAAACCCATCTGGTTCATTCATGTCCCGTTAGGGAAGGAAACCTGCTGTCCTTACTGGTCTGACCTACATGTGACTTCAGAGCCACAGCACTGTGGTTGACTCTCAACTGCCCTCCAGGGGCAACTAGGGATGGGCAATAAATGCTGGCCCATGAATGAGTAAAAAGAACTGGTCTCAACATGGCCATTCTCCCTGGAGTGGTGGGAAGATCTTGCTGACCTAGAACATGGAACATTACAGTGCAGTACAGACCCTTTGGCCCTCGATGTTGCGCCAACCTGTGAAACCAATCTGAAGCCCATCTGACCGACACTGTTCCAATATCATCCATATGTTTATCCAATGACCATTTCAATGCCCTTAAAGTTGGCGAGTCCACTACTGCTGCAGGCAGGGCATTCCACACCCTTATTACCCTCTGAGTAAAGAGCCTACCTCTGACATCTGTCCGATATCTATCACCCCTCACAAAGCTGTCAGAATGGCGGCCTCCACGGAGCAGAAAACATAGAAGTAAAAATCTCCTTAGCAAGTTGCCTCAGACAAAATCACACAAAGTAAACCCAGGCAGTTCTCGTGCCTGACAGGACATGAATAAACTAGTCTTGTGTTTAACCACAACACGACAGTTTCCTGGCTGCTCGCCTTTCATTTCCCTATCTTGGGAACGGCATCCAGATTGTCATGATGAGACCTGAAATCACATTCCCCGGATTATTAATCCATGTTCCTGGTAACCAGCCCGGTAACGTGGCCAATGCACCTCCATATCCACAACAACCACAGATCCCTAACCAAAGGTGAGTTCATATTTCCATCTCCCTGCCTCTCTTGGGGGCGGATTACTTCAATGATACAATCCCTACAGTGCAGAAGGAGGCCATTCAGCCCATCGAGTCTGCACCAACCACAATCCCACCCAGGCCCTCTCCCCACAACCCCAATGCTCGCTGATCCCCCTGACACTCAGGTCAATTGAGTGCGGTCAGTCCACCTTACCGGCTCATCCTTGGACTGTGGCAGGAAACTGGAGCACCCGGAGGAAACCCATGCAGACACGGGGAGAACATGCAGACTCCACACAGACAGTGACCCAAGCCGGGAATCGAACCCAGGTCGCTGGCACTGTGAGGCAGCTGTGCTAACCACTGAGCTACTATGCCACCCTGATCCTGATTGGTGACGCTTAGAATTTCAAAGCTACGTTAGTCTCAATGGGATGGAAATGTTCGCTGGGTGACCTCACCTCAGCCAAGTTGCTGATGGCCATGCTTGTTCCTTACTGAGTTAGAAAGAGATAACTGGGGAAGGCCAGTCGGTTTTGGCACAGTGGCATAGCGATTAGTGCTGCTGCCTCACAGGTTCGATTCCTGGCTTGGGTCATTGTCTGTGTGGAGTTTGTATGTTTTGATTTGATTTGTTGTTGTCACATGTCCTAGCATACAGTGAAAAGTATTGTTTCCTGCGTGCTGTACGAACAAAGCACACCATTCATAGAGAAGGAAAGGAGAGAGTGCAGAATGTCGTGTGACAGTCATAGCTAGGGTGTAGAGAGAGGTCAACTTAATGCGAGGTAAGTCCATTCAGAGGTCTGATGGAAACAGGAAAGAGTTCTTGAGCCGGTTGATAGGTTCTCCCCGTGTCTGTGTGGGTTTCCTGTGGGTGCTCTGGTTTCTCCCACACACCAAAATTGTGTCGGTTTGGTGGATTGGCCATGCTAAATTGCCTTCTAGTGTCCCAAGATGTGCACGTTCGATGGATTGGCCATGCTAAATTGCCCCTTAGTGTCCTAAGATGTGCAGGTTAGGTGGATTGGCCATGCTAAATTGTCCCTTTGTGTCCAAAGATGTGTTGGTCAGATGGATTAGCCATGGGAAATGCCTGGGATAACGAGGAGAAGGTGAGGGTGATGTACCCTTTTAGAGGGTCGGTGCAGACTGGATGGGCTGAATGGCCTGGCTCTGCACTGTCGGTCTTGGTTCTTGGTGGGAAAGCAGCGTGGGTTAGTGGGCCTGGAGGTGATGGGTGAACTGGCCTTGGTACGGGTGCAGCAACATTGAGGATCGCAGGAGCAGTACAGGATATGTTCCGGGTGGGAACGTGTGGGAGACTGGTTTTGTTGACGGTGAGTGCGGGTACATTCCAAGACATGTCGCAACAGGATGGAGACGCCTGTGTCGAAACCTAGGAGGCCCACTCGAGAAAGAAAAACTTTGCCAAAAGCAACAGGCGCACAACAGTCTCAGAGACATAGCACGGCCTCACCTCTGTGGAATCTAACAAGAACCTGTTCTCCATCTCACACTCATTTCTGCCACAATAGTGATCATATTTCATCCCTCAGTAGGTTCCCAGCAGTGAGAACCCTGTGTACCGTTGGGTTCCCTCAGCCTTTTTACTGAGCTGTGCCAGTTAGAGATCACCGTCTCCGATATGTAATTGCAACCTGTAAAAGTGTGTGTAAAATTGGGAAACTTGATGTTTGCATTGTTTCTTTGCCCCCACCCCCCATACCTCAGCCACATCATTGATTCGGGGAGTGATATGCAAGATCTCACTTTTCTTTGACTCAGAGCGGGGGTGGGTGCCTGGAATTCACTGCTCGCATTGGTGATGGAGGCAGAGACCCGAAACCCTTTGCCTCCACGGTGGCACAGTGGTTAGCACTGCTGCCTCAGAGCGTCAGGGACCCGGGTTCGATTCCCGGCTTGGGTCACTGTCTATGCGGAGTCTGCACATTCTCCCTGTGTCTGCATGGGTTTCCTCCAGGTGCTCCGGTTTCCTCCCAGACGTGCTGGTTGAGTGTGGCGATTAGGGGATTTTCACAGTAACTTCATCGCAGTGTTAATGTAAACCTACTTGGTCGTGAATAAATAATCTTTAAAATCTTTAAACTTTGTAAGAAGTATCTGGATCCTGCACCTGAAGTTCTGTAGTCCATCGGGCTCGGGGCCAGGTGCGGGGAGGTGGGATTAGAAAGGACACCAAGTTGCCTTTGAGTTTGCATGGACAAAATGGGCTGAATGGCCGCCTTCTACGCTGTAACTTTTCTTTGGTTCTTTGTGATCCAACTTCACAACGATCAGCAAGTGAAATATCACAGAATCCCGACTGTGCAGAAGGAGGCCATTTGGCCCTTCAAGCCTGCACTGACATCAATCCCACCCAGCCCCTATCCGCATAACCTCACGTATTTACCCTGCTCATCCCCCTGCCATGATTTAGCAAAGCCAATCACTCGAGCCCACGTATCTTTGGAGTGTGGGAGGACACCGGAGCACCCGGAGGAAACCCATACAGAGATGGGGAGAACGTGCAAACTCCACACAGACAGTGATCCAAGCCAGGAATCGAACCCTGGGCCCTGGCGTTATGTGGCAGCAGTGCTAACCACTGGATGTTCCCATTGTTTCATGCAAACAGGCATAAAGAAAATAACTTGTATTTCTTGATGACCCCAGAATGTCCAAAAGGACCTTACAATCAGTGGTATATTGATGCTGTTGTAATGTGGGGCTTACCACAGCCAATTTGCACACAAGAAGTTCCAACAAAGCAGGTCACCTACTCAAGATGTTGACCAGGATACTTGTCCTGATATCCTTTGAAGAGTGGGGTCTCCCTGCCTCAGAGCACATGGGGCCTTGGCCTAATGCACTCTCTGAGACAGGACCTTGGATAGAATCTCCCAGTTCTGCAGTCAGCCTGGAGGTTAGCCAGAATGGGACTTGAATCCCGAATCCTCTTCCTCCTTATTCACTGAACTGCTCCGGACCTGGCTGAATCCAGAGGAAGGGGGATCTAAACATTGGAAATTTGAATAGCCTTTGTCCATCATTGGATGGTTTCTGTAGATGACATGATTCTGACTGCCCAAACGGTTTGAGATCACTTTGTTGTGAGATGATGATGACCTGGGTGACATGTATCATTGACAAACACCCTTTCTTTCTTGGCCAGGATCATTGCTATTATCACGGTCACATCAAGGGTGAAGGAGGTTCCTCGGCCAGCTTCAGTGCTTGCAATGGACTCAGGTAAGGTCAGGACAACGTCTAACTCAGGGAACCTGGCCAGTAACTCCTCTGGAGAAGGCCCTGTCTGGTGAACCGAGTGGATGTGTTTAGAACATAAGAACTAGGGGCAGGAGTTGGCCATCTGGCCCCTTAAGCGTGCTCCACCAGTCAATAAGATCGCAGCTGATCTTTTCATGGACTCAACTCCACTTACCTACCCACTCTTAATTCAAAAATTTATCTATCCTTGCCTTAAAAACATTCAATGAGGTAGCCTCAACTGTTTCACTGGGCAGGGAATTCCACAGATTCACAACCCTTTGTGTGAAGAAGTTCCTCCTCAACTCAGTCCTAAATCTGCTCCCCCTTATTTTGAGGCTATGCCCCCTAGTTCTAGTTTCACCCGCCAGTGGAAACAACTTCCCTGCTTCTGTCTTATCTATTCCCTTCATAATCTTATATGTTTCCATAAGATCTCCCTTCATTCTTCTGAATTCCAATGAGTCTAGCCCCAGTCTACTCAGTCTCTCCTCATAAGCCAACCCTCTCAACTCCGGAATGAACCCAGTGAATCTCCTCTGCACCCCCTCCAGTGCCAGTCTATCCTTTCTCAAGTAAGGAGACTAAAACTGTACACAGCACTCCAGGTGTGGCCTCACCAGCACCTTATCCAGCTGCAACATAACCTCGCTGTTTTTAAACTCCATCCCTCGAGCAAAAAAGGACAAAATTCCATTTAGAGTCATAGAGGAAACAGGCCCTTCGGCCCAACTTGTCCATGCTGCCCTTTTGTTCTTTAAAACCCCTAAGCTAGTCTAATTGCCCGCATTTGGCCCATATCCTTCTATACCCATCTTACCCATGCAACTGTCTAAATGCTTTTTAAAAGACAAAATTGTACCCGCCTCTCAGACTCACCATCCTCTTTGTCACAAAATTGCCCCTCTGGACCTTTTTGTATCTCCCAACTGTTGCCTGAAACCTGTGCCCTCTAGTTTTAGACTCCCCTACCTTTGGCACAAGATATTGACTATCTAGCTTGTCTATGCCCCTCATTATTTTATAGACCTCTATAAGATCACCCCTCAGCCTCCTGCGCTCCAGAGAAAAATGTCCCAGTCTATCCAGCCTCTCCTTATAACTCAATCCATCGAGTCCTGGTAGCATCCTAGTAAATCTTTTCTGCACTCTTTCTAGTTTAATAATATCTTTCTATAATAGGGTGACCAGAATTGGACACAGTATTCCAAGTGTGGCCTTACCAATGTCTTGTACAACTTCAACAAGACGTCCCAACTCCTGTATTCAATGTTCTGACCAATGAAACCAAGCTTGCTGAATGCCTTCTTCACCATCTGTCCACCAATGACTCTACTTTCAAGGAGCTGTGAACATGTACCCCGAGATCTCTTTGTTCTGTAACTCTCCCCAACTCCCTACCATTTACTGATTAAGTCCTGCCCTGGTTCCATCTACCAAAATGCATCACCTTGCACTTGTCTAAATTAAACTCCATCTGCCATTTGTCAGCCCACTGGCCCAATTGATCAAGATCCTGTGGAATTGGAGATAATTTTCTTCACTGTCCACTATGCCACCAACCGTCGTGTCATCTGCAAACTTACTAACCATGCCCCCGATATTCTCATCCAAATCATTCATATAAATGACAAATAACAGTGGGCCCAGCGCTGATCCCTGAGGCACACCGCTGGTCACAGGCCTCCAGTTTGAAAAAGAACTCTCTGGCTTCTGTCAAGGAGCCAATTTTGTATCCATTTAGATACCTCACCCTGGATCCAGTGAGATTTAACCTTATGCAACAACCTACCATGTGGTAGCTTGTAAAAGGCCTTGTGGACAAGATCAACCGCACTGCCCTCATCTACCATCTTGGTTACCCTTTCAAAAAACTCAGTTAAATTTGTGAGACATGATTTTCCACTCTCAAAGCTACGCTGACTGTTCCTAGTTTGCCTTCTTAATTACCTGCTGCACCTGCAAATCAACTTTTTGTGAGTAATATTTGTGGGACGTAAGGGCCATTTCGTGTCTGGGGTACAACTTTGCTGGTTTAAGGCTCCCTGGTTGACCTGCCTTCTCTCTTCCAGTGGCTACTTCCGCACAAAGGGCCAGAGGTATGTGATGGAGCCTCTGAAAGATTCGGACAGCGATGAGCACATGCTGTACAAGTATGAGGAGCTTAGGCTACCATTGAAAACCTGTGGCGTGGTCAACACTTCAGAGGACAGCTCAGAGCCAAGAGTGGAAGAAACCTTCAGCAATGATCGCGAGGTATTTCAAGCAAATCGGCTGTTTGTCTTGTGTTAACACGAGAGGGGGAAAAGAAAGATCTGCATTTATGTAGCACTTGGCACCTCAGCATATCCCAATGTTCTCTGCAGCCAATGGAATATTTCTGAAGTCTTGTTCCTCTTGTATTGTAGGACATTCAGTGGCCAATTTACCCAGGGAAAGCTCTCCCAATCATTGATGTGCTCACGACTACATAGCAGTCTTGTCTGAAGGGCAAATACTAGCCAGGGATGTCTCACATGCCTGCCTTCAGAATAGCGGCCAACACATCGATCACATCCACTTAACAAAGTGGACAGCAACTTGGCTTAATTCCGGGAAAGATAGCATGACCAACAGTGCAGCACCTGCTCAGTGCGGCACAGAATTGGTGTATCCGGAGTTGCACAGTGTCCACTGGCTGTAACAGCGGTTAAACAGAAAGTGACGTCAGGAGGGAGAGGAATGTGGTTATTCTGGTAATGACTCATGGTGCAGTAATTGCAGGTTAGCTCGCCACACCACCGTTTCACAAATAGGATCAGTTTCCGGTCTCTTAACACATTACTAGGGATCTGTTACCATATCTATAAAATACTCCGAACTCCTCGATTCGAACCCAGCCTGTAACTCACTCCTGGGTATCTATTATTCTTTATATAAACCACCTCGAACCCCTCGATTAGATTCCAGTCTGTAACTCACTCCCAGGTATCTGTTATTCTATATATAAACCACCCCGAACCCCTCGATTAGATTCCAGTCTGTAACTCACTCCCGGGTATCTGTTATTCTATATATATACCACCCCGAACCCCTCGATTAGATTCCAGTCTGTAACTCACTCCCGGGTATCTGTTATTCTATATATAAACCACCCCAAACCCCTCGATTAGATTCCAGTCTGTAACTCACTCCCGGGTATCTGTTATTCTGTATATAAACCACCCCGAACCCCTCGATTAGATTCCAGTCTGTAACTCACTCCCGGGTATCTGTTGTTCTATATATAAACCACCCCGAACCCCTCGATTAGATTCCAGTCTGTAACTCACTCCCGGGTATCTGTTATTCTATATATAAACCACCCCGAACCCCTCGATTAGATTCCAGTCTGTAACTCACTCCCGGGTATCCACATCCTTAAACCAGTTTTCTTTGCACTCTGATTTGACCCTGTAGCCTTGGTAAGTGATGGGAGTTAATTGGGTTGTGTTCAGTCACTGCTCCTTGTTGTTACAGAGGAGTGATTTCCTGAAGGCCAAGAGGTACATTGAGATGTACGTGGTGGTGGATTATTCTGAGGTGAGTTCAACACACTCAGCGACTGTTGCCTGATTCCCCCTCTGTTACTGACCATCCCACTGTTTGGTGCTTGCGACTCTGATCGATCCGAGTGAACCATAATCAGACCATATTTCTTCCTGTCCTGGTGGGTAATCTTGACTAAAATCTTTTTAAAGTTTATTTATTCATCAGAAGTCGGCTGACATTCACACTGCAATGAAGTTACTGTGGGAACCTCCGAGTCGCCACACTCTGGCACCTGTTCGGGTATACTGAGGGAGAATTCAGCAGAGCCAATCCACCTCACCAGCACATTTTTTGGAGTGTGGGAGGGAACAGGAGCACCCGGAGGAAACCCACGCAAACACGGGGAGAATGTGCAGACTCCACACAGACAGTGACTCAAGCCGGGAATCGAACCCAGGTCCCTGGCTCTGTGGGGCAGCGGTACTAACCAGTGTGCTGACGGTGATGTAGACAGTGACTTGATGAGGTAGTTAATCTGAGCGGACAGCACACAAACAGCCCATTCATCCCAACTGCTCCACACTCTACACAGGCTCCCGATTCCATCTCACCCTATATCCATACTCCCCATACTTCAATCGCTTGTGTTTACCCAGCTTTCTCTTAACTGTTCACCTCCAGCATTCTCTTCCTTCGGAGAAGTGACTAGGATCCAAGAGCACAGCCTCAGAGTCAAGTGACAACCCTTGAGAACCAAAGTGAGGAGGAATTCCTTCAGGCAGAGAGTGGTGAATCTGTGGAACTCTTTGCCGCAGAAGGCTGTGGAGGCCAGGTCATTGAGTGTCTTCAAGACAGAGATAGATAGGTTCTTGATTGGTGAGGAGATCCAAAGTTAGGAGGAAAAGGCAGGAGAATGGGTTTGAGAAACTTATCAGCCATGACTGAATGGCAGAGCAGAGTCGATGGCCTAATTCTGATCCGAAATCTCATGGTCGAAGCGCTCTCAGTGACAGCTAATTCCATTGTCCCAGCACTCTCGAGCCAAAGAATATTGTCCCAAATTTCCTGGACTATCTGATATTTGTGGCTCTGAGAGTTGGACCTCCCTGCAGAAGGGGAAGCAGTTTCCTCCATCCAGCCTGCTATTTTTGATTTGATTTATTCTTGTCACATGTATGAGTTTACAATGAAAAGGATTGCTTCACGCAACAAACAGTGCTTTTTACTGTATACGAATACACCTGACAATAATAAATCCAATCAAATCATAAACTCTTCAGATCACTTTGTGACCACTGCCAACCAGGCCAACCCTGAATCGACCCCAATCCACCCGGAGACCCCCAGCCTTTGCTGTGAAGTTGTGTCACTTCTTTCCAGGCTAATACTTGTTAATCATCTTTGCACCTTCTCCCATCCATCAGTCCTTATTGTCAAAATGGAGCAAGGTGCTGGATATTTGGCCCTGTCTACATCAAAGGGGATGAAGTGGAAATGGTCAAGTGCTTCAGGTTTTTAAGTGTCCAGATTACCAATAACCTGTCCTGGCTCCCACCACGCCGACACTATAGTTAAGAAAGCCCCACCTACGCCTCTACTTTCTCAGAAGACGAAGGAAATTTGGCATGTCAGCTATGACTCTCACCAACTTTTACAGATGCACCATAGAAAGCATTCTTTCCAGTTGTATCACAGCCATAGGGTGGCACAGTGGTTAGGACTGCTGCCTCACTGTGCCAGGGACCCGGGTTCAATCCCCGCTTGGATCACTGACTGTGCGGAGTCTTCATCTTCTCCCACGGGTTTTCTGCTTGGGTTTCTTCCGCGTGCTTCAATTTCCTCTCACAAAATGTGCAGGTTAGGTGCATTAGCCATGCTAAATTCTCCCTCAGTGTACCCAAACAGATGCCAGAGTGTGGCTGCTGGGGGATTTTCACAGTAACTTCATTGCAGTGTTAATGTCAGACTACCTGTGACTAATAACAATAGATAAATTAAATAAACAAACTTTGACTTTGCTTTAACTTGGTATGGCTCCCGCTCTGTCCAAGACTGCAAGAAACTACGAAGCCCGGTCCATCACTCAAACCAGCCTCCCATCATTGACTCTGTCTACACTTCCCACTGCCTCGGAAACGTAGCCAGCATAATTAAAGACCCCACGCACACCCTGGACATTCTCCCTTCCACCTTCTTCCGTCGGGAAAAAGATACGAAAGTCTGAGGTGACGTACCAACCGACTCAAGCACAGCTTCTTCCCTGTTGCCATAAGGTTTCTGAATGGACCGACCTCGCATTAAGTTGATCTTTCTCTGCACCCTAGCTATGACTACTACACTACATTCTGCATTCTCTCCTTTCCAAACTTGTGTTACCTGAGCTCACTTACCCATCAAAATATACTGCCACATGTTTAATTCTCGTGAATTTTCCAGCCGTCTGCTCCTTCTGCCGATCTGCCCAAGTCATTGAAAATATTGATTTGATTTGATTTATTATTGTCACATATATTAATATGCAGTGAAAAGTATTGTTTCTTGCGTGCTGTACAGACAAAACATAATGTTCATTGGCAGAAGGAGCAGACGGCTGGAAAATTCACGAGAATTAAACATGTGGTAGGATATTTTGATGGGAAAGTGAGATCAGACACCACAAGTTTGGAAGGGAGAGAGTGCAGAATGTAGTTGTAGCTCGGGTGTAGAGAAAGATCAACTTAATGCAAGGCAGGTCCATTCAAAAGTCTGATAGCAGCGGGGAAGAAGCTGTTCTTGAGTCGGTTGGGACATGACCTCAGATTTTTGTATCTATTTCTCAACGGAACAAGGTGGAAGAGAGAATGTCCGGGGTGTGTGGGGGTCCTTAATTCTACTGACTGCTTCGCTGAGACAGCAGGAAGTGTCGACAGAGTCAATGGGTGGGAGGCTGGTTTGCGTGATGGATTGGGCTACGTTCACGACCTTTTGTAGTTCCTTGCAGTCTTGGGCAGAGCAGGAGCCCATACCAAGTTGTGATACAACCAGAAAGAATGCTTTCTATGGTGCATCTGTAAAAGTTGGTGAGAGTCAGAGCAGACATGTCAAATTTCCTGAGTCTTCTGAGAAAGTCAAGACGTTGGTGGGGCTTTCTTAACTATAGTGTTGGCATGGGGGGAGCAGGACAGGTTGTTGGTGATCTGGACTGTCTGTGTAATTCCGAGTGCCAATCATTGAGGTAAATTGTGAAAAATGAGAATTCCAGCATTGATCCCACAAGGAAATGATTTCCCAAGTGATTGGCTGGAATTCTCCGATCTCGCCCTTGATGGGATTCTCCAGTCCCACTGCAGTGAATGGAGATTTGGCAGAGTGCCACTTCCTCCGTCCTCACTGTTGGAGAATCCCAGCTGCTCTGCTGAACCCGTACTCTCTGTTTTACAGCAAGCTTACCATCCAGTCTGACCTTGGTTGATCAGCTGAGCTTTGTTGCTGTGTGGTTGGATGACACATCCTCCTTTTACAGAAAGCACCTGCATTTCGATTTCCCCTTTCACGGTGTCAGGGCAACCCACTGTCGTGCCACACAGCCAATGAAGTGCCCCTGCAGGGTGGTCACTGCTGTCCTGTGGTGAACATGGGTAATAAGCACTGGCCTCGGAAGTATGACACACATCCTACACAGGAAGTGGAGAGCTGAAATCTGCACCCTCTCCAGACAAAACCAGGGGCAGATTGGCTGAAGGGTGGGAAAGGAGGAAGAGCTGCTTTGGTCTTTCCAACAGCTCAGTGGGATCTTTCACGTCTGTCAGAGAGGGAAGACCTCAATTTTGTTTCCCATCTGAGAGGCTGCACCTCTGACAGTGCAGCACTCCCTCGGTCCTGCAGTGGATGGTGGTCACAATGAGAAATGGAGACAGAATCATCACGTCTCTCAGGAGGCTATGTGGCCCATTGAGTCTGCACTGACTCGCTGACAGAGCACCCCACACTGGCAGCAACCCCCGTGTATTTACCCATTAATTCCCCCCTAACCTGCACATCTCGAGACACTAAAGGGCAATCTAGCATGACCAATCCACCCAACCTACATATCTTAGGACATTAAGGGGCAATTTAGCGTGGCCAATCCACCTAACCGACACACCTTCGGACAAAGGGGCAATTTATCATGACCAATCCACCTAACCAGCACGTCTTTTGGATTGTGGGAGGAAACTGGAGCACCTGGAGGAAACCCACGTAGACACGGGGAGAATGTGCAAACTCCACGCCGACAGTGACCCAAGACTGGAATCGAACCTGGGTCCCCGGCACTGCGACACAGTACTGCTAACCACTGTGCCGCTGTGCTGCCCATGGTGGAGTGCTCAGTTTCCCAGACTAAGTCCGCTGATTTTGATGTGGCTGTGTGTTTCTGTGTCTAATGGCTGCCTCCATCGCTCTTTCAGTTCTTGCAGTTCGGTTCACACGAAGCGGTAAAGCAGAGGGTGTTTGAGGCAGTGAATCACATCAACCTGGTAAGTCATTCTGACACTGCCCCACTACCCCCGCTCCCCTCCCCCCCTGCTTTCTATCCTTCCTGCCCCAGGAACTGATCACCCTTTCCCCGAACAATCGCTTCCCTCTCCCATCTCAACATGTCCCTGAGCAGCTGCTGTGCGCATGGTTGAATTTGAACTCATTGATTGGGGAAAGTCCACAGCACCTCCTCTCTGATGTTTTGACCAGTGCCTGGAGACATTGTCTCTCTCTCTCTCGAGCATTCTGATCTGTACCTATCACTCTCCTCAGCTCTCTCTCGGATATGTGTTTTGTTCCCAATCCCAATATGCAAGAGTGTCCCAACTTGAAACACTGGTTTGTCGTGGTGTATATTTGTGCGGGTTAATGTTTGGGGCAACAGAGATACAACCCCATGCAGTCTTTGTGTAAACAATTCATCAAGAATATTCATTCAAGTCAATGAAAAGTACCCAACGTGATACTTGAGAGTATAATGATTAAGCATACTGCCTCTCTGAGATTACCTTTCATTCCCAATCTGTATCCACAGTCCCCTGAATTCACTGAGACACGCTTTTTCCCAAACAACATCTAATTTCGCAACTCTCATCTTTATTTCTTGATGGCAGGAGTCAAATCCCAGCTCATAGTTACCACACAGTCCAGCCGAGATGACCAGGTTAGATGAACTGCATTTTTCCAAGTAACAAGATTAGCAGGCATCTGGACGGAATCAGGTGTAAATTGCCCGCTTAGTGGAAACAGCTTACCTCGATGACTGGGTCGGTGGGAATAGGACTGCATCTTGTAGAGGAGAATATTTACAATCCACTGCATCTGTAACTCTCGGATAGCTCAGGCTCTCTGAAGGTTTTGGTCTATTAGATGGAAGTTTGCCTCTCGAGCTATCAGATGTACTGGCCTGTCTCCCTCTGAGAATGCTGGCAATTCCACCACTTTGCCTCTCTGATGTTTCATTCTGGAGGTTTGGCTGCATCTCTCCAACTCCTTGACTCTAGAAATTAGCATGTGTATACCTCCACTGATCTCTCAGTCGTCGAGGTAAGCTGTTTCTCAGAGGGCAATTTACACCTGATTCTGTCCAGATGCCTGCTCATCTTGTTACTGGGAAAAATGCAGCCAATCGTGTCTTCAGAATGCTGGCTACCCCTGTCGCGAGGCAAATTCCGACCTGTAGTTCGGCAAATTCTATCATGCCTTTTTAAATGCTCGTTACTGCTGTTGCTGGATAGATACCTGACACAATCCAGATTTCTCATCACAGAGTGACTCAAGAGTCACATGAAGTTTCAGTGCACTCTGCACCATCCTGTGCCAAGTCTTTTGCCCATGCCACGCTATAGTGCTTGTTCAAGCCTTGTTTCGGACTTAGAGACTTGGGTAATGCTGGCAGGACATAGTGATTGCCCATTCCTAGTTGCCTGATGACGAGGTCGTGGTAAGTTGCATTCTTACATCCCTGCCACCCCAGCAGGCACCTGGACAGAATCAGATGCAAGTTTCCTTCTTGGTAGAAACAGCTTACCTAGATGACTGAGAAATCAGTAGAGGTATACACATGCTAATTTCTAGAGTTAAGGAGTTTGAGAGATGCAGACAGCCAAACCTCCAGAATGAAACATCAAAGAAGTCAAATGATATAATTACCAGCACCCTCAGAGGGAAGCAGGCCTATACATCCAACAGCTGGAGAAGAGGTACGTGCGTATTGCTGTTAATTTCAGGATATTAACACAGTGATGATGTATCAATTCATAAAACTCGGAAAAGGTCCTTTGGTCCATCGAGAATGGTGATTGAGTTGCATGTCAGGACGGTGAGTGACTTAGGGGCAGATGGTTTTCCCAATGACCTTCGAGGAAATGTTCCCACGAGCTGCGACTCCTCTATTTAATCGGTTACAGATGTTCTCCTGGTTTCCAATGCTGTTTTTCACCCTTGCCAGGACATCATGGGGCATTTCACTGAACACCCCAAACTTAGCTGACCACCTTGACTCATTTATCTGTCCAGGTTCAGCCTGGGATTGAGACGTTGCTTGTGCTTTGTTGGAGTTTTAATCAGGCCAGAGAGAGGGTTCCATTGAGGAGCTCAGCCCTGGTCTGTATCCTTTGTGAGTGAGTCACTGAAGTGTCCCTGTAACCCCATGTGAGGTGTTCAAATCTCACCCTGGGTACCAGTCTGGTCATTCAGTGGGCAGGGCAGGAAAGAAATGGAGAATTGTCACTGCACTGCACCTTCCGAGAGTCGGGCACATCCCGAGGAGAGGACAAGGAGGAACTGGATACAGTGTCTACCTGTCCTGCACCAGTGTGGAAGTGTAACTGACTCGGTGTTCAAATGGGGGAGATATTCCTCACCATGGACAGACAGCACTTGATCGCCCAGTCACATCAGGAAAATTAACTTTCTGAAGCCATTGAGAAAGGAAGAAATTGTATTTCTCGGAATCCTAGAATCCCTGCAGTGCAGCAAGAGGTCATTCAGCCCATCAAGTCTGCATGGACAACCATCCCACCCAGGCCATATCCCCGTAACTCCACATATTTACCCTGCTAATCCCCCAACACTCAGGGGCAACTTAGCACGACCAATCCACCTAACCCGCACATCTTTGGACACTAAGGGGTAATTTAGCATGGCCAATCAACCTAACCTCCACATCTTTGGAGTGGGCACACGGAGAAGTCTGACAACACCAGGTTAAAGTCCAACAGGTTTGTTTGGTCGCATGAGCTTTCGGAGTGCATTCCCTTCATCAGGACTCAGCCAGTAAAGGGGCAGCGCTCTGAAAGCTCGTGCTACCAAATAAACCTGTTGGACTGCAACTTGGTGTTGTGAAACTTGTTACAGTGCCCATCCTAATCCAACGCTGGCATCTCCACATCACCTTTGAGCTGTGGGAGGAGACCGGAGCACCCAGAGGAAACCCACGTAGACACAGGGAGAATGTGCAGACGCCAGACAGACAGTGACCCAAGCCGGGAATCGAACCTGGCTCCCTGGCGCTGTGAGGCAGCAGTGCTAAAACTGTGCCAGCGTACCGCCCACAACTACAGGACATCTCGAAGCATTTCACACCCAGTGAAAGGTTTTTGAGGTGCAGTTGTCAACGTGGTGTAAGTGGCTACAGAGTGATCGACTCTAATCTGGTGTATCGATCAATCTCTAAGTCCAAGTCAGCAGCCCCGTACAATGAAAAGAATGCCACAGAGCTTGTTTGTTGCTTTGCACGCCAGACCTGCTTGCTTGCCTGGGCCTGTCACACGGAAGGCTTTTGCTGAGATGGTGCTGATTGCAGAGCGTGTCTGTTGAAGAACCCTTTGGACTCTTCCTTTTGTTAACAGCAACAAGTAATCATTAACTACCCGTAACCCAATACCAATAAACAGGAAAGGATACGGGCGGGGACAGAGCCATCTGCATCCTGAATCTCGACATATCTCTGGCCAACATCACACTGGGTGAGGGATCCTATTCGCTCACTGACTCATTAACCCCCAACATGCCAGACCATTCCACCGCAGGCTGTTCTCCATCACTTAAACTTGCTTTATCCCAACCACTCTCTGATAACTTGGCATGTCAACCCTCTGGGCACTGTGCCACGGAGTGAGAAACCTTGCTCACCAGTGGTGCCGATGGGAAAACGGCCGGCAGTGCAGACAGAGGGGAATGGTGCTGGCTAGGTGCGGTGATGGTCCACACGTTTCCAGCCACACTGCTGTTCAAACCTCGCTGCTGTTGGGGTGGAGGGGGAGGTGGGTTATCAGTCTGCTGTGTAGATTGTGAAGGAGGTGACAGGGACATCGCCTTCGCAGCGTTGCCCACTTCCTCTTATTTTCTCTTTTTAACTTGCTTTACATGATGTGGGTGTCACTGGTTAGAATCATAGAACCACTACACTGCAGAAGGAGGCCATTTAGGGCGATTTAGCGTGGCCAATCCACCGAACCTGCACCTCAGAGGAAACCCACGCAGACACAGACAGAATGTGCAGGCTCCGCGCAAACAGCGACCCGAGGCTGGAACTGAACCTGCTGTGAGGCAGCAGTGCGAACCCACTGTGCCACCATGCCGCCTTCTCTCTCCATGTCCCTGCCCTCTTTACAGATTGTCCTTGAAACTTTCCCCTTTAACCAAGCTTTTGGTCATCTCAGACAGACACGGGGAGAACGTGCAGACACTACACAGACAGTGACCCGAGCTTGGAATTGAACCCGGGTCCCTGGTGCTGTGAAGCAGCAGTGCGACCCACCGTGCTGCCGTGCCTCCAGCCTTTCTTATATTCATGGAATCATAGTGTAGTAGGAGGCCATTCAACCCATCGAGTCTGCACCGACTACAATCCCATCCAGGCCCTATCCCTGTAACCCTGGATATTTACCCAGCTAATCCCCCTGATGTACGAGGCAATTTAGCAAGGCCAATACCCTGCGAACTCTCGCATCTGTGGACTATGGGAGGAAACCGGAGTACCCGGAAGAAACCCATGCAGACATGGGGAGAACATGCAGACTCCGCACAGACAGTGACCCAAACCAGGAATCGAACCCGGGTCCCTGGCGCTGTGAGGCAACCGCGCTAACCACTGTGCCACCAGCATTTCTTACAGTCCATGAGTCGGGACCAGACAGCACTATTAGCTGGAAGCATTTCAATTCAATGTTGAAAATACTGCTCTCTCTTCTCCTTTTCCATAGCTTTACAAACCTTTAAGAACTCACATTGCCCTGATTGGTCTCGAGATCTGGTCATCCGGAGATAAAATCAATGTGGAAAGGGATTCGGGTGCAACTCTGACGAACATTTTGGAGTGGCGGAGGAAACAGCTGCTCCCGAGGAAACAACACGACAACATCCAATTTATTACGTAAGTCTTGCTGTCACCTTGAGGAGCCTCGCTCCCAGATTAATTCCGGCAATGAAAGGGTTAACGTCTGAGGAGCGATTAAACAGTTTGGGCTTCTACTCGCTGGAGTTTGGAAGGATGTGTGGGGGGATCTGATCAAGTTGTATAAAATTTTAAGAGATTGATGAGGTCAATATAGACCGTGGCACAGTGGTGAGCACTGCTGCCTTCCAGCACCAGGGACCCGGGTTCAATCCCAGGCTTGGGTCACTGTCTGTGTGGACTTTGCACATATCTGGGGGAGTTTCCTCCGGGTGCTCCGGTTTCCTCCCACACTCCAAAGACGTGCGCGCTCGGTCGATTTGGCCTTGCAAAATTAACCCGAGTGTCAGGGGATAGCAGGGTAAATATTTGTAATGAATTAATTTATTTATCAGTCACAAGTAAGACTTACATTAACACAGCAAGGAAGTTACTGTGAAATTCCCCTCTGAAGAAAATTATGAGCGGTTATGGGAAGATTCCGGCAAATTGCGCGGAGGGTGTGGAGAGTCTGCAGAAGGATCTAGATAGGCTGGGCGAATGGGCCAGGAAATGGCAAATGGAATTTAATGTTGGCAAGTGCGAGGTGGTCCACTTTGGTAGGAATAATGGTAGGAAGGACTATTACTTACGTGGCGAAAAACTGCAGCAGGCGACGGTGCAGAGGGACCTCAGGGTCCTTGCGCATGAGTCACAAAAACCCAGCCTGCAGGTGCAGCAGGTGGTCAGGAAGGCGAATGAGATGCTGGCTTTCATAGCGAGGGGGATTGAATATAAAAGTAGGGAGGTCTTGCTGCAGCTGTGTAGAGCATTGGTGAGGCCGCAGCTGGAGTACTGTGTACAGTTTTGGTCGCCGCACTTACGCAAGGATATTTTGGCCTTGGAGGGAGTGCAGAGGAGGTTTACTAGGCTGATACCGGAGTTGAGGGGGTTGAGCTATGAGGAGAGGCTGAATAAACTAGGCTTGTACTCGTTAGAGTTTAGAAGAATGAGGGGAGATCTCATTGAGACGTATAAGATGATGAATGGGATGGATAGGATAGAGGTGGAGAGAATCTTCCTGCTCAGAAAGGATAGTAGGACTAGGGGGCACAGCCTCAAGATAAAAGGGGGGCGGTTTAGAACGGAGTTGAGGAGGAACTTCTTCACTCAAAGGGTGGTGAATCTCTGGAATTCTCTGCCCGTTGAAGTGGTGGAGGCTGCCTCGCTAAATATTTTTAAGACGCGGGTTGATGGGTTTTTGATAAGAGAGGGGATTAAGGGTTATGGGGAGAGGGCGGGAATGTGGAACTGAGCCACGACAGATCAGCCATGATCTTATTGAATGGCGGGGCAGGCTCGAAGGGCTAGATGGCCTACTCCTGCTCCTATTTCTTACGTTCTTAAGAGGGCCTGGATGGGATTATGGTTGGTGCAGACCTGATGGGCTGAATGGCCTCCTCCTGCACTGTCAGGATTGGATGATTCTATGTTTCCTGATATGGGGCAATCTAGGACAAGAGGTCACAGGTACAGGTGGCGAGGCAATAGATTTAAAACTGAGATGCGGAGTAACTACTTCTCACAGAGGGTGGTGAATTTGTGGAACTCACTGCCCCACAGTGCGGAGGAGTCTGAATGGTTTCAACAAGGAGATGGATATGTCTCTAATAAAGAAACAGGTTAAAGGGATATGGGGAACAGGTGGTGAGGTGGATATGAGACTAGAGCGAGAAGGCCATGACTGGCGGCGCAGGCTCGAAGAGCTAAATTGCTTACTCCTGCTCCGAATTCCTATCTTCCTATATTTGCTGCCGTTGTGAAGGGTAATGGCAGCGTTATGATGTGGACAGGGGTGTGCGGCAGTATTGCTGTGACAGTGAACCACTCGTCCCCCTTCACCAGGTCCCTGAAAAACCCAGGGGAAATAAAAACATGTGACTATTTTCTACTGAAATGTTAATGAAGCAGTGAAGAAATGCGGGTGAGAGATAATATTTTGAGCACTGATAAAGAGAGACCGCTGAATAAAGGGTTTGAGATGGTTTTCGCAGGCAGACATATGCAATGTTTTAGTTAGCGTAGGGACGTAAAATGCGGTGAGCCTTTCAAAATTCCATTGAGTTTGGTGGGAACAGAACATCCCGCTGGCACGGTGGGACAATAAAGTTGGAGTACGGCTTGAACACGGAATGCTGTGTCTCAGATGCAAGCAAGCGATCGACTAAGCCACAGCTGGCTGAGGCTCGGAGTCAGTCTGGTCAATCGCACTGAATCCAGATCAGTACAGGAGCAGAGTGGCCAAGGATCACCTTGACTTTGGTGCCTGCTGTACTTGGGTTGTAAATCCTGCCCAATGTTCACCACCCAACACAAGGATGAGAAATCAGTCCATTCCCAGTGCTGTCACCTCTCCCACTCAGACAAATCCATCCCTGAAAAAAACAATCTGAGAAACCCCACAGAAGGAGGTCATTCAGCCCATCAACTCAACCCCAACTCCCCAACAGACTATCTTCCCCTATCCCTGTAACCCCACAAGTTAACAATGGTAATATGTCTAACCAAATGTCTTTGGGTAAGGAGCAATTTAGCATGGTCAATACACCTAATCTACACATGTTGGAACACCAAGGAACAATTTACTATGGCCAAACCACCTGAAGATTGGAAAGCTGAGGGGTGATCTTATAGAGGTCTATAAAATAATGAGGGGCACAGATCAGCAAGATAGTCAACGCCCTTTCCCAAAGGGAGGGGAGTCTAAAACTAGACGGCATAGGTTTAAGGTGAAAGGGGAGAGATAGAAAAGGATCGCGAGGGCAGTTTTTTCACACAGAGAGTGTTGAGTGTCTGGAACAAGCTGCCAGAGGTAGTCGTAGAGGTGGGTCCAATTTTTGAAAGACATGGGTACGATGGGTATAGAGGGATATGGGCCAAACATGGGCAAATGGGACTAGCCTAGGGTACAAACTGGGAGACATGGACAAGTCGGGTCAAAGGGCCTGTTTCCATGCTGTCAACCTCTCTGACTCTGTCTTTGGAGTGTGGGCGGAAACCGGAGCACCTGGAGGAAACACACGCAGACGTGGGGAGAACGTGCAAACCCCACACAGTCAGTGATCCAAGCCAGGAATTGAACCCAGGTTCCTGGCGCTGTGAGGCAGCAGTGCTAACCACTGTGTCACCATTAAAACTGTTAATGGTGAGAAAGGTACTTATTGAGTCAACATATTTGGTGTTTCCCTTTCTCCAGTTACGTGGACTTCATCGGCGACACAATCGGTTTGGCACAAGTGAGTGCGATGTGCACTTCAGGTTCTGGAGCGATCAACCAGGTAGGTTCCGCAGTTCGTTCTTTTTGTTGTGTGATGGAATAGGCAGGGAAAATCTGTTCCAATTCCTGAAAGGGTAGAGGACTGGAGGGCGCACTTTTCAAATAATTACAGAAAGATGTTGTCGGGTCCATTCATTCCTCTGAACAGACATGGGGACAGCACTTGGTACGATTTTTGAAATAAGTATCTTTTATTCAACAGAACTTAAGAAATTTAACTTGGCAAAAGCCAAAAAGAGAAAGCAAACTCCGAGGCTGGCAGCTAAACTGAACTGAGTTTGAACAGGATCTTGGCAACCAACTGCGTAAACACACTGTAAAATCCAAATAAGATTTCAACCCTTATCTTGTTATTGTTGGTGTCCTTCCCATGCTGTCTCTGGCTGACAAACAAGTCTTGCTGCTGCTCTTGTTTGCCTGATGTGTCCTCTTCAGGAATGCAGCCAATTTTAGCGAATCCTGCATGCCTTCTGAGTTTTAAAATACAGTCAGGTTAGTTTTGTTAGTTAACCCTGACTGTCTAACGTGTAATTGCATCAGCAGAAATGTGTCAAATGAAGTCTTTGCAAACAGGGCTAAACATACGTGGGATCCCTCAGATGTGAAAGTGGTGGGAGGAGACACTTCCCTGAGGCAGGGGGTGTTTAGAGTTTGGTACAGACTGCCTTGGAGTGTGGCAGAGACTGGTTCAATTGACCAAAGCATTCAGAAAGACTGTTATCTGAAAAGGAAGAGTGAGCTGGGTCAGGGGGAGATGGTCGGAGAATGGAACCCGGTGAATCCTTCAGTTGGAGAGTCCGTGCAGACACAATGGACCAAACGGCTTCTTCCTGCACTGTAACTATTCTATGAATCAGCTTAGGAGGGCTGAATGGTCCAATCCAAATCTTACGGTTGGTCTCAGTATCATTCAAAAAGAATGAAGTAAGCTGTTTAATCCCAGTCTGCGATCGTTGTGTTGATGGCTGGCCTGAAGTGTTGGGTTTGGTCAGGAATGAGTCAATATGTTCCTTAAAGCCATCAGCAGGTTCGATGTGGTGTATTTGGAGAATGATCCTCTCGCAGTGTGTGATTCACCCAGCGTGATCTGTCTATTCTGATGCGTCAAACATTGCGACATTGTTGTGGAGCTGACACGCAGGGATTTATTTTACATGGTAATAAATGAGAAAATGCAGATGTACAACAAGACCCGGATA
Source organism: Carcharhinus amblyrhynchos (assembly GCF_965287045.1). NCBI lineage: Eukaryota > Metazoa > Chordata > Chondrichthyes > Carcharhiniformes > Carcharhinidae > Carcharhinus > Carcharhinus amblyrhynchos. The sequence goes on along the minus strand of NC_137357.1, from coordinate 16,798,305 downwards.
TTCCCATCAGTGAGCCACTGAAAGCTCACATGCAGCTACAGAGAACTGTAAGGAAGGCTAGTGGAATGTTATCACAAGAGGATTTGAGGACAGGAGTAGTGAGGTCTTGCTTCCATTGTAGAGGACTTGATTAGACCACTACTGTGTACAGTTATAGTCCCCTTATTCAGAAAGGATATTGTTGCCACAGAGGGAACAACAAAGGTTCGGCAGAGATGTTCCAGGGATGGTGGGACTGTCTTATGAAGAGAGATTGTGGTCCTGTATTCTCGAGAGTTCCAAAGTATGAGAGGAGATCTCATTGAAAGCCCCAAAATACTGAAAGGAATAGACAGGGTAAATGCAGATAAGATGCTTCCCTTGGTTGGGGAGTCCAGAAACCAGGGGACACAAGATGGCAGCTCACCACCACCTTCTCCAGAGGCAACTAGGGATGGGCAATAAATGCTGGTCTAGCCAACGACACCCAAATCCTATGAATGAATAAATAATTCGAACCCTCATTCACCCTCAGTGCTTTCATCATGATTTAAGAGTTCCACAACCACAGCCTGCTGTTTTTGATCAACACAACAAAAGTCTGCATTAATATAGCACCGTTAACATGGGTGGCATAGTGGCTTAGTGGTTAGCACTGCTGCCTCATAGCACCAGGGAACCCGGGGTCAATTCCAGCTTTCTGAAGTTTGTGGAGTTCTCCCCATGTCTGTGTGGGTTTCCTCCGGGTGCTCCAGTTTCCTCCCATACTCCAAAGATGTGCGGGTCAGGTGCATTGGCCATGTTAAATTTCCACTTAGTGCCCAAGATGTGTAGGTTCATTGGGGATTGTTCGAGTAACTTCATTGCAGTGTCAATGGAAGCCTACTTGTGGCACCAAATAAATGAATAAGGTTAGATGGATTAGCTACAGTAATGTGAGGTTGTGGAGATAGGGCTGGGGAGAGGGCCTGGGTAAGATACTCTGTCAGAGTGTTGGTCCATACCCAGTGGGCTGAGTAGCCTCTTCTGCAGGGATTCTATGACCATGGCGAAAAATCCCATAGTGCATTACTCCAGGGTGTGACAGACAAAATCTCAAACGTGTGTCACGTGATAAGCTCTGATGGCAGATAACCAAACCAGATAACTAGTCAAAGGGATAAGGTGTAAAAAAGGAAAGAGAAGGTAGAAGGGGGTCAGGGAAAGAATGTCAGAGCTCAGGGTCCAGTAAGATGAAGGCATGGGACTAGTGCAAGAGGTCAGTGTTGTGGGAATGCCGAGCCCCCAGAGAGTTATAGAGCGGGAAAGGGTTTCATAGAAGGGATGAGACATTCAAAATGCAGTTATTGCTGGACTGGGACCAACACCACCTCCCGTGCTGTGACTCTGTCTACACTTCCTGCTGCCTTGGGAAAAGCAGCCAGCACAATTAAGGAACCCATGCACCCCGGACATTCTCTCTTCTACCTTCTTCCACCAGGAAAAAGATACAAAAATCTGAGGTCGCGTACCAACCAACTTTTGAATGGACCTACCTTGCATGAAGTTGATCTTTCTCTACACCCCAGCTATGACTGTAACACTACATTCTGCACCCTCTCCTTTCCTTCTTTATGTATGGTATGCTCTGTTTGTACAGTGTGCAAGAAACAATACCCTCACTGCATCTCAATACATGTGACAATAATAAATCAAATCACAAGTCCGTGAGATCTGGTCTGACCGGTGACCAGGATGTGATACATGTCAAGGTGCACAGTAACGGGGGTGAGCTAAGGTTTACCGAGGAGGGAAGTGAGAGAGGATTGAAATTGTGGAGACTGAGTTTAACCAAAGGGAAGGTGAGGGACTCCACAGTGGATGAGCTGGGGGTGACGGGTGATACCATCCTTGAGGTGGCCCTACATGAGCATGGATGTAAGATGGACAGGCGAGGCAGCATGGAGACCGAGTGTATTCAGTCACTGTTGAGTAGGAGCCAGGGTGGGATGTTCTCATCAGCTGGCATTGTACTCTCTGACCTGTTGGACGCAGAGCTCTTACAAGGTGAACTTCTTTCTAGGACCACAACAGTAATGTCCATGGAGTTGCATCGACAATGGCCCACGAGATGGGCCATAACCTGGGCATGAATCACGATGACAGCTCTTGCTTGTGCAATTCCAACAACTGCATTATGTCACCGGTTTTGAGGTGAGTGTGATCAATTTTCCTTCCTTGACAAAGACACATTGAGGTAAAAGATTGGCACACAACACCATTGCAAAAGGGTGTGCCCGGGGATTTGGATGGAACCCACGTGTTTACAGCTCTCCTACTGAATAGCCAGACTCCTTCACACCCACACTGCCACTTTCAACAGAAATCTTGGTTCGTGGCAGACTGGTGAACAAAAGGCTGATGAATGAGTGTCATCGTGGTACAGAGCAAAAGAGTTGGGACAGCTGAACCACCTGTTTGGTCCAATTCCTTTGCAACACGACCATTGCATTTGGACAGGAATTGATTTATCCCATTGCAGGATCCGGGAATAAAAGGAAAATTTCACCCAATGCTCTGGAAAAGCCCACCTGCTTTCAGTGCACCTTTACATCACAGACTCCCTGCAGTGCCATTCAGCTCATTAAGTCAGCACTGACCACCCAGGCCCTATTCCCGTAACCCCACATATTTACCCTGCTAATTCCCCCTGACACCAGTGTTAATTTAGCATCACCAATCAACCGAATCCGCACATCTTTCATCTGTGGGACGAAACCAGAGCACCCGGAGGAAACCCATGCAGACACGGGGAGAATGTGCAAACTCCACACAGACAGTGTAGAGTTTATTGCCGATCCCTATTTGCCCCTTGAGAAGATGGTGATGAGCTGCCTTCTTGAACCACTGCAATCCCTGACGTGTAGGGAAACCCGCAGTGCTGTGAGGGAGGGAGTTCCAGGATTTTGACCCAGCCCCAGCCGATACATTTCCAAGTCGGGATGGTGACTGGCTTGGAGGGGAACTGGCAAGTGGTGATGTTCCCATTTATCTGCTGCCCTTGATAGTCGTGGTCATGGTGGGATCCAGCTGAAAGTGGGTAAGGTATGAATGGCAGAGTTTGATGGGCTGGTGGACAGGTGGAGTTGGGAGCAGGTTGGCAGTCTGATGGATAGATTCAGGACATCATGGGCAAGTACAATTCTGGAAGGATATAGATCCAACTTCAGTTGCAGGAGTCAACCTATTGACATTTGCCCAGTTTGTTCTGTGTGTGAATGGTCAGACAGAGCAGGAGAGTTGCATTGTAGCCGTGACGACACATCCTTATTCATTGCTGGGACATGGGTGTCACTGGCTGGCCAGTATCTGTTGCCCATCTCCAGTCGCCCTTGGAGGGCAGTTGAGAGTCAACCACATTGCTGTGGCTCTGGAGCCACACGTAGGCCAGACCGGATAAGGAAGGCAGATTTCCTTCCCTAAATGACATTAGTGAACCAGATGGGTTTTTCCAACAATGGTTTCATGGCCATCAGTAGATTCTTAATTCCAGATATTTTTTATTGAATTCAAAGTCTACCATCTGCCGTGAAGGGATTTGAACCCGGGTCCCCAGAGCATTAGCTGAGTTTCTGGATTAATAATCTCACGATAATACCATAAGGCCATCACGTCACAAATAATTCATTGACTATCAGGCAAATTTAGGATCTGTTGAGGGGTTGTAAGTGCGTGTAGGATACAAATTCTTCCTGTTCTTTGTTACAGCTCTACATTACCGACGGAGTTCAGTTCCTGCAGTCACCAGAACTTCCAGAGTTTTATTCTCACCCATACAGCCTCCTGCCTCCGTGACGTTCCCAGCCAAGATGACATTGTGTCAAAGCCAGTGTGTGGCAATCGCTTCTTGGAGAAAGGGGAAGAGTGTGACTGTGGTTCTCCAGGGGTAAGCTCCTTGCTTTAGTTCCCTCACCCAGAGAAACGGTAATGGAATTTCTCCACCCTCCCCTTCCTAACCCGGAGGTGGGAGGGGGGCAGATATTCCATCCTGTCATGTAGCCAGTGCATACGAGCGATGGTGTTTGACCCTCCCATTGTTCTGATACCCACAGGAGTGCCAGAACCCCTGCTGTGACGCTAAGACTTGCCGACTGCATGATGGAGCACAGTGTGCGCACGGGGCATGTTGTCAGGACTGCAAGGTACCCTCAGTTCCCTTCCTTTCCTTCCTTCTGCTGACCACATTCTCTTGGACTTGCTCAACCTCCCCACAGCCTACAATCATGCCATCTACAAAATGCACCCTGCCACCCCCACGCCTGCCGCCCCGCCCCCCCCCTCTCAATTTGGAGGCCAGCAAATGCAAAACTAAGTTTGGGAGCTCAATAAGATCGCCTTCACGGGATGATCGACTGAGCCAGACAGCGGGTCACTTGTTCCGTTCTTGAGTGGCACGGTGGCACAGTGGTGAGCACTGCTGACTCACAGCGTCAGGGACCCGGGTTCAATTCCCAGCTCGGGTCACTGTCTGTGCAGAGTCTGCACGTTCTCCCCGCGTCTGCGAGGATTTCCTCCCACAGATCCAAAGGTACGCGGGTTAAATCACTTAGCCAGGCTAAATTGCCCCTTGGTGTTAGGGGGATTAGCTGGGTAAATGCATGCGGTTACAGGGATAGGGCCTGGCTGGGATTGTTGGCGGTGCAGACTCGATGGGCCGAATGGCCTCCTGGAGCTATTCTGAGAGCTTTCGGCCCACACTCTGGAACTGGGAAGGGTGTGAGACTGGCAACCAAATTCAGGGAGCAGTGTCATGGATTGGGAGTTGTCAATGGTGCTTGGAGAGAAAGGTGCATTCTGTGTGCTGATCCACTGTGCACGTTCTCAGATTCCCAGTGAAATTCCTCTTGGGAAAAGAATCAGGAAACCTGGTAGGGTATTAGACCCAGAAGTGGATTCTTGTTGTTCATTGGCCATTCTCAATCACTGAAACCTGGGATTCCCATTCAGGTTCTTCTGTCAATACTCTTGCTCAGTTGCGAGCCTATCTCCCTGTCCAACCCCGTTGTCCAGGATAGCCTCGGTATGAGCTGAACGCAAACAGCACAGAAAGAGTTCAGGAACCTGTTTTCCTTTCTTGTTTTTTTTTTAGTTTAAAGCAGCTGGTTCGATGTGTCGGAGGGACAAGGACGATTGCGACCTTCCAGAGAGCTGCGGTGGCAGGTCCAGCCAGTGTCCAAGGGACACGTTCCGTCTGAACGGGACCCCCTGCAGGGGAAACACAGGCTTCTGTTACAATGGGAAGTGCCCATCTCACCAGGAGCAGTGTCTCTTCTTTTGGGGAGCAGGTAGGTGGCACCCTTGGGAACATGTCATTCTCTCGACACCTGAATACAGCCTGAGTGTGGGCGGCTGCTCAGAGGAACTAGCAGGAGGCTATTCAGCCCACTGAGCCTGCCCCATCATTCACTGAGATCGTGGCTGATTTGATTCCGGCCTCACCTCTGTTTCCCTGTCTGCCCCCCACACAGTTCAGAGGGGCTATTCTCAAGCTCGTTCGAGGCAGATTTCCTTGACGGCTGTTAGTCACATCCAGACCTATTGGTGAAGTCAAAAGCAGAACTTCTCTTTATTTAGAAAGTTTTTGGATTTGATCAGTCTCACAGCTCCTGTCCCACACAGCTCAGTTTCCCAGCCATCCCCCATTTATAAATGCTCGATATAATTAATACCGTCATGCCAAAAAAAAACTGAAGACAATGGGAATCAGGGGGAAAAAAACTTCTGCTGATTATTGATAGATCGGTTCTTGATTAATAAGGGGATCAGGGGTCATGGGGAGAAGGCAGGAGAATGGGGATGAGAAAAATTTCGGCCATGATTGAATGGAGGAGCAGACTCGATGGGCCGAGTGGCCTACTTCTGCTCCCATATGTGATGATCTTATGATTAGAGTCATAACTGGCACAAAGAAAGATGGTTGTGCTTGTTACAGGCCAGTTATCTGAGCGTCAGGAGTTCCTCAGTGTAGTGTCCTAGGCCCAACCATCTTCAGCTGCTTCATCAATGACCTTCCTTCCAACATAAGGTCAGAATAGGGATGTTCACCGTTGATTACACAATGTTTACACCATTCGCGACTCCTCAGATACTGAAGCAGTTCATGTTCAAATGCCAGAAGACCTGGACAACATCCAGGCTTGGGCTGAGAAGTGGCAACTAAAATTCGTGCCACACAAGTGCCAGGCAATGAACTTCTCCAACAAGAGACAGGATCGGCTGGCGTTCAGAGATGCAAGGACTGATTAGGGACAGTCAGCATGGTTTTCAGTGGAAAATCATGTTTCACAAATTTGATTGAGTTTTTTGAAGGGGTAACCGAGAAGGTAGATAAGGACAGTACAGTTGATGTTGTCTGCATGGACTTTAGCAAGGCCTTTAACAAAGTACCGCATGGTAGGTTGTTGTATAAGGTTCAATCTCACGGGATGCAAAGTGAGGTATCGAAATGGGTACAAAATTGACTTGATGAAAGAATGCAGAGGGTGGTTGGAGAGAGTTGTTTTTCAAATTGAAGACCTGTGGCCAGTGGTGTGCCTCAGGGATTGGTGCTGGGCCCACTGTTATTTGTCATTTCTATCAATGATTTGGATGAGAACATGGGAGACATGGTTTGTAAGTTTGCAGATGACACCAAGATTGGTGGCATCGTGGACAGTGAAGAAGATTATCTCGGATTGCAATGGGATCTTGATCAATTGGGTCAGTGGACTGATGAATGGCAAATGGAGTTTAATTGAGATAAATGTGAAGTGATGCATTTTAACAGATTGAACCAGGGTAGGACTGACTCAGTTGATGGTGGGGCATTGGGGAGAGTTTCAGAACAAAGAGATCTAGGGGTACAGGTTCACAGCTCCTTGAAAGCAGAATCACAGGTGGACAGAGTGGTGAAGAAGGCATTCAGCATGCTTGGTTTCATCGGTCAGAACATTGAATACAGGAGTTGGGACGTCTTGTTGAAGTTGTACAAGACATTGGTAAGGCCACACTTGGAATACTGTGCACAGTTCTGGTCACCCTATAATAGAAAGATATTACTAAACCAGAAAGAGTGCAGAAGAGATTTATTAGGATGTTACCAGGACTTGATGGATTGAGTTATAAGGAGAGGCTGGATAGACTGGAACTTTTTGCCTGGAGAGTAGAAGGCTGAGGGGTGATCTTATAGAGGTCCATAAAATAATGAGGGGCACAGATCAGCCAGATAGTCAATATCTTTTCCCAAAGGTAGGGGAGTCTAAAATTAGAGGGAATAGGTTTAAGGTGAGAGGGAAGAGATACAAAAATGTCCAGAGGGGCAGTTTTCTCACACAGAGCGTGGTGAGTGTCTGGAACAAGCTGCCAGAAGTCGCAGTAGAGACGGGCACAATTTTGTCTTTTGAAAAGCACTAAACAGCTACATGGGTACAATGGGTATCGAGGGATATGGGCCAAATGCAGGCAATTGGGATGAGCTTACGGGTTTTAAAAAAAAGGGCAGCATGGACAAGTTGGGCCAAAGGGCCTGTTTCCATGCTGTAAACCTCTGTAACCCTAAGAGGAATCAACCATTGACACTTGACATTCAATGGTATTAGAATGATTGAATCCCCCATTATCAACATCCTGGAGGTGACCATTGACCAGAAACTGAATTGGACTAATCATATAAACGCAGTGGCTGCAAGAGCAGGACAGAGGCTAGGAATTCTGCAGTTGTTAGCTCGCACCCCTGACTCCCCAAAACCTGTTCACCGTCAAGAAGGACACAAGTTTGGAGTGCGATGGGATACTCTCCACTTGCCTGGACGGGTCCAGCTCCAAGAACACTCAAGAAGCTCGACACCATCCAGGACAAAGCCGTCCTGCTGGGTTGGCACCACATCCGCAAACATGTACTTACTGCCCCCCACCCCCACCCCACCCCCCCCCAACCACTGCCCCCGCCCCCCCATCCCCACCGACAGTCAGTAGCATCAGTGCATACTGTCTACAAGATGCACTGTAAGAATTCACCAAGGCTCCTTCTGCAGCATCTTCACAACCACTACCACCGAGGAGGGACAAGGACAGCAGACACATGGGAACACTGCCACTGGAGATTCCCCTCCAAGCCACTCACCATCCTGACTTGGAAGTATATCACCATTCCTTCACTGTCACTGGGTCCAAATCCTGGCATTCCCTCCTGAATAGCACTATGGGTGGATCTACACGACATGGACTGCAGCGGTTCAAGAAGGAAACTCTTTCTCAAGGGGCAATTAAGAATGGGCAATAAAAGCCATCAACGCTCACGTCCCAAGAATGATTTTTTGAAAATGTTACAATTCACTCTGCAACTTTTTTCTAATCTCCTTTGGCAAAGATGGATTGCAACATGAATTACCATGGAAACTAAGTGTTGCGTCAGGGACAGACGTAATGTTCACCAAAAATGGATGAATAATTTCAAAAGAATTATGAAATGCAAAGCAAGAATTGTGAAAACGAAATGGGGAAGGAAGTCACTTGTGATTAAGGACGGAAGAACTGACCAGCTGAAGTTACAGAACTTTTGCTGCAACCTGATGTAATCTAACAGGAAATAACATTCTGAAGGTAAATCCTGAGAGGGTGCTTCCCCTAGCGACAGAGCCTCGGACCAGGAGTTTGATGATCAGGTTTGGGCCATTTACAGGAGAGATGGGGAGGAATTCATTTTGATCGGACAAACTTGAATGTTGAATTGGGTCAACAGCAGGGTTCTCAGCAATGTGGAGGAGCAGAGAGACCTTGGGGTCCATATCCACAGATCTCTGAAGGTTGCCACTGAAGTGGATCAGGCTTATAGTGTGGTAGTGTTTATTCAGTAAAAAGTCTGACAACACCAGGTTTTAGTCCAACCTATTTATTTGATAATATACTCGCAAGCTTTCGAGGGGTTACCCTCTTCGTCAGGTGAATGGAGAGTTCTGGCCTCAGACAGAGCATATAAAGCATATAAAACTCTCCATTCACCTGACGAAGAGGGTAACCCCTCGAAAGCTTGCGAGTATATTATCAAATAAATAGGTTGGACTAAAACCTGGTGTTGTCAGACTTTTTACTGTGTTTACGCCAGTCCAACGCCGGCATACCCACGTAGTGTTTATTAACAGGGGGTTTGAGTTTAAGAGCCGTGGAGTTATGCTGCAACTGTACCAGACCTTGGTGAGACCACATTTGGAATATTGTGTGCAGTTCTGGTCACCTCACTATAAGAAGGATGTGGAAGCATTGGAGAGAGTGCAGAGGAGATTTACCAGGATGCTGCCTGGTTTGGAGGGTAGGTCTTATGAGGGAAGGTTGAAGGAGCTGGGGCTTTTCTCTTTTGAGCGGAGGAGGTTTATAAGATGATGAGAGGGATAGATAGAGTGGACGTGCAGAAACTATTTCCTCTGGTGGATGTAGCTGTTACTAAGGGGCATAATTATAAGGTTCATGGTGGGAGATACAGGAGGGATGTCCGAGGTAGATTCTTTACTCAGAGAGTGGTTGGGGTGTGGAATGCACTGCCTGCCATGATAGTGGAGTCAGACACTTTAGGAACTTTCAAGCGGTTATTGGATCGGCACATGGAGCACACCAGAATGATAGGGAGTGGGATAGTTTGGTCTTGGGTTTGGATATAGCTCGGCACAACATCGAGGGCTGAAGGGCCTGTACTGTTCGATGTCCTATGAATTTCTTCACTGGGAGGAAGACGGGGTGGTGAGAATGTGGGTGGGTGGGGTGGGATGGGGGGAATGTGGGGAGGTGGGGTGGGGTGGGGGGAATGTGGGTGGGTGGGTGGGGTGGGGTGGGGTAGGGGGAATGTGGGTGGGTGGGGTGGGGGGAATGTGGGTGGGTGGGGTGGGGTGGGGGGAGATGTGGGGGGGTGGGGTGGGGGGAGATGTGGGGGGGTGGGGTTGGGGGGATGTGGGGGGGTGGGGGGAATGTGGGTGGGGTGGGGTGGGGGGAATGTGGGTGGGATGTGGGTGGGTGGGGGTGCGGTAGTGGTGGTGGTGGTGGTGCACCTTTTGAATTCTCCATCCCAGAAGGCTGTGTTCACTCAGTTGTTAAGTAAGTTTGTCAAGGAGCCTGATAGGTCTCTGGATGGGCCTGTGCCACAAGTGGAGGTGACACAGAAGAGCAATTGTGGACATGTTGGGTGTGAAATCGGCTCAAAGGACCAAATCATCTTCTCCAGTTTCCCACCACTTGCATTCTTGCTGTGAATGTCATTCACTTGCACATAGAATAGGACAGCAGAGGGACAGGCCCTTTGGCCCACCCTGTTGTGTTAAACATGATGCCAAATGAAACTGCTGCCTGCCCTTGCTCCGTATCCCTCTGTTTTTTGCATATTCATGTGCTTATCTAAAAGCCCCTCCAGTTACACTACAGTTAAGAAAGCCCACCAACGCCGCTACTTTCTCAGAAGACTAAGGAAATTTGGCATTTCAGCTACGACTCTGACCAACTTTAACAGATGCACCACAGAAAGCATTCTTTCTGGTTGTATCACAGCTTGGCCTGGGATCCTGCTCTGCCCAAGACCGCAAGGAACTGCAAAAGGTCATGAATGTAGCCCAATCCATCACACAAACCAGCCTCCTATCCATTGACTCTGTCTACACTTCCTGCTCTGGAAAAGTAGCCAGCATAACTAAAGACCCCACACACCCCAGACATTCTCTCTTCCAGCATCTTCCGTTGGGAAAAAGATACAAAAACCTGAGATCACATACCAACTGACTCAAGGACAGCTTCTCCCCTGCTGCTGTCAGACATTTGAATGGACCTACCTCACATTAAGTTGATCTTTCTCTACACCCCAGCTGTGACTGTAACACTACATTCTGCACTCTTTCCTTTCCTTCTCTATGAACTGTATGTTTTGTCTGTACAGCGTGCAAGTAACAATACTTTTCACAACAAGTTAACACAGGAGACAATAATAAATCAAATCAAATCAAACCAAACCAATTGTATCTGCTTCCACCATCACCCTCGGCAGCATTCCAGACACTTAGCACTTGGTGTGAAAAAACTGACCCCTTACGTCTCCTTTGAACTTTCCCCTTTTCGCCTGAAGTACGTGCCCACTAATATTAGACATTTAAGCTCTCGGAGAAAGATTCTGACTGTCAACCCTATCTGTGCCACTCATGATTTTATAGACTTCTATCCGGTCTCCCCTCAGCCTCCGCCACTCCAGAGAAAACAACTCCAGTTTGTCCAGCCTCTCCTGAGAGCTCATACCCTCTGATCCAGGCAGCATCCTGGTAAATCTCTTCTGCACCCTTTCCACATCCTGTAATGTGACCACCAGAATTGAACGCAAAACTCCCAAGCGCTGGTTCAACTGAGGTTTATAAAGCTGCAACATGACACTTGGACTCAGTGCCCCAACCAATAAAGGCCAGCGTCCCATACTCGATCGACCTGTGTGGCCACTTTGAGGGAGCTGTCGATTTGAACCCTCTCTGCACCAGTGTTGTTCGGTGTCAGATGGTTAAATAAAATTCCTTGTGATTGATAATTCTGATGGAACTGACTGAGTTTTTCTATTGCTGACAGGTGTCCAGTCAGGCCCTGACTATTGTTATCGACGGAACTCGCAGGGTGATCAGTTCAGTTTCTGTCAGAAAATAGGGTCTCGTTACCAAGCCTGCAAAAGTTCGTAAGTATGCTGAACCTTCACATCCCCCATTCCTTCCTCAGTTTCACTCTGCTCCCAACTCGGGTAATCCCAAGCAGTTTAAAAGCTCTTCTCTTTCTCTGGTGCTCAGCATCCGTCATCTGAGTTTGAGGTCAGAATTTTACCGCCCTGCCCACCAAGGAAATTGAAGCGGGCGCGGGGCAGTGTGTGGGAAGGTCTGTCGACCTCGAGCGAGATTTTTACGGTTTCAGGACGTAAAGCCCGGCCCTGAGGTTTTATCAGTCTGTGAAACCCTTGGTCTGGGATGGATTAAAATCTTTCCCACCACTCACTTCAATCTGAGTTGCTCATGCTCTCCTGTTCAGCCTCTCCATCGAACAAACTGCATCAACTTCAGTCCGACCAAGCGGTGCGGCCATGGCAAACGCACCAGGGGTTAGTTAACTGCCAAGACTTTGTGTAAATTCAAACTGAGTAGGTCAATTCTGGTGATAGAGTCATCGAGGTTTACAGCATGGAAACAGGCCCTTCGGCCCAACCTGTCCATGCCACCCTTTTTTCTTTAATCACTAAGCTAGTCCCAATTGCCCAAAGTTGGCCCATGGCCCTTGGTTGGCAGAGGCATTGCCATGGGGCAATGGACCCGGGAATGGCTGCCCCCACATCTTCACCGCCCCCCAACACCCCCCGGTAAGCTCTTGGGATTTTTTTTTGGAAAATGCATGGTAATGCTCCTTTTGTGGTTGTGTGTTTGGACTTCACTGACTGAACAATCCAGATTGGGCTGAGAATCACATGAACAAACAATTTCAGATTGTCGCTTGGGTTTGCAGTGTGGCCCACTGATACATACTAGAAGCCACAGGGGTGTGAATGCGCGCACGGGACCTTGCTCCTTGCCAACTGAAGGAGCACATATGAGCATTTCTCCTTTATCAATGAAACTAAATCCTTTGGGGGGGGGGGCAGGGGGCGGGCAGATGGTTCAATGCCCATGTCAAAGTCTTGACCAATCAGAGTCCACCTGCCAACTCATCAGCCTTTCCTTCTCATGCAGTATAAATTGTTCTGGTCACCCTATTATCGAAAGGATACTATTAAACCAGAAAGAGTGAAGAAAAGATTTACTAGGATGCTACCGGGACTTGATGGTTTGGGTTATAAGGAGAGGCTGGATAGACTGGGACTTTTTTCTCTGAGGCGTAGGAGGCTGAGGTGTGACCTTATAGAGGTCTGTAAAGATCATGAGGGCGCAGATCAACGAGATAGTCAATATCTTTTCCCAAAGGTAGGGGAGTCTAAAACTAGAGGGCATAGGTTTAAGGTGAGAGGGGAGAGATACAAAAGAGCCCAGAGGGACAATCTTTTCACACCACAAAGGGTAGTGAGTGTCTGCAACAAGCTGCCAGAGGTCGTAGTAGAGGCAGGTACAATTCTGTCTTTTAAAAAGCGTTTAGACAGTTACATGGATGAGTTTGTATAGAGGGATATGGGCCAAATGCAGGCAATTGGGACGAGCTCAATGATTTAAAAAAAGGGGTGGCATGGACAAGTTGGGCTGAAGGACCTATTTCCATGCTGTAAACATCCATGACTTTAAATTGTTGTTCCCTTTAAATCTGGTACTCTTGTGTATCTGATGAGTGCAAGATGAAAAGCTTCAACAGCAGGTCCTTTTTTCTCGGAAATGTGTGAGATAATTGAGAAGAACAATCTCAATTGTGAAATAATTGTCTTTGACTTCTGACTTTCTCCTGCCTTCACCCACAGGGATATTATGTGTGGGCAATTGAACTGTGTTGGTGGGAGTAAGCAACCCTCTTACGGATCTGCCACACTCACATTTGGTTCAGTAAGATGCAAAGTTATATTGGATGGAGAGGGAATAAGAGGATTGGTCCAAAATGGAACAAAGTGTGGAGACAACAAGGTAATGGAATGAATGTGAAATCCCTCAATCATTTCTGTTTTCTTCTTGATCCAATTACAGAACATAGTGAGGTTGTTCAGCCCATCAGGCTGTGCTGGCTCATGTTTAGTCCCATGCCCTGTAAATTCCAGCCTCGGGAAGGCAATGGCCTGGTGGTATTCTCGCTACACTCTTAATCCAGAAACTCAGCTAATATTCTGGGGACCCGGGTTTGACTCCCGCCACGGCAGATGGTGGAATTTGAATTCAATAAAAAAACCTGGAGTTAAGAATCTACTGATGACCATGAAAGCATTGTCAGAAAAACCCTTCTGCTTCACTAATGTCCTTCAGGGAAGGAAATCTGCCATCCTTACCCAGTCTGGCCTATTTGTGACTCCAGAGCCACAGCAATGTGGTTGACTCACAACTGTGCCCTCAGGCAACTCGGGGTGGGCAATAAATGCTGGCCCAGCCAATGACACCCATGTCCCATGAATGAATGAAGAAAAAATATCCATTTAGCTTCATGATGATGTGCTGAAAATCAACCTGATTTCAAGTTAAGATTTCCGGATCATCAAAAAATTAAAAATCTCCTCAGCATCTCCAAGTGTTGTCCCAGTGACTCAAAAACCTCTTGTCATCTGGTCACTGACTTGACTCACAGTCACCAGGGGGAAGCAGTCATTCTGTTAAAATGTCAACTGCATCATCTCTAATCCTTCTGGGTTCACAGGAGAACAGTCCCAGCCCCTCAGCCTCTTGTCCTCCATCAGTGGAAGTGTTCACATGGTCACAGTCTAATTCCTGAGGGAAGTTAGTAGGTTGATGGGACCTGGTCAATTTCAGAACTAAGAAATGTGAAATGACTGTCTTCAATCACTTGTCATTGAAATTCATCTGGGTTTTCAATAAATTCTCAATGAACCTGCCCTCTCTCTCCAGATGTGTGTCAACTCCAAGTGTACTGCTGTTGCACTCACTGACGAATGTTCCAAGAAGTGCCCTGAACATGCGGTGAGTTACCTCTCTGTGTCCTTTTGGTCATCCGCTGAGAAACTCAACTCCCAAACCTGCCAGCTTCTTTCAGGAAAGGTTTCGAGATTTCTGTTTCCCCCCCCGCACACTTTTCTCTATTCTGGGATCACCACGCCAACTGTAAGCTCATGCCCCAATTCATCCAGCCTTGGGCAATGCTTAGCTCTGATTTACTCTTAACTACCCCTCTCTGTCTATTCTCTTGTCCCTCTCTCTTTGTCTGTCTTTCTGTCCCCCCCAACTCTGTCTCTCCCATTCTGTTTCCTTCGCTCACTGTCTCCCCCTCACTCTGTCCCTCCCTCACTCTGTCCCTCCCTCACTCTGTCCCTCCCTCACTCTGTCCCTCCCTCACTCTGTCCCCTTTCTCTGTCTCTCCCTCACTCTGTCCCTCCCTCACTCTGTCCCTCCCTCACTCTGTCCCCTTTCTCTGTCTCTCCCTCACTCTGTCCCTCCCTCACTCTGTCCCTCACTCTGTCCCTCCATCACTCTGTCCCTCCCTCACTCTGTCCCTCCATCACTCTGTCCCTCCCTCACTCTGTCCCCTTTCTCTGTCTCTCCCTCACTGTGACCCTTTATCTGTCTTCCCCGTCACTGTCCCCTTTCTCTGTGTCCCCTTCACTCTGCATCCCTCTCTGTCTGTCTCTCCTTATCTCCCTTTCGCTCTCTCTCTCTCCCCCGCCCCGCTCTGTCTCCCTGTCTCTCACTGTTTCTCCCTTCCTCTCTGTCTCTTCTTCTCCCTCTTTCTCTCTCAATCTCTCTGTCACCCTCTCTCTCTTTCTCTACCTCTGTCTGTCTCTTCCTCTGTTTGTCTGTCCCTCCGTCTCCCCCACTCTGGCTCTCTCTCTCTCTCTCTTTCTGTCTGTCTCCATCTTGCCTTCTCTGTCTGTCTGTCTCCCTCCCCTGTTCTTTTCTCTCCCTCTCTGTCTGTCTCTCAGTGTATCTCTCCTTTCTCCTTCTCTCTCTCTTTCTCCCCCCACTCTTTCTGCCACCCTCTCTTTCCACCTCTCCCCCGCTGTCTGTCCCTCGGGTTTTTCCGTCTCACCTCTTTCTATTTGTCTCTGTCTCCTTCTCTCTTTCCCTCTTTCTCTCTTTTTCTTATTCTCTCCCACCTCTCTCTCCCTCCCACCTCTCTCTCTCTCTCTCCCCTCTCTCTCTCTCTCCTCCTCTTTTTCTCCCTCCCCCTGCCACTCTCAGTCTCTCTCTCTCAGTCCCTCTCTCCCCGCTCCCTCTCTCCCCGCTCCCTCTCTCCCCGCTCCCTCTCTCCCCGCTCCCTCTCTCCCCGCTCCCTCTCTCCCCGCTCCCTCTCTCCCCGCTCCCTCTCTCCCCGCTCCCTCTCTCCCCGCTCCCTCTCTCCCCGCTCCCTCTCTCCCCGCTCCCTCTCTCCCCGCTCCCTCTCTCCCCTCTCCCTCTCTCCCCTCTCCCTCTCTCCCTCCCCCTGCCACTCTCAGTCTCTCTCTCAGCCTCTCAGTCTCAGTCTCTCTCTCTCTCTCAGTCTCTCTCTCTCTCCCCCCCTCTCTCTCCCCCTCTCTCTCCCTCTCTCTCTCTCCCCCTTCCCCTGCCACTCTCACTCTCTCTCTCACTCTCTCTCTCTCTCTCAGTCCCTCTCTCTCTCAGTCCCTCTCTCTCTCAGTCCCTCCCTTCAAACACCATTGACAGGTTAACTTGGTGTCGCGACCTTGAGTCTGGGTCTGACTGTTACTGAGCGCCGCGCCTCCAACATATCTTCTCTTTGACTTGATGTTTGTTTTGAATGGACCGTTTGGAATGACGGGAAGTGCCCGGCAGTCAGAGAATGGAGAGTCCCCATCGCGGAGCAAGCCAGACCGTTTTCCTGTGGTCCAGTATCCCTCACTCAGCGCCTTCTGGTTCTGGGAGCAGGGAGCACTCTAGAGGGTGGATCCCATGAATTTGCTACTTGTGGGGACTGGATGATCTACTTCCCATTGAATATGGTGATGCAGATTCAGGAACACCTCCTGAACATAGTATTCAGAATTCCTTCTGTTCTCCCTGTTGATATGATCTGGTGAACCTGGCTGGGGGGGGAATGCCAGAGAGCGCTAACGCCGTGCCATCCTTAGCTTTCTGTTTCCTGTTGATTCCTGCCCCCTCTGATCGTTTCCAGAAGCTGATATAAAATCCAGTGTGAGACAGTTTCCCTCCGCCCCATTCTTCACGTTGTGGACCCTGGACCTGGCCTGAGGTTCCCAGCTCAACTGTCGATTCCCGTAAACGTCTTCCAGACCCTGAATCTTGAAAACCAAATCAGGCAGGATAGTATCCCCACAGCACAAGGTGGAGGCCATTCTGCCCATTGAATCTGCACCAGCTTTCCAACAGAGGATCTCACCCAGACTCTTTCCCATAGCCCCACGTATTTACCCCACTAATCTCCCTCTAACCTACATATCTCAGGACACTTAAGGGGTAATTTCACATGGCCAATCCACCGAACCTGCATATCTAAAGTTTATTTATTAGTGTCACAATTATTAACATTGCAATGAAGTTAGTGTGAAATTCCCCTCGTCACCACATTACAGCATCTCCTCGGGTCAATGCACCCAAACCAGCCTGTCTTTAGGACTGTGGGAGAAAACCGGAGCACCCAGAGGAAACCCACGCAGACCCGGGGAGAAGGTGCAGACTCCGCACAGACAGTGACCCAAGCCGGGAGTTAAACTCGGGTCCCTGGTGCCTTGAGGCAGCAGTGCTAACCACTGACTCGACATTGTCCAACCAGTTCAGATCTCGGAATGGGCGGTACCTATCGTACCTGTATCAAAACCAATCATTTCAGCATTCTTATTAACGAGCTCTGAATTGGAGGTGAGATGTTTACCCATTCCACAATACCACTGCTCTCACCCTCCCGCCATCACCCCTGCACTGCCCCCAACTCCACACCCCCACCCTTGACTTCCAGCTCCCTCTTTGAAAATCTCATTGCATTCCGGAAAGGGCAGAGTTCAGAGCGCCGTTTTAAAATTCCATCCTCGCACCGTTTGATTGAAATCCTCACCCAATGTGCCAAAATATTGAGAGTAAATAAGACGTCCACTGCCCTGGCCCTCAGCTCCCCACAGAGCGCACAAAACCAGCAGAGAGAGAGAGAGAGAGAGACCATGGTGGAAATTTTTTATTTTCTGTGCCTCTTAGTCATGTGCATATTGGTTAGCGCGGCTGCCTCACAGCGCCAGGGAACCGGGTTCAATTCCCAGCTTGGGTCCCTGCCTGTGTGGAGTTTGCACATTCTCCCCGTGGCTACACGGGTTTCCTCCCACAGTGCGAAAGATGTGTTAGTTAACTGCCAAATTCTCCCTCAATGTGCCCGAACAGGCGCCTGAGTGTGGCAACTCGGAGAGATTTCACAGTAACTTCACTGCAGTGTTCATGCAAACCGACTTGTGACACGAATAAACAAACTTTTATATTTGGAGGGTGCCTTTAGTAAAGTCAAGTTGTACCCAGGTCCCACTCCAGCCCATGGAGTGTTTGTGAAACATGTTCCTGAAATGTCAAGTTGTCTGCTCAAATCTCTTGCAATGTGGAGAGTGAGAGTTAGCAGGAACCCCTGTGTGCTGTGGTCTGGGCATTTTTTTTACTATTCATTCGTGGGACATGGGCCTGGCTATGCCAGCATTTATTGCCCATCCCGAGTTGCCCCCTTGGGATGATGGTGGTGAGCTGCCTTCTTGAATCACCGCAGTCCATCGAATCGTAGAATCCCTACGGTGCAGAAGGAGGCCATTCAGCCCATTGAGTCTGCTTTGTCCTGGATGGTGTCGAGCTTCTTGACAGCCTCTAACCGATATCTTTGTCTTTACCTTGCAGGTCTGTAATCACCTGGAGGAGTGCCAGTTTGAAGTTGGCTTCTCTCAATCCAGCTCGTTTCCTTCATACGGTACCAACCACCATGGCTTTTCAGTCCCTCAGAACATCAGCAACCAATCAGAAGCTCAGTTTTCCCCAACCTTGTGTAAAACCAGCTTTCTCCCCTCCTTGTGGGTGCTGGGGAGGTGGGGTGGGGTGGGGTGGGGGCTGGGTTTGCTGCCCCACACTGGAGAACCTTGCAAAATATCCAACCCAAGACTGATAGGTCAGCACTTTGGCTGTGGGAGGCATCACACCTCCCCCCCCCCACCCCCCCACCCAACCCCCACCCCAAATCCTGCCTGTCCTGAGCCTGTGGGGACAGGTGGGCTGAATTTTTCCACATGTAACTTGAACCTAAGTGGGTGTGGGGCAGGGGTGGGGGGGGTGGGGGTGCGATGGTGGGGGGCGGGGGGGCAAAAACAGAAAATGCTGGAAAATCTCAGCAGGTCTGACAGCATTTGTGGAGAGAGAACGGAGCCAATGCTTGAAGTCTGGATGACCCTTTGTCAGAGCTGGCTCCAGAACACTAAGGGGCAGTTTAGCATGGCCAGTCCACCAAACCTGCACATCTCTGGACACTAATGGGCAATTTAGCATGAACCATCCAACGAACCAGCACATCTTCAGAGCGTGGGCGGAAATCCGGAGGAAACCCACACAGACATGGGGAGAATGTACAAACTTCACACAGACAGACACCCGAGGCCGGAATTGAACCCGGGTCCTTGATGCTGCGAGGCAGCAGTGCTCACCACTGTACCACCATGCCATCCCAAGTGTAGTCAGATTTTCTGCTTCGAATCCCTGTTCACATCTTGCCACTCCAGCAAGTCTGGAAGTATGAGATTCCGTCTGAGGCTGAGGCGGTAGGCTTTCTCAACCCTTGCATTTTAGCCTCAAATACCCAAAAAATGCCAACTGCTCACAACACAGGGTCAGGCTCCCTCTGGTTACAGAATACACAACTCTTCACCCCAGAACTGCTAACTTTGTGGGTTTGGGCAATTTTATGTTGTTGTTGCATTCTTGGGAGGAGCTACGGTGGGGAGGGTCTGAATTCATTGAACTGTGAGAGTGGACACCCTTCTCCGTGCCCAGGAAAAGCCCAAACACCAGCGCCACAACTCAGTGTTCCCCACAGCTAAGGAAGGATGTGTTGGCCCTGGAAAGGGTCCAGAGGAGGTTCTGGGAAAGATCCCGGGAATGAAACGCTTGACGTATGAGGAGTGATTGAGGACTCTGGGTCTGTAACTAATCAGGAATGCAGAAGGAGGGATGTGTTGGTGCAGTTATACAGGGCTTCGGTGAGACCGCACCTCGAGTATTGTGTGCAGTTTTGGTTCCCTTTTCTGAGGAAGGATGTTGTTGCTGTGGAGGGAGTGCAGCGAGGGTTTAGCAGGCTGATTCCGGAGGGACTGATGTATCAGGTGGGATTGACCAGGTCAGGATTGTTTGCGCAGGAGTTCAGACGAATGAGACTTATAAATTGTGACAGGACCAGACAGGGTAGATGCAGGGAGGATATTCCTGATGGTGGGGTCGTCCAGAACCAGGGATCACAGTCTGAGGATTCAGGGGAGAACATTTAGGACGGAGGTGAGGAGACATTTCTTCACCCAGAGGGTGGTGAGCCTGTGGAATTCATGAGCACAGGAAGTAGTTGATGCCAAAACATTGAACGTATTTGAGAGGTGGCTGGATATAGCACTCGGGGCGAATGGGATCAAAGCTTAGGGAAGAAAGGAGTTGGATGATCAGCCACCATCTGAGGCTTGAAGGGCCGAATGGCTTCCTGCTGCTCCTATCTTCTATGTTTCTATGTACTCGATAGAGTTTGGAAGGTTGTGGGGGCGGTGGTGGTGGTGGCGCAGTGGGGGGAATCTCATTGAAACTTACAGATGACTAAAAGGCCCGGATAGACTGGATGTGGGGAAGATACTTCCATTCATAGGAGAGACTGGGATCTGAGGGCACAGCCTCAGAGTAAAGGACGCAGAGTTTAGAACGGAGAGAAGGAGGAATTTCCTCAGCCAGAGGGAGGCGAATGTGTGGAATTCATTGCTACAGAAGGCTGTGGAGGCCAGGTCTTTAAGACAGAGATAAGTAGGTTCTTGATTGGTGAGGGGATCAAAAGTTATGGGGAAAAGACTGGAGGATGAGGTTGAGAAACTCCTCAGTCATGTTTGAATGGCGGAGCAGACTCGATGGGCGAATTCTGCTCCTTTACCTTATGGTCTTCTGTTTACTGTGTCTACTGATCCTGGTGTTTTGTTTGATTTAATTGTTAACCATGTGTCACTGGAGTAATGACCTTTTTATTTCCCCGCAGCAATCGTTATTATTGTGTTGGTCGTACTATTAGTCATCGCTGCCTTTGGAATCGCAGCCTTTGTGTACAAGAGACGCGCAGTGAAAAGCACAGCCACTCCGAGGTAATTTTTATTGATGTTTGGGTGTGTCCAGTTGAAGGCTTGTGGGTTTGGAGAGGTTCCAGATACAGCACTGTGCCCCGAAAGCTTGCTAAACTTGGTATCTGGAGCCTGAGTCATATCTCAGTTTTGATAGAACAAGTTTTAATTCCCACACCTCAGAGTGAAACGTGGGCCTTCGCCGCAGGCCTGGGACTGACAGAGTGCTGCACTGTCAGCAGGACAGTCTTTCAGGTGAGATGTTCTAACCAAGCTTCCCGCTGCCCGCTCGGGTGGCCTGTGGCTGGCATGATGACACAGAGGTGGACAGCACGGTGGCAGAATAGTCAGTATTGCTGCCTCACAGTGCCAGTGTCCCGGGTTCGATTCACAGCTCGGGTCACTGTCTGTGTGGAGACTGTATGTTCTCCCCGTGTCTGCTCCGGGTGCTCCGGTTTCCTCCCACACTCGGAAGGTGTGCGGGTTAGGGGGATTGGCCATGCTAAATTGCCCCTTTGTGTTGAGGGGGATTAGCGGGGTAAATATGCGGGATGACGGGGATAGGGCCTGGGTGGGATTGCTGCAGACTCGATGGGCCGAATGGTCTCCTTCTGCATTGTAGGGATTCCATGATTCCTCCAAGCTGGGAGCTCTCAGGGTGGGATTCGACCACCCCATAGCGGCAGGGAGCAGTGTCAGGTCTGGAAAACATGGGAAGCCGGTCAGAGTTCCATTAGCTTTGGTGGGATGGGGCTATAGATTCCCTGATTGTCAGCAGTTGAACTGTGAAGTGTTGGTGTTGCATTGTTGGCTTCTGTCTGTCATCCCCTGCTTGTGTCTTTAGGACCCAGCAGCCTACGACGCCTGGGCTCTCGAATCCAGCCTACACCGACAGCGCCCCAGCAACTCCTCAAGTACCAAGGTTCAAGGCTCCTAAGGCAAGTCCTGGCACGGGTGTAGCTGTTAGCTCTCTGGGTTCCTTATCCAGAGAAGGCGAGCGGGTTCACGGGGTGGCACAGTGGGTTAGCACTGCTGCCTCACAGCGCCAGGGACCCGGGTTCGATTCCCGGCCTTGGGTCACTGTCTGTGTGGAGTCTGCACATCCGACCCGTGTCTGCGTGGGTTTCCTCCGGGTGCTCCGGTTTCCTCCCACGTGCCAAAGGTGTGTGGGTTAGGTTGGTTGGCCGTGCTAAAATCGATCCTTCGTGTCAGCGGGACAAGCAGGGTAAACGTGTGGTGTTACAGGGATCGGGCCTGGGGGGGGGGGGGATTGTTGTCAGTACAGACTTGATGGGCTGAATGGTCTCTTGTTGCACCGTAGGAATCCTATGAAAGCCCAACAAGTCTAAGAGAACGAATTCTGTGGGCTCGATTTTACAGCTTCACGTTTTCATTTCTTTTCATTTTTTCATTTGGTTTCACGTTTGTATTGTCCGCTCCTCGCCCGCTCTGTGGCGGGCAAGGCGACAGAATCCCGGTGCGTATATTCAGAGAAAAGAAACCAGGAGGGAGAGAGAGAGCCTTCCAGCTGGTATTGAGTGGAGGTGAGGGGGCGGGGAGGACGTCACCACAGATTACTTTCAGGTTCTTCTGACTGCTCAGTCAGAGAGCAAACAACCCATCCAGATGACGTCACTGAAGGAAGTGACTCAGTCATTCAGTCCATCGCAGCTCCCAGTGCAAGCATGCAGTTGGTCTGAGACCTGTGGTTCTCGTCCCACAAGAACACAATTGGCTTCTAACTGGCCAACAAACTGTATCAATCTTTCAGCGCGTCAGCCCATTGTCATCTCAGATCAACAGGAACTGGCCTTCGCCAGTCTGGCACACTGTTTCGCTTTAGTCACTGTTTATATTTGCTCATTCTTACCTTCCTGTTTCAGGGTCCAATGATGGTCGCTCCACCCCCTCCAGCCTCCTACACAGCAGCAATTGCAGTCAGCCCGCCTCACCAGGTAGGTGTCCCGTCAGAAGGACGTACCTCTCCTTTCCCACACAGGGTAACTCTGGGTGCATTGGCACAGCTGGGATTCTGCCCTCATAAGCCAGCAGGCTACTCATTGCCTTGTGTTTGTTCTTGCAGGCAAGCCCTCCTCAACCTCTGGCGAATAAACCACTCGTACCACTGGGCAAGGTAAGTTAGCCTTTTGACTGATGAGTACTCACCTGAGGAAGGAGCTGCGCTCCGAAATCTCCTGATTCCAAATCAACCTGTTGGACTTTAACCTGGTGTTGTGAGACTTCTTATTGTGCCCACCCCAGTCCACTGCCGGCATCTCCACCTGATGTGCACTCAAATAGGTCGAGAGTTTATTTATTACTGTCACAAGTAGGCTTACATTAACACTGCAATGAAGTTACTGTGAAAATCGCCACACAATGGCACCTGAGGGAGAATTTAGCATGGTCAACCCACCTAACCGACACGTCTTTCAGACTGTGGGAGGAAACCGGAGCACCCGGAGGAAACCCACGCAGACACGGGGAGAATGTGCAAGCTCCGCACAGACAGTGACCCGAGCTGGGAATCGAACCCGGGTTCCTGGCACTGAGAGGCAGCAGTGCTGATCACTGTGCCACTCCGCACAGACAGTGATCCGAGCTGGAAATCGAACCCTGGTATGATCGCAATCATTTTTATTTGGGAAGCCAAGCAGCCAATTTTCCACTCCTGGAATAAATCTAAAAACTTCACGGTTTAAAGGAAAGAATTGTACTCCACAAAATTCAAAGAAGGTGCATCCTAATAATGACAGTCTGTGTGAACCAATCAACTGAAGATTTTCAAAAGAAAATTCCTTCTCTGAACCAAACTTTTTAACTCAAATATCCTTCAACATCCATTTGACACATCCCACTCATAGTCAATCAGGTCAGCTATCAGTGTGGTTGTGGAATATGCTGAGATGCCGGCTGAAAGAGCCCAGCACGGTGGCACAGTGGTTAGCACTGCTGCCTCACTGTGCCAGGGACCAGGGTTCAATTCCCGGTTTGGGTCACTGTCTGTGCAGAGCTTGCACATTCTCCCCGTGTCTGCGCGGGTTTCCTCCGGCTGCTCCAGTTTCCTCCCACAGTCCACAGGTGTGCAGGTTAGACGGATTGGTCATGCTAAATTGACCCAGAGTGTCCCAGGATGTGTCGGTTAAGGGTGGGATTTGTGGGGTAAATGCATGGGGTTAAGGAGATAGGGTGGGGGAGAGGGCCCGGATAAGATACTCGGTAAAGGAGTAGGTGGAGACTCGGATGGACTGAATGGCCTCCTTCTGCACTGCAGGGAGTCTATGGCTGGCCACGCTAAATTGCCCCTTCATGTCAGGGAGGCCAGCTAGGTGAAATGCATGGGGTTATAGGGATTGGGCCTGGGTAGGCCTGGGCCTGGGTCGGTGCAGCCTTGATGGGCCGAATGGCCTCCTTCCGTACTGTAGGGTTCCGATAAGTCACTCATTTGTCCGGAAAGACTACAAAGAAAACCCAAAAAAGGAATGTTGCTGCTTTGATCACGTAGTATTGACCTATGCAATGGAATGGGTGTAAAGGGATCAGCCGCCCATTTTATCTCCATCATAGAATCCCTGGAGGCCATTCAGTCCATCGAGTCTGCACCAACTCTTTGACCGAGTATCTTACCCAGGCCCTCTTCCCCACCCCTATCCCCTCAAATCCACGCATTTACTTCGCGAATCCCACCCTTACCCGACACATTTCAGGACACTCAGGGTCAATTTAGTGTGACCAATCCGTCTAACCCACACATCTTTGGAGTGTGGGAGGAAACCAAAGCAGCCGGAGGAAACCCACGCAGAAATGGGGAGAATGTGCAGACAGTGACCCAAGGCTGGGAATCAAACCCTGGTCCCTGGCACTGTGAGGCAGGAGTGCTAATCACTGTGCTACCGCACCACCACTGTGCAACTCCGTACAGACAGTGACCCAAACCAGAATCGAACCGGGTCCCTGGCACTGTGGGGCAGCAGTTGGGCTGATCAGGTTAAAATTAGCCTCCACTGGAGGAAAGATTGCAATTCCCCAATATTGACAACCCGTCTTCAAACAAAGAGGAGTTGATCAGGTTTGTCACTGCGACTGAGTGAAATGAATGTACTGTGTTTGTTCTCCCACTTTGTCCACTGGCAGCGTCTCATTCATTTTTGGGCTTTGTTGCAGCCTTCAGGGTTGAGGGCACCCCCTCCTCCACCGGCAGCCAAACCCCTCCTTCCACCGGCAACCAAACCCCCTCAGCCACCCATGCCCAAGGTAAGACCATTTCTACATTCTCTTTGTGGGGGGGGCTATGTGATCTGGGTGTTGCTGGCTAGACAAGCATTTGGGAATTGTCCTTGAGAAGGTTTTGATTTGATTTGATTTATTATCGTCACATGTATTAGCATATAGTGAAAAGCATTGTTCCTTGCACGCTGCACAGACAAAGCATACCGTTCATAGAGAAGGAAAGGAGGGAGTGCAGAATGTAGTGTTACAGTCATAGCTAGGGTGCAGAGAAAGATCAACTTCATGAGAAGTTTGTCCATTCAAAAGTCTGACAGCAGCAGGGAAGAAGCTGTTCTCGAGTCGGTTGGTACGTGACCTCAGACTTTTGTATCTTTTTCCCCGAAGGAAGAAGGTGGAAGGGAGAATGTTCGGGGTGTGTGGGATCCTTAATTATGCTGACTGCTTTGCCGAGGCAGTGGGAAGTGTCGACAGAGTCAGTGGATGGGAGACTGGCGAAGGATTGGGCAATGATTTGGAATATGGGAAAAGGTGATTGTGGGTCACCTTCCAGAGTCACTGTAGTCCACACACATTGATTTTACTTTTGTGAGTTTAGTGCATAGACACTAGAAGCAGGAGTAGGCCATTCAGCCCTTTGAGGCTGCTCCGCTCTTCATTACGATCATTCTTGTGATCAAATTCAATATCATGATCCCCTCTTTCCCCCATGTCCCTTGATCCCTTTCGCCCCAAGGGCGACATCTAATTTTGTCTTGGAATCATCCAACAATTTGGCTTCAACTACTTCCTGCAGTGGTGAATTCTACACATTCACCACCTTCTGGGTGAAGAAATTTCTCGAGGGCCTTCACACACCTATAATTAACCTCAGCATCCGTCATCATCTTCTCCTTGGTGAATTAAGGACCTCACCCAAAATATGGTGATCGGAATGGAGGTGTGAATTCTCATTGCTGAGATGATGAAGTTTTGTCAGTGTAATCTGTGCGCTGTAAACACTCCAGTCTGGAATTCCAAAGGCAAATCAATTCCAGAGTTTCCTGGAAGGTGGGAATTATATTAGACTGTCAGACCACAGTTGTGTGAAAGGGGAACCAGCCTCGACATAAATATTTACCATAAAACAGCCACAGAATATTAGAAAGCAGCGATAAAAATTATTTTCCTTATCAAATTCCGTGTCTTTAATGTGCTGCTTGCCAAATGACAGCAGGTAAATGAATTTGTAAGCTGCTTGAGCGCACTCAAAGCAATTGTGAATGATCGATTCCTGGACAACAGAGGTTGTAGTGCGGTCAATATTGGGGTGGCACAATGGCTACCACTGCTGCCTCACAGCACCAGGGACACGGGTCTGATTCCGGCCTCGGGTCACTGTCTGTGTGGAGTCTGCATGTTCTCCCCGTGTCTGCATGGGTTTCCTCTGGGTGCTCCAGTTTCCTCCCATGCTCCAAAGTGTAGGTGAGGTGCATTTGCCATGTTAAATGTGTGGGAGGACAGGCTGAGAGTAAGGTATTTCATTTTCAGTTTGATTTATTATTGTCACATGTATTGGGACACAATGAAAAGTATTGTTTCTTGCATGCGATGCAGACATAGCATACCATTCATAGAGAATGATAGAGAGGGTGCAGAATGTGGTGTCACAGTCATAGCTAGGGTGTAGAGAAAGATCAGCTTAATATAAGGTAGGTTCATTCAAAAATCTGATGGCAGCAGGGAAGATGATGTTCTTGTGTCAGTTGGTACATGACATCAGACTTTTGTATCTTTCTCCCGATGGAAGAAGGTGGAAAAGAGAATGTCCGGGGTGCGTAGGGTCCTTGATGATGCTGACTGCTTTTCTGAGGCAGCGGGAAGTGTAGACGGAGTCAGTGGATGGGAGGCTGGTTTGTGCAATGGGCTGGGTTTCGTTCACAATTCTTTGTAGTTCCTTGCAGTCTTGGACAGAGCAGGAGCCCATACCAAGCTGTGAGAAAACCACAAAGGTTGGAACAGAAACTGGAATTTTTGCTTTCTGGTGCCCTGGAAGAATCATAGAATACGACAGTGCAGAAGAGGCCCTTCGGCCCATCGAGTCTGCACCGACATATAAAAGACCCTGACCTGCCTCATCCCACCTGCCAGCACTTGGCCCATAGCCTTGAATGATATGGTATGCCAAGTATGCATCTGGGTACTTCTTAAAGGATGCGAAGCATCCTGCCTCCACCATCCTCCCAGGCTGCACTGTCACCACCCTCTGGATAAAAATGTTTTTCCTCAAATGCCCCCCCAAATCTCCTGCCCCTCACTTTTAACCTGTGTCCCCTCGTAACTGCCCCGACAACCAAGAGGAACAGCTGCCCCCTATTCACTCTGTCCATGCTCCTCATAATCTTGAACACCTCCATCAGGTCCCCCCCCCGCCGTCAGTCTTCTCTGCTCCAACAAAAACAACCCAAGCCGACCCAACCTCTCTGTATAACTTAAATATCCCATCCCAGGCAGCATCCTGGTGAATCTCCTGTGCACCCCCTCCAGTGCAATCACATCCTTCCTATAATGTGGGTGATTAGAACTGCATGCACACTGTACTCCAGCTGTGGCCTCACCAACGTCCAACACAACTCTATCATGCCCTCTCTGCTTTTGTAATCTATACCCTGATTGATAATGGCCAGTGTGCCATATGCCTTTTTCACCACCCGATTAACCTGCCTTTCCTCCTTCAGAGATCTATGGGCCAATACACCAAGGTCCCTTTGTTCTTCGAGCTTCCCAGTGTCAGACCTTTCGTAGTATACTCGCTAGTCAAATTACTCCTTCCAAAGTGCATCATCTCACACTTTTCAAGGTTAAATTCCAAAAGTGTCCAGAGGGGCAATTTTTTTCCCACAGAGGGTGGTGTGTGTCTGGAACAAGCTGCCAGAGATAGTAGTAAAGGCGGGTACAATTTTGTCTTTTAAAAAGCATTTGGACAGTTAGATGGGTAAGATGGGTGTTGAGGGATATGGGCCAAATGCGGACAGTTGGGACTGGCTCGGGAGCAGAATGGACAAGTTGGGCCAAAGGGCCTGTTTCCATGCTGTAAACTTCTATGACCTCGATGCCACTTATCTGCCCATTTGACCATCTCATCTATACCTTCCTGTAACCCAAGACACTCAACCTCACTGTTAACCATCTGGCCAACCTTTGTGTCATCAGAAATGGACTGGACTTTGCTCATGACCCTTCATTTGATTCGATTTGGTTTGATGTGTTATTGTCACACGTATTAACATGCAGTGAAAAGTATTGTTTCTTGCACGCTATACAGACAAAGCATACAGTACATAGAGAAGGGAAGGAGAGCATGCAGAATGTAGTGTTACAGTCATAGCTAGAGTGTAGAGAAAGATCAACTTAATGTGAGCTAAGTCCACTCAAAAGTCTGAAAGCAGCAGGGAAGAAGATGTTCTTGAGTTGGTTGGTACGTGATCTCAGACTTTAGTATCCTTTTCCTGATGGAAGAAGGTGGAAGAGAGAATGTCCGGGGTGTGTGGGGTCCTTAGTTCTGACACTGGGGTCATTTCTTGTGGTCTCGGTAGAGGGCCTGGGTAAGATGCTGTGCCAGAGAGTCGGTGCAGACTCGATGGGGTGAATGGCCACTGTAGGGATTCTATGATTCGATGATATCTCCTGTCCCTGCTCACAGCGGGATGGGAGATAGACTGACAGGACTGAGATTCCACCGGCAGGGGTGGAAGAACGAGCTGGAGCAAACACTGGAAGAGATGATGGTTTCCTTTTTGAATCCTAGGTCTTGATGCCTCCAACCAAAGCAAGGAAGTGAATGAAGATTAACAGGCATTCACCTTGGAAATGCTGGAATGAACCGGTACATAGTACTGCAAAGCGGACCTCTGTTTCTGAAGCATCTCCATTTATTCTGGTGAGCTGGACACAACATTCCAGAATTGATCAGTCTTCCTCCTCAAAGGGAAGATGGGAGAATGTTTGGGACACCAGGTGCTTTTTTTTTTCCTGGATCAGTGGAATTATATGTTGGATTTTCTTCAGTCTAACTCCCACAGCTCACTCAACCTTTGGAAATTTGTATTTATATATATCGCAAATGCATTTATTATTCAATAAAATTCAATCACAAAACCCAACCTGAATATTTCTGAGGTTTGTCTGCCTGGGGAACTGTGAATTTTACCTGATTGAGTTTTTGAATTATCCCAGGTAATCCCTTCGGACTGAACTGATGTGGAGATGCCAGTGTTGGACTGGAGTAACACAAAGAAATCCCACAACACCAGTTTAAAGCCCAAACAGGTTTATTTGAAGCAAAAGCCATAAGTTTTTGGAGTTCTGGAACTCCCAGCCACCTGACAGAGGGACAGGCTGTGCCAAAAGCTTGTGGCTTTTCCTACAAATAAACCTGTTTGGACTTTAAATTGGTGTTGTGGGATCTCTTTCTGTTGAGACGGAACTACCAAGGTGCCAGGTTTGATCCAGGAGAGGTTTAAGAGAGTAAAGCTATCAATGTGAATGGTCTCCGTGAGAGTCAGGCGTCTGGGAACAGTGATTAGCACTGCTGCCTCACAGCACCAGGGATCCGGGGTCACTTCCTGGCCTTGGGTCACTGTCTGTGTGGAGTCAGCATGTTCTGCCCATGTCTGCGTGGGTTGCCTCCAGGTGCTCCGGTTTCCTCCCACAACCCGAAGATGTGCAGGTTAGGTTGATTGGCTGTGCTAAGTCGCCCCTAATGTCAGGGAGATGAGCAGGGTGAATGAGGGTGGTGAATGATGACTATGGAAATAGGACCTGGGTGGGGTTGTGGTCAGTACAGAAACAATGGGCCAAATGGCCTCCTTTTGCACTGTCGGGATTCTTTGATTCTGACAGTCATGCGAAGTGTTAACAGATGGAATGTGCGAATACATGATACATATGAAATAGAAGCAGAAGTAGGCCATTCGGCCCCTTGTCCCTGCTATGCCATTCAATAAGATCATGTTTTGCAATTGAGTTTCATGTCCTCCATCTTCACTGGATAACCTTTGTCACAAAAAGTTGGTTTGCAGGTGCAGCAGGTAATTCAGAAGGCAAATGGAATCTTGTCCTTCATTACTAGAGGGATGGAGTTTAAAAACAGCGAGGTTATGTTGCAGCTGGAAAAGGCGCTGGTGAGGCCACACCTGGAGTACTGTGTACAGTTTTGGCCTCCTTACTTGAGAAAGGATATACTGGCACTGGAGGGGGTGCAGAGGAGATTCACTGGGCTGATTCCGGAGTTGAGAGGGTTGGCTTATGCGGAGAGACTGAGTAGACTGGGGCTATCCTCTTTATAATTCAGAAGAATGAGGAGAGATCTCATAGAAACATATAAGATTATGAATGGAATAGATAAGATAGAAGCAGGGAAGTTGTTTCCACTGGCGGGTAAAACTAGAACTAGGGGACATGACCTCAAAATAAGGGGAAGCAGATTCAGGACTGAGTTGAGGAGGAACTTCTTCACACAAAGGCTTGTGAATCTGTGGAGTTCCGTGCCCAGGGAAGCAGTTGAGGTGACCTCATTGAATGTAAGACGAAGACAGATACATTTTTGAACAGTAAAGGAATAAAGGGCCAAATGGCCTCCTCCTATCTTCTTTGTCTCTTCGATGTTATGGTGAGTGGGTGGGGAAGTGGAGCTGAGTCCATGAAAAGATCAGCCATGGTCTTACTGAATGTGAAGCAGGCTCCAGGGGCCAAATGGCCTACTCCTGCTTCTTATGTTCTCACGTTCTCTAATTCTCTAAAAGGTAGGGGCTACCTTTTTTGAAGCAGTGGTGTTCTACTTGACATGATTGAAGCTCTGAAATTGCCCTTGGATGGTGAAGCATGAGTTGACACAGAGGAACATAAGGTGAGATTGAAACCCGGGAGCTGGATCCTTGTTGAAGCCATCCGAGCAAGAGCGACTTCTGGAGAGAATTCCAAGGCAAGTCTGCGAGATTGGAAACCTTCACATGAACCTTTCTCCTGGTGTAAAATAGTTAATTATTCTTATTGAGTAAATGTTTTATTCATTGTGTTAAGAATTCATTTTCAGACTGCTATGAATTAATTCAACAACTTCCCTGAATTCTTTCAAAATAAAAATTGGACCCATCTTGCCCAATTTCACTGTGGGATCTGACTTTTCCAAGATTAACTTCAGCTGAGATCCACACATCGCCTTGATTCCCTCAATCAAAAACCTGTCTAACTCGGTGTTAAATGTATTCAATCACCCAACCTCTCCTACTTTTTGAGGAAGAGAATTCCAATGTCTCACAATCTCCTGAGAACCTTCTGTTTTTGTAGTATGGATAAATGATCTGGAGGAAAATGTGGGTGGTCTGATTAGTAAGTTTGCAGATGACACAAAGATTGGCGGAGTTGCTGATAGTGCCAGGAGTTGTCAGAGGATACAACAGGATACGGATGGATCGGAGGCTTGGGTACAGAAATAGCAGATGGAGTTTAATCCAGACAAATGTGAGGTGATGCATTTTGGTGTATCAAATTTAGGTGTGAATTATACTGTAAATGGCAGAACTCTTCGAAACATTAACATACAAAGGGATCTGGGCGTGCAGGTCCATAGTTCCCTAAAAGTGGCAGCACAGGTGCCAAGGTGGTTAAGAAGACATTTGGCATGTTTGCCTTCATTAGCAGGGGCATTGAGTACAAGAGTTGGCAAATTATGTTGCAGCTGTATAAAATCTTGGTTAGGCCACATTTGGAGTGTTGCGTGCAGTTCTGGTCACCACACTACCAGAAGGATGTGGAAGCTTTGGGGAGAGTGCAAAGAAGGTTCACCAGGATGTTGCTTGACCTCGAGGGTGTTGGCTACGAGGAGAAGTTGAACAAACTGATATTGTGAGCCTAGTCAAAAAGCAAAAGGAAGCATTTGTCAAAGCTAGGAGGCAGGGAACACACAAAGCAAGTGTGGAATACAAGGAAAGCAGAAAGAAAACTCAGCAAGAAGTAAAGAGGGCTAAAAGGGGTCATGAAAAGGCATTGGCCAACAGGATTAAGGAAAATCCCAAGGCTTTTTATGTGTTTATCAAGAGCAAAAGGGTACCAGGGAGAGGGTTGGCCCACTCAAGGACAAGGGAGGGAATGTGTGTGTGGAGCCAGAGGAAATGGGTGAGGTATTCAATGCATACTTTGCGACAGTATTCACCAAACAGAAGGACTTGGTGGATGATAACTCTGGGAAAGGGTCCGTAGGTAGTTTGAGTCATGTTGAGATCAAAAAGGAGAAGGAATTGGGATTCTTGAGGAACATTAAGTTAGACAAGTCCCCAGGGCCTGATGGGATATGCCCCAGAATACTGAGAGAGGCAAGGGAGGAAATTGCTGGGGCTTTGAGAGAAATCTTTGTATCCTCACTGGCTGCAGGGGAAGTCTCAGAGGATTGGAGAATAGCCAATGTTGTTCCTTTGTTTAAGAAGGGTAGCAAGAATAAACCAGGTAATTACAGGCTGGTGAGTTTTACATCCGTGGTAGGGAAATTATTGCAAAGGATTCTTCAAAACAGGATTTATTCCACTTGGGAAAAAGTATTAGTCAGAGGCAACATGGTTTTGTGAAGGGGAGGTTATGTCTCACAAAGTTGATCGAGTTTTTCAAAGAAGTGACGAAGATGATTGATGAGGGTAGGACAGTGAATATTGTCTACATGGATTTCAGTAAGGCCTTTGACAAGGTCCGTCATGACAGACTGGTGCAGAAGGTGAAGTCGCATGGGATCAGAGGTGAGCTGGCAAGGTGGATACAAAACTGGCTCAGTCACAGAAGACAGAAGTTAGCAGTGGAAGGGTATGTTTCTGAATAGAAGGCTGTGACAAGTGATGTTCCTCACGGATCAGTGCTGGGACTTTCGCTGTTTGTAATATATATAAATGATTTGGAGGAAAATGTAACTGGATTGATGAGTAACTTTGTGGACGACACAAAGATTGGTGGACTTGTGGATAGTAAGAGGACCATCAGAGGATACAGCAGGATATAGATCAGTTGGAGACTTGGGTGGAGAAATGGCAGATGGAGTTTAAACCGGACAATGTGAGATAATGCATTTTGAAAGGTCTAATACAGACAGGAAATATACAGTAAATGGCAGAACCCTCAGGTGTATTGATAGGCAGAGGGATCTGGGTGTTCAGGTACACAGGTCACTGAAAGTGGCAATGCAGGTGGAGAAGGTAGTCAAGAAGGCATACGGCATGCTTGCTTTCATCGGCAGGGGCATTGAGTTTAAAAATTGGCAAGTCATGTTGCAGTTTTATAGAAACTTAGTTCGGCCGCCCTTGGAAAACAGAGCCTGATTTTACCATTGCATTGCACCTATTTTCGAGGGAGGCGAGTCAGATGTATCTCTGGGAGGGGAGGGGAGTGAGGCCAGATCATTCATTGGTGAGTGGGGGTGGGGGGGGTGCTGGGTGGGGGGGTAGAGTTACACTCTCAAAGAATTTGAAAATAAATTTCCCTTTCACGAAACCATGTTGACTCTGCCTGCTGGTCCAATGATTTTCTGAATGTCTTGCAAGTACGTTCTTCCTGATAGATGCCAGCATTTTGCAAATCACAGGTGATGAATGAGTTGGCCATTTGACTCCAGTTTAATGGTGTCTTCCATCCCAGGAGAGGGTGCAGCGTAGCAGAATGGGTGTATCGGATGAGTAATGTGAATTGGCGAATAATGGAAATGTCTCATCCATATTTAGTAAAATGCAGTGACTTTTTTTTGGAATGAAACTGTACAAATCAGAACCCATGATGCCATCATACATCAGTGCTGATGCAGTCTGTTAACTTGCAGACAATTCCTCTGATCTCATCAGCCTGCACCCATCCACATTCTAAACTTAGAATGATCATACTACTTTCCCTTCCTCATAGAGTTATAGAAGTCGGTTGGTCCGTAACCTCAGACATTTTCCCGACGGAAGAAGGTGGATGAGAGCATGTCCGGGGTGCAAGGGGTCCTGAATTATGCTGGCTGCTTTTCCGAGGCGGCAGGAAGTGTCGGCAAAGTCAGTGGATGGGAGGCTGGTTTGCTTGGTGGACTGGGCTTCATTCACGACCCTTTGTAGTTCCTTGCGGTCTTGGGCAGAGCAGGAGCCCATACTAAGCTGTGATACAACCAGAAAGAATGTGTCCTATGGTGCATCTGTAAAAGTTGTCTCTGCCACTGACTCTGGCAGCTTGTTCCAGACACTTAGCATTGTCTGTGTGAAAAAAATTGCCCCACTGGACACTTCTGTATCTCTCCCCTCTCACAAACCTCTGCTCTCTAGTTTTAGACTTCCCTACCATTGGGAAAAGATATTGACGATGGAGCTGATCTATGCCTTTCATGATTTGATAGACCTCTGTAAAATCACCCCTAAGCTTTCTACACTGCAGGGAAAAAAGTCCAGTCGATCCAGCTTCTCCTTACAACTCAAACCATCAAATCCCGGGAACATCCTAGTAAATCTTTTCTGCGCTCTTTCTAGTTTAATAATATCTTTTCGATAATAGGGTGACCAGAATTGCAGACAGTACTCCAAGTGTGGCCTTACCAATGTCTTGTACAACTTCAACAAGATGTCTCAACTCCTGAATTCAATGTTCTGACCAACGAAACCAAATATGCAGAATGACTCCCTGATGTGACAAAACCTTTCTTATTAGACACATGGTGATGGCCCAATGTTCCTCTTTCTTGGTCTGGTGTTCGTCCTCAGCCCCTGACCCCTTGTTCACCCATCTGTTTTTGCAGTCATACGCTAGTTGGAGGACATGCATTAGATTGTGGTTAGTTTTCAACTTAAAACCGTCTCTCAGCTTTTTCTGCTTGACTCCAAGTCTTGACTTCTGCTAATCTTCTGCTGAATCATCATTATTTCCTTTCCATGACTCAGCGATTCTTCCGAAGATGTTCCTCATCACTCCAGGTATGAGTATCTTTTACAAATCTAACTACGTTTCCAACCCAACCTTCAACCTGCAGCCATTGTCCCTTCTGGTTCTGTTAGGCCTCAGAGTCTTCCCAGTACATCCCCAATTAAGAAGTCTCACAATACCAGGTTAAAGTCCAACAGGCTTATTTGGAATCATGAGCTTTCGGAGCGCTTCACCCTTCATTAGGTGAGTGGGGGGGTCGGTTTCACAAACACAACATACGTATACAGAGACCCAGTTGCAAGACAATGGTTGAAATGCGAGTCTTTACAGGTTATCATGATTTTACTCATGAGGACAGCATCAACCGGGATCTTGGATTCATGTCACTTGGTACAGATTTTACAGGTACAGACAGTGTGAGCGGACAGAGGTCTAATCACAGGTGAAAGAGGTACCTGTAAAGACTTGATTCGCTGTAAAGGCTCACATTTCAACCATTATCTTGCAATTGCGTCTCTGTCTGTATATGCCGTGTTTGTGAAACCGACCTCTCCACTCACCTGAGGAAGGAGCAGTGCCCCGAAGGCTCATGATTCCAAATAAACCGGTTGGACTTGAACCTGAGTGTTTTCAGACATCTTCCTTTTTTGACAGAGATGAGGAGAAAATCTTTCTCTGAGATGATTGTGAGACAGGAATTCTCTGTCTCAGACGGCTGTGGAGACAGTGGGGGGGAGGGCACATGGGGTATTTTTAAGACAAAGGTGGAAAGAGGCTTGTCAAAGGTTATTGAGGTGGAATGTGGAAGTTGAAACACAAACACAAGCCGTGTCGGTGTGACGGGAACGACAGATAATTTGATGTTTGCCACATTCCATTGATTCCCACACTTCATAGTTGGCTTTTAAAACCATGAAAATTTCAGCAATGCTCCAGCCAAACTCAGAGAAGATGTGTACCATCTTAATATCAGTGTTGATACCTTTCCAGTGTTCCCGTGAAACTTTGTTATGGTCAGTTATGTTGTTAAGATGCAAGGGGACACATACTGGGTAGAGTCACAGAGGTTTACAAACAGGCCCTTCAGCCCAACTTCTCCATGCTGCCCAGTTTTTAACCACTAAGCTCGCCCCAATTGCCCACATTTGGCCGATATCCCTCTCCATCCATCTTACCCATGTAACTGTCTAAATGTTTTTTCACAGACAAAATTGTACCAGTCTCTACGACTACATCTGGCAGCTCATTCCAGGCACTCACCACCCGCTGGGTAAAAAAAATGTCCCTCTGGGCACTTTAGTATCTCACCCCTCTCACCTTAAAGCTACACCCTCTAGTTTTAGACTCCCCTACCTTTGGGAAAAGATATTGACTCTCGAGCTGATCTGTGACCCTCATTATTTTATCGACCTCTATAAGATCATCCCTCAGCCTCCTACGCTCCAGAGAAAAAAGTCCCAGTCTATCCAGCCTCACCTTATAACTCAAACCATCAAGTCCCAATAGCATCTGAGTAAATCTTGTGTTAATTGTTTTTGAACACATATAAATGGGGTACTGA
This sequence comes from Carcharhinus amblyrhynchos, assembly GCF_965287045.1. Classification (NCBI taxonomy): domain Eukaryota; kingdom Metazoa; phylum Chordata; class Chondrichthyes; order Carcharhiniformes; family Carcharhinidae; genus Carcharhinus; species Carcharhinus amblyrhynchos. The sequence continues at coordinate 16,761,718 of NC_137357.1, read as the reverse complement.
CCCGAGAGTGTGCCACATTTTCACGGTGATGTTTGGGTTGAGGTGGCCCTGGGGAGGGGTTGCGCTGTGTCCCCTGGTGTCCTTGAACCTTTCTCTGTCCAGTGGCCACCACAGGGACTGCAGCAACACACTGTCAGACCACTCCGATTTGATTTGATAAGCTTCCTTCAAAAGTTTTATCCTTTGTTTTACTGCTCCATGAAGGTGTTTTCAATTTAATGAGTTAATTTGTGTGTTTCGACAAGAGAATTTAATCGGGGAAGCTGGGGGCGGGAGGACATTGGCTGGAATGGGAGGAGAGCGGTGAGATTGGAAAAGTCAATGAGCCATCAGTCTGCAAGACATGACAGAAAAGTAGGCCATTTGGCCCATTGCATCTGCTCTGCCATTCCATCATACTAACTAGATCAGAGAATTCCTGCACTGTCCATTCGGCCCATCAAGTGTGCATCAACTCTCTGACAGAGCACTACACCCAACTCACCTCCCTGCTCCTTTCCTGTAACCTCACGCATTAACCCCACTAACTAACACCACCACCCCCCTCAAACTACAATCTTGGGACACAAAGAGTCAACTTAGCATGACCAATCCACTGAACCTGCACATCTTTGCACTCTGGCAGGAAACCCAAACAGACACAAGGAGAACATGCAAACTCCACACAGACAGTCACCCCAGTCTCTCTCTCTCACACACACACACACACACACACCACCCCCCTCACCCCCCAGTCCAACCTTGGAAAGCCACAGAGCATCAAATCCCACTGAGGTTCAAAAGTTATTGACCAAAGCAGAAGAAAATCAAAGGCAGACATTTAACCATTAACTCCTCCTTGCAATGTTATACTGGGGTTAAACATCATAGAATCCGTACAGTGCAGAAGGATCTGCACCAACAATAATCCCACCTTGGCCTTATCCCCGTAACCCACATATTTACCCCATTAATCCTTCTAAACTACACATCCCGAAACACGAAGGGCAATTTAGCACGGCCAATACACCTAACCCATAGATCTTTGGCGTGTGGGAGGAAACCGGAGCACCCAGAGGAAACCCACACAGAGACGGGGCAGAGTCCACATGGACAGTGACCCAAGCTGGGAATTGAACCCAGATCCCTGGTTCTGTGAGGCCGCAGTGCTAATCACTGTGTCGCTGTGCCGTACCAATGGGGAAAGACTGAGCAGGCTGGAGTTACTGATCCACAGTACTTTAAGATGGCGAGAGGGTTTGACCTGCACAGTGCTGAGGAAGCATTTCCCCTTCAGCCAGAACCAGACGTCGAATAATCTCACTCACTCTCTTCACCAAGTGCAGGAGAGCAGAACTACATTTGATTTCAGCCATCAGGTTCCACTGAGGCCTCATTGAAAGCATCTGGATCTTTTGGCTAAGATGAGAAATGAGATCAAGCCTTGGAGGAGGTGCAATGCCTGCTCCAATCAGCTTGGATCATGTTGATCAAGCCCAAGGCAGGAAGTGCTGAGCCTGTCTTGTCAGCTTGGATCGGGAATGTCTCACTTGTTGAGACTTTGATTGGATTAAAATTGAAATAAACGAAAAAATCTGCTTGGGGCAGCATGGTCGCACTGCTGCCTCACAGCGCCAGGGACTCGGGTTCAATTCCTGGCTTGGGTCACTGTCTGTGCGGAGCCTGCACATTCTCCCCACGTCTGCGTGGGTTTCCGCCGGGTGCTCTGGTTTTTTTCCCACAGTCTGAAAGACGTGCTGGTTCGGGTTCATTGACCTGAACAGCCGCCAAACTGTGGCGACTAGGGGAATTTCACAGTAACTTCAACAAGAGTGTTAATGTGAGCCTAACTTGTGACCAATAAATGAACTTTATCTCGGGTGGGGAATTCTGGAGAGATCAGTTTACCCAGAGAGTGGTGAGAACGTGGAATTTGCAGCCTTAGGGAGAGTTTGAACTGAAGAGGATATCGATGCCGTTAAGAGTTTTATTTTTAACTGTGACCAGGTTACTCCCTCCAGCCTCCCAATAAATAAATAAAACTTTCATACCTTTGCAGTGACTCAGGTTGGGAAGTTTCCATTTGTAGCAAGTGTGAAGCAAGCTCCTGTTTAATTGGATGTGTAGTTAAGTGGGCAGCCACCAAGACGAAATGGGGCTTGTTGTTGAGAGATAATTGATTCAGTTGTGATTTTGGGTGATTGTGAATTCAGTTGGATGAGGTGAAGAGCAGTTAAAGGCTCACTCAAAATGGCCCTCAATGACTGTCTCAAAGGAGACTGGAGTGCCAAACAGGTCAGTATATTCAGAATGAACTGCCTCCTTGACTGTGAGTCTGTTTGGAGAGAGCAGTCGGGGAGGAGGACATGTCAGGTTATCCATGGACTCTCAGCCCACTCGCACTTTCCAGGCTCCAACTGTGAAGCACTCTGGGACATTTCTTAACCCCCCCCCCATGACCCTCACTTCCTGTTTCTGGGCAAGAGGCTCCAGCCCACAGAGACATCATGAGATATCCTAAACCTCAATAAACAGCTTCAAACCAATCAGCGATTGTAAAGCACAGGGTGAATAACCAGTGAGGAAGACCAGAACATCGAGAAGGTCAGGAACCAAGAGACCTTCAAGAGGAACTGGGGAACAGGTGATGTTAGGTCAGAGGTCAAATCTTTACACTTCTGGGTCACATTCACACCTCACCAAGGAAGGATGTGATTGCAATGGATGGGGCGCAGAGGAGGTCCACCAGGGTGCTGCCTGGGATGGAGCATTTGAGCTACAAGGTAAGACTGGATAGTGGTATGAAGAGAGATTGAACAGTTTAGGCCGACACTGTCTGGAATGAGGGGAGATCAAATTGAGGTTGCAAGAGGAATTTTCTGAAGGATGTTCCTCTTGGGGTGCCCTACATTTGTTGAACCTCACTCAGACAATACATGGACTGTGAAAGACAGCATATACTTAATGAATAAAAAGGAATTTATTTGCTCATGCATACATCAGGAGGTGAACACGTTCAGTGAGGGGTGACTGTCCTCTCTGGCCTAATATTGCTGGGTAAAATTATTCTCGTATTCTGAACATTTCTCGTCAATCAGACTGGAGGACCCAGTCACAAAATTCAATATTATTCCCTGAGCCAATCATTGTCAATCGGAATAGGAGCAGATTAGCTTATTGTCCATGTAGGTTCCTTCCCCTTTACCTGGGAAACCGAACCCACCAGTAACCAAGGCCACTATTTACATCTGTGATTTTTTAATTGGTGAAAGGAGTCACTCCAAAGTGCGATGGATGCTGGGACAAGGAGTAAAATTGAGGAGGAATTAGACAGATTTTGAAGGGCTTGAAAGGTGACAAGGAGAAGGCAGGAAAATTGGGGTGAGGAGCATATCAGCCAGGATCAAATGGCAGAACAGACTCGATGGGCTGAATGGTCTAATTCTGCTCCTGCATCTTAAGAATCGGCTTGGGTTGTTTGACATCAAGCAGAGATGTCTGAAGGGGGACATGTTCGAGGTGTACAAGGTTGAGGGGTATGGACAGGGTGTGGAGGGAGCAGCGGCTCCCTTGATTGAGGGGCCAGTCATGAGGGGGCAGAGATAGGGGGCTGAGGGATTCAGAGGGGATTTGAGAAAAAGCTTTCTCTCTCGGAGGGTGGTGGGAATCTGGAACGCGCTGCCTGGAAAGGTGGTGGAGGCCAGAAACGTTATACCCCTTGAAAAATATTTGGGTGAGCACGTGAAATGTCCTAACGTTCAAGGATATGGGGTCAAAGTGCAGGAAAATGGGATTAGTGCGCTTTTAGTGGTAGATATTGTCAGTGCAGAATCGGTGGGCCTTTTCCATACTGGATGACTCTGTGGCAGGTCAAAGACTCAATGTAACCTTTCTCACTGGGATGAGTAACGCTTTCAATATTACGACATGAACTGGTGGGATGATTCAACATCATCACACTGTGACGACAATCTCCTCTTCAGTAGAAACCTTTGGTTGAGCTGAGACTCTTCTTGTGTTACAGCTCATACCAATGAAGGAAAGAAGGGATCACAGTGGGCGGCACGGTGACACACTGCTTAGCACTGCTGCCTCACAGCGCCAGGGATCCGCGTTCAATTCCCAGCTTGGGTCACGGTCTATCCGGAATTTGCACGATTCCCCCCACCCCCGCTGTGTCTGCGTGGGTTTCCTCTGTGTACTCTGGTTTCCTCCCACGATCCAAAAGATGTGCGGGTTAGGCAGATTGGCCATGCTAAATTGCCCTTTAGTATTAGGGGGACTAGCGAGGGTAAATGCATGGGATATGGGAATAGAGCTTGGGTGGGATTGTGGTTGGGTACAGACTCGATGGGCTGAATGGCCTCCTTCTGCACTGTAGACATTCTATGATTCTAAGCAGCTGGAACATAGCAAAACACAGCGCAATGTGTTCAGACTGAGATTTGACTCTGAGCTGTTCAGTGAGGTGTGAGGCCAGATGTCACTATCGGGGGGTTGATACAGGGGAAACAGACACAGAGGCAGCTGGAGAGGGAGTTGCAGTGCTTGGACCCAGGGAGCTGAAGGCCCTGGTGGAGCGACAGAAACTTTCACTGCACAAGAGGCCAGAACTGGAGGAGCACAGAGATCTGACAGGGTGGTGAGACTGGAGGAGGTGACGGAGGAGGGAGATGGGGTGCAAAGGAATTTGAGAACAAGGATGGGAAGTTGAAAATGGAGGTGTTGTCAGCCTGGAGAGGGCGGGGTCTCCTGCCGCGGAAAACAGGCACAGAACAGCAGAGATTCAGGAAGTGAAGGAGCAAGGTGCAAAAGGAGGAATTATCTGAAACCAGAAGTTACAATAGCTGATACAAGGAAGCTCATGTTAACTTCTTTCTTTTTTTTCACTATGACAATCCCTACAGTGCAGAAGGAGGCCACTCAACCCATCAAATCTGCACTGAATCCCAGACAGACTATCTCAGCCAGTCCCTCTCCCTCTCACTCCCACACATTGACCATGGCTAACCCATTTAACCTACACATAAAATGATAGAATCCCTGCCGTGCAGAAGGAGGCCACCCGACCCATCGAGCTTGCACTGACAACAATCCCAGCCAGGCCCTATCCCCGTAAACCCACATATTTACCCTGCTACCAAAAGAGAAAACAGTGAAAAATCTCAGCAGGTCTGGAAGGAGAGAAAAGAGCTGACGTATCAAATCCAGGTGACCCTTTGTCAAAACTCCAGGTTCTAATTATTTGAGAATCACGTTTACCTTTCTACCTTTGTAATCTAAACGTCTGTAACCGTACTGGTCGCAAACTTCATTGAACAGTCCATGTGTGCTGTAAAGGGTTAATAACACAGGCAGGTTAATGAATGATTCAGGCTGTGATGGAGCTATAATTAATAGTCATGTGTGTTTGTGTGTGGAGTGTGAGTCACCCACCTGGTAATTATTGTACAGAATTGAAGTCCCCTACCTCTTGTTTCAACTAAGCACCCAGCTCTGCTGACAATTCCTCTTGTCAACACAAGCCTGGAACATTCCTCAAATACCATCAATAATGGTGGGGGTTTTTTTTTGATCAATGGAACTTGTTTTGCTCTGAATGATAAAAATCAACCTAAACACGGTGATAACTCCCATTCCATTCAGGAGCTGTGCAGCAAGTCCTGAAGGCAACATGAGAATTTAGCATGGCCAATGCACCCTAACCACCACGTCTCTTGGACTTTGGGAAGAAACCCACACAGACACAGGGAGAATGTGCAAACTCCGCACAGATCGTGACCCGGGAATCGAACCTTGGTGCTGTGAGGCAGCTGTGCTAACCACTGTGTCACCCAGTAGCTATTAACAAAGAACCCGGAGTTAGGACATGGTGTTGAGGAGCCAGGCTATAGTTGAGGTTGATTGGCCACGCGAAAATTGACCCGAGTGTCTGGAGGATTAGCAGGATAAATGTGTGGGGTTATGGGAATAGGGCCTGGGTGGGATTGTGTTCGGTGCACACTCAATGGGCTGAATGGCCTCCTTCTGCACTGTAGGGATTCTAGGATTCGATTCTCCTGCCCTCTCCATTGGAGCCTCTTTGACCCCTGAGTTCACGGTAACACCACTACTAGCATCATGGTCTAGCCAACATGACCACGAATCCAAAGCTCGATGGAGTGGATACTGGCAGGCTGAGAAATGGTGCTCTAGACAAACACAGAGGCTCATAGTCACAGCTACCACATTCCCAACCAAACCCCAATTCCAAAAATCAGAGGACGAAGGGTATTTTTGTTTTTAAGTGTAAACTTCACTGGGACTATCCCACATCACGTTGCTTTGACTTCAGCAATATCCGTATCATAGCTGGTTGTTGTGGTTAGCTCGTTGGGGACTCGTTGGGACACACCCAATAGTTAGCATGCATTGATAGGTGCAACAGAGGGTGAGGACATTTCTTATTTCAGTCGAAAAATTGTCATCTTTTCTTTGTTGATTCTGTATTGGATGCTCCTGTCGGTGTCCAGTGTTGTAGTCACTGCTCTGTTGGAGCTTGCAGACTCAGCTCATCCTCGCTCCTCTGCACGATCCAAGTCATTGTTCCACTGTCAACTCCACTCCACATTCCCTGCTCCCCTCACCCCCTGACTCACCCTGACCAACACGAAACCTTCTGCTGCTCTCCTGCTCTCCTTCCTCATGCCACACTGCTGAGCTCAGACACAACTGTACAGGACCTATAAACACGTGAGCTCAGTGCCTACAGCTACGGACATTGTTTTGAAGGTACAATGACGTGCCAGTGCATTACCTGTGAAGGTACACTGTCGTCCTCAAGTGTCAGTGTATTGCACAAAAACGAGTGTGGGTGGCACGGTGGCACAGTGGTTCGCACTGCTGCCTTACAGCGCTAGGGATCCAGGCTCAATTCCCGGCTTGGGTTGCTATCTGTGTGGAGCTTGCACGTTCTCCCCGTGTCTGCTTGGGTTTCCTCCAGGTGCTCCAGTTTCCTCCCACAATCGGAAAGATGTGCTGGTGAGGGTGCATTGATCTGAACAGGCACCAGAGTCTGGAAATTGGGAATTTTCACAGTAACTTCATTGCAGTGTTAATGTAAGCCTTCCTTGTGGCGAATGAATAAACTTTAGAAGCAGGAAGAGGCCATTCGGCCCTTCGAGCCTGCTCCACCATTCATCATGACCATAGCTGATCATCAAAAGCAATATCCTGATCCCACTTCCTCCCCTTATCCCTTGATCCCTACAACTCTCAGAGCTGTTTCTAATTTCTTCTTGAAATCACACAATGCTTTGGCCTCAACTACTTTCTGTGGAAGTAAATTCCACACATTCACCACCCTCTGGGTGAAGAAATTTCTCCTCACCTCAGTCCTAAAAGGTTTATCCCCTTATTCCCAAACGATGACTCCCAGTTCTGGACTCCCCCACCATCAGGAGCATTCTTTCTGAATCTACCCTGTCAAACCCTGTTAGAATTTTATAAGTTTCTATGAGATCCCCTCTCACTCTTCTAAACCCCAGTGAATATAATCCTCACTGACTTAGTCTCTCCTCATATGACAGACCTGCCATCCCAGGAATCAGCCTGGTAAACCTTCACTGCACTCCCTCCATAGCAAGGGCATCCTTCCTCAGATAAGGACACCAAAACTGCACACAATACTCCAGGTGTGGCCTCATCCACACCCTGTACAATTGCAGCAAAACATCCCTATCCCAAGACTCAAATCTTCTCACAATGAAGGTCAACATACCATGTGCCCATTGAGATGTGGTGTAGTCACGGCATGCCAGCGTGTGGCCCATGGAAACCTACCACGGGACTGGACAACCTGCAAACCCTTCTCCTGACCTCCCTGTCCACCATCTGGCTCAATTCACCGTGTCACCAAATTTCCTGCTCCTGTTTACAACAGAGGGATGGCTCTCTCGAGACTGGTGACATCAAGGCGAATGAGGGGCAGTGCAGGGAAGTGGCATTGGGTTGGAAGATGGAGCGTGATGTAACTGAACGGCAGAGCAGGCTGGAGGGGCCGAACGGCCTCCTCCTGTCCTGATGTTCCACATTGTTCTCAGTCTGTGCTTTGTACTGGCAGGGCTCTCTGGAAGCAGTCACATCTGACTCCACATCGCAATACTGCAGTTTCAGCACAAGGTGGAGGCAGAGGATAAAGGCTGGACAGATTCACACTGTCCACACAGTGAATGAGAGGAGGCCATTCAGCCCCTCCATCCTGTCCCACCCATTGAGTGAGATCATCTTCGATCTGCGCCTGAACTCCTTTGACCAGCCTTTCTCTCACACAGGAAGCAGTTGATGCCAAAATATTGAACGTATTCAAGAAGCAACCAGATAGAGCACTTGGGGCAAAAGGGATCAAAGGTGATGGGGAGAGAGCAGGGTGAGGGTGATGAGTTGGACGAGCAGCCATGATGGTGATGATTGGCGGAGCAGGCTCGAAGGGCCAAACAGCCTTCTCCTGCTGCTATCTCCTATGTTTCTATTCAATCCCCAGAAAATCCAACCCAGCAACAATGTGGTGATCTCAGTCCCCCAGACAGACTGTTACTGGTGTCGGGGAGTTTGTCCAAAACGTCTGTCTGTCTCTTTGAGCGGCTGAGCTTCTTCCCTTGTCTGGGGGAGTGTTTCAGCTGGGAATATGGGTGACATGCCCCCTTTTTGTGGGGGGGTGGGGGTGGGGGGGGGGCGGGGGGGGGAGGTGGTGGGCAGAGAGTTGGGGGAGGGGGCGGGTGCACAGAGAGAGATGAGGTGGCTGTCAATAGGTGGGTGATCCCTGGTCAGGACAGTGTTTGTGAAGCTCAGTGAACCCTCAGTATCAGTCACTGCCTCACTCTGCCCTGTGTCCATCCGAATGTTTTCCTTTCCTCTGTCCGCAGCACTCCTCTTTTTTTTTAGTTTAAAGATATTATTTATCAGTGTCACCAGGAGGCTGACATTAACACTGCAATGAAGTTACAGTGAAAATCCCCTCATCGCCACACTCCGGCGCCTGTTCGGGAGAATTTAACATGGTCAATCAACCTAACCAGCACATCTTTGGACTGTGGGAGGAAACCCATGCAGACACGGGGAGAACGTGCATGCCTCACACAGACAGTGACCCAAGCCAGGAATCAAACCCGGGTCCCTGGCACTGTGAGGCAGTAGTGCTCACCACCAGGGAGTTGTTTCATGTTTGCATGTGTGCGTGTAGTTGCATGTGTGCGTGTAGTTGCATGTGTGTGTGTGTGTGTGTGTGTGTGTATTACCGTGTGTGTGTGTGTGTGTGTGTGTGTGTGTGTGTGTGTGTGTGTGTGTGTGTGTGTGTGTGTGTGTACTGCCGTGTGCGCGTATTGCCGTGTGCCTGTGTGTGTCTGTCATTACGCTGTTGTCAGATTGGGATATTGAGTAGCTGGATCATCAATAACAGGCGGATGTTATTGTGGGATCAGATGGTCTGTGAATCCCCCCCAGAGGGTTAAATAATGCATTAGAAGACCACCATCAGCAGTTTGAGAGCCTCTCGGGGCCAGCATCTTCCGGCTCTGAATCGAAACATTTGACCCTGTGACTGGAAACATTTCCTGCCCATTAGAGATTAATTTTCAGAATGGTTTGAGTCAGTCTGTGCCCCTGTGCAAGAGGATCCCAGCGTGTTGAGGTAGAGAGTGCGGGGGGATGGTGGGATCTCAGGAAATGGGTGAGTGATGGAGACTGTACACCACAATCCGTTCCAAATGTGCATCTGTTTCAGATATTTACAGGATGTGGGTACCACTGGCTGGGCCAACGTTCATTACACATCCCTCATCGCCCCTCGAGAAGGTGGGGGTGAGCTGCCTTCTTGAATCGCTGCAGTCCACGTTCTGTGGGTTGACCCACAGTGCCGTTAGGGAGGGAATTCCAGGATTTTGACCCAGCGATTGCGAAGGAACGGCCGATATATTTCCAAGTCAGGACGGTGAGTGGCGTGGAGGGGAACTTGCAGGAGGTGGTGTTCTCCATGTGTCTGCTGCCCTTGTCCTTCCAGCTGGTGGAAGGGGGAAGTGAAGGTGTCCCTGGTCAAAGCTGCAGTCTCACTGTTTGTGTCACCGGTACAAGAATCAGAAGAACGAGGAACTGGGGCTGGCAGTTTCGCCCCTCCAAGCCTGCTCGGCCAATCCATGGGATCAAGACAGAGAGAAGGAAAGAACTTAAATTTAGATAGCGCCAGTCACATCCCCAAGATGACCCAAAGCACTCCACAACCAGGGGAGCACATCTGAAGTGTTTCAACTGTCACAGAATCCCTCCAATGTAGAAAGAGGCCATTTGGCCCATCGAGTCTCCACTGACTACAGTTCCCATCCAGGCCCTTTCCCCAGACCACTCACATTGACCCGAGCTCGTCCCCGACACTAATTCAGCACGGCCAATCCACCTAACTTACACATCTTGGGCAAGTTTGTTTATTGATGTCGCAAGTCGGTTTACATTAACACTGCAATGAAGTTACTGTGAAAACACCCGAGTCGCCACACTCCGGCGCCTGTTCGGGTACACTGAGGGAGAATTTAGCATGGCTAATGCACCCTAACCAGCACGTCTTTCGGACTGTGGGGGGAAACCGGAGCACCCGGAGGAAACCCACGCAGACACGGGGAGAACGTGCAAACTCCACACAGACAGTGACCCGAGCCGGGAATCGGACCCAGTTCCCTGGTGCTGTGAGGCAGCAGTGCTAACCCACTGTGCTACCGTGCTGCCATGTTGTCATTTAGGAAACCAAGCAGCCGATTTTTGCAGAGCAAGATCCCATAACTATCAGTGTGATAATGAGAAGAGAGTTTGGATTTCAGTGATGGTCGTTGAGGGTCAAATATTCACGTGAACTGTCAGAGGGAAGCAGAATGCTTAAGATGTTGAAAATAGAAACACAAATAACAGTTCCTGTGGAGAGAGAAACAGAGTTAACATTTCAGATCTGGGTTCTGAGATGTTTGATCCGAACTGGGGAGATGATGGCCTCGCGATATTATCGCGAGACTATTAATCCAGAAACTCAGCTAATGTTCTCGGGACCCGGGTTCAAATCCCACCACGGCAGATGGTGGAATTTGAATTCAATAAAAAACAATCTGGAATTAAGAATCTACTGGTGGCCGTGAAACCATTGTCGGAAAAACCCATCTGATTCACTAATGTCCTTGAGGGAAGGAAATCTGCCTTCCTTACCCGGTCTGGCCCACATGTGACTCCAGAGCCACAGCAACGTGGTTGACTCTCAACAGCCCTCAGGCAGCCAGCGATGGGCAATAAATGCTGGCCCAGCCAGCGACCCCCATGTCCCACAAATGAATGAAATAAACTGAGGTGCGCAGTGGTTAGCGCTGCTGTTTCACAGCTCCAGGGACCTGGGTTCGATTCCCGGCTCGGGTCACTGTCTGTGTGGAGTTTGCACATTCTCCTCGTGTCTGCGTGGGTTTCCTCCGGGTGCTCCCGTTTCCTCCCACAGTCCAAAGATGTGCTGGTTAGGTTGATTGGCAATGCTAACATTGACCCTCAGTGTCCTGAGATGTGGAGGTTAGAGGGATTCATGGGTAAATATGTAGAGATATGGGGGTAGGGCCTGGGTGAGATTGTGGTCGGTGCAGACTCGATGGGCCAAATGGCCTCTTTCTGCACTGTAGGGTTTCTATGATTTCCTTTCTTTGGAGGAGGACAGCTTTGCTCTTCAGCTCAGGGTGGTTGTGGAACCTCTGAAGTTCGCCCGAGGGAGAAAATGAGGCATCGGAGCCAAGCCTCAGGTCAGCAGCTCTGACCGTGCGGCACTCCCCCAGAGTGTCCGCTGGGGACCGTGGGCTCCAGCCTCCAGGGGTGGCACTCGTACCTGCGACCTTCTGAGCCGGGGAGTCAGTGCGGGCGGGGGGGACTGGAGTACAGCCCTCTGAACAACAGCTGAGGGGAGAGAGTGACGATCTCACAGAGGAAGCCTGGATTAGCTTCACGCTCACTCCGTCCGAGCTGCCCGAGGAGGGAGGAGGGTGACCGAGTGCCCACCAGAGGGCGGTGTTGCCTCAGACAGTGAGGAGGTTTCACTCGACCTCTGACATGGCACCACATCTACTGAGAAGTAAGCCTTTTTCTCCTCAATAAAGAAACAGCAGAACAAATTGTTGGAGCAAGGTCGGACCCCCTGGCTACCCACCCACCTCTCAGTCCTAAAGTTATTGTAACTCTCTCTCTGTGGCAATTGGAGCAGAGCGGGGAAAATGGGTGATCAATTGGATAAAGAATTGAAGGTGTTGATTGGGTCGAAGAGAATAATCCAGAAGCAATGAACAGTTCCGACCAGCATTCTTATTTCCACGCTTTTTTTTAACCTTCTGGGAGAGTATGTGGGAGGCACGGTGGTTATCACAGCTGCCTCACAGCACCAGGAACCCGGGTTCGATTCCCGGCTTGGGTCGCTGTCCCCGTATGGGGTTTGCACGTTCTCCCCGTGTCTGCGTGGGTTTCCTCCGGGTGCTCCGGTTTCCTCCCACTGTCCAAAAGGTGTGCAGATCAGGTGCATTGGCCAGAGGAAAAGGCTTTGCAAGTTAAGGGGTTTTGCAGCTTTGGGAGGCTAGGGAGGAAATTGCGGGTCCCCCAGCCAAGGTATTTGAAATCATCGATAGTCACGGGTGAGGTGCCTGAAGATTGGAGAGTGGCAAATGTTGTGCCTTTGTTTAAAAAGGGCTGCAGGGAAAAGCCTGGGAACTACAGGCCAGTGAACCTCAGATCTGTGGTGGGTAAATCGTAGAACACAGAACACTGCAGCACAAACAGGCCCTTCGGCCCACAAGTTGCGCCGATCACATCCATACTGACTAAGTCATAGACCTATCTATAACCCCCAATCCCATTAGCTCCCCTATACTCATCCAGAAGTCTTTTAAAAGACCCCAGCGAGTTCGCCTCTACCACCACCGACGGCAGCCGATTCCACTCACTCACCACCCTCTGAGTGAAAAACTCACCCCTAACATCTCCTCTGTACTTGTTTCCCAGCACCTTAAACCTGTGTCCTCTCAGAGCGACCATTTCAGCCCTGGGAAATAGCCTCCGAGAATCCACCCTATCTATTCCTCCCAACATTTTATAAACCTCTATCAGGTCGCCTCTCAACCTCCGTCTCTCCAGGGAGAAGAGTCCCAGCTCCCTCAACCTATCTTCATAAGGCATGCCTCCCAATCCAGGCGACATCCTAGTAAATCTCCTCTGCACCCTCTCAAGAGCTTCCACATCCTTTCTGTAGTGAGGTGACCAGAACTGCACACATTACTCCAAGTGGGGTCTGACAAGGGTCTTATAAAGTTGCAGCATTACCTCCCGATTCCTAAACTCAATCCCTCGATTAATGAAGGCCAGGACAACATAGGCCTTCTTGACCACATCCTCCACCTGCGAGGCCGATTTAAGAGTCCTGTGGACCTGGACACCAAGATCCTTCTGCTCTTCAACACAGCTAAGACTCCTACCCTTGATATTGTATCCCTTCATCCCATTGGTCCTGCCAAAATGGACAACTACACATTTATCTGCGTTGAAGTCCATCTGCCACTTCTCCGCCCAGTCCTGCATCCTATCTATGTCCCGCTGCAACTTCTGACATCCCTCCAGACAATCCACAACACCACCATTGTTGGAACCTATTTGGGAGACAGGATCTACAGGCATTTACAGACTCAAGGACTGATTAGGGACAGTCAGCATAGCTTTGTGAGTGGAAAATCATGTCTCTCAAATTTAATTGAGTTTTTTGAAGGAGTAACCAGGAAGGTAGATGAGAGCAGTCCAGTTAATGTGTCTACCTGGATTTTAGCAAGGCCTTTGACAAGGTACCACATGGTAACTTGTTGCATAAGGTTAAATCGTACGGGGTCCAGGATGAGGTATCCAAATTGGCTTCTTGACAGAAGCCAGAGGGTGATTGTAGAGAATTGTCTCTCAAACTGGAGGCCTGTGACCAGCTGTATGCCTCAGGGATCGGTGCTGGGCTCACTGTTGTTTGTCATTTATACAAATGATTTGGATGAGCATACAGGAGACATGGTTACTAAGTGTGCAGATGACACCGAGATTGGGGGCATGGTGGACAGTGAAGAGAGTTATCTCCAATTGCAACGGGATCTTGATTGATTGGGCCAGTGGGCTGACGAATGGCAGATGGAGTTTAATTTAGACAAATGTGAGGTGATGCATTTTGGTAGATGGAACCAAGGCAGGACTTACTCAGTTCATGGTACGGCGTTGGGGAGAGTTACAGAACAAAGAGATCGAGGGATACATGGTCATAGCGCCTTGAAAGTGGAGTCACAGGTGGACAGATGGTGAAGAAGGCATTCGGCATGCTTGGTTTCATCGGCCAGAACATTGAATACAGGAGTTGGGATGTCTTATTGAAGTTGTACAAGACATTGGTAACTTGGAATACTGTGTGCAATTCTGGTCACCCTATTATAGAAAGAATATTATTAAACTAGAAAGAGTGCAGAAAAAATTTATCAGGATGCACAGGGACTTGATGGTTTGAGTTATCAGGAGAGGCTGGATAGACTGGGACATTTTTTTCTGGAGCGTAGGAGGCTGAGGGGTGATCTTATAGAGGTCTATAAAATAATGAGGGGCACAGATCAGCAAGATAGTCAATATCTTTTCCCAAAGGTACGGGAGTCTAAAACCAGAGGGCACAGGTTTAAGGTGAGAGGGGAGAGATGTGAAAGTATTCAGAGGGGCAATTTTTTCACACAGAGGGTGGTGAGTGTCCGGAACAAGCTGCCAGAGGGAGTAGAGGAGGCGGATACAATTTTGTCTTTTAAAAAGCATTTAGACATTACATGGATACGATGGGTACAGAGGGACAGGGGCCAAATGCAGGCAATTGGGTTTAGCTTCGGGGTTTAAAAAGAGAGCAGCATTGACAAGTTGGGCCGAAGGGCCTTTTTCTCTGCTGTAAACTTCTATGACTCTATGACACACACACACACACTCACACACTCTCTTACACACAGCCACACACACTCTCTCACACACTCATTGTCCTTGCAAATGCAGCAAGGTTGTTGTGTGAAGGAGCAGTCGATAGCTGGAAAGTTGCATTGACAATGCCAATCGACTGGAGAGGTCAGGCTTGTTCCAGCAAGGTTAGTCGACACAAACATTATCCTGCAGCTCAGCCCCAAGCATTCATCAGCTGCAATCCGATAGGTGTTGCAGTTACCGGGCAGATCTGATGGATCATTTCCATTAGCAGTAATGTTTCGAACTGATCAGCTCTCGATGCTGCATAAAGTCAGGTCTGTCAGTGAGAGTGTCCCACCCTGAGTCAGCTCAGAATTCTCCTCCACACTGAGATCACCCCACCCCCCCGCCGTGTACAGACACCCCCTCTCCCTCACCCACTTCCCCACCCTGTACAGACACCCCCTCTCCCTCACACACACCCCCACCCTGTACAGACACCCCCTCTCCCTCACACACACCCCCACCCTGTAGAGACACCCCCTCTCCCTCACACATACCCCCACCCTATACAGACACCCTTCCCCTCTCACACGCACCTCCTGCTCCCCTCAGCCATCTCCTGTCATCTGGCCCACCTCTGTGAGCCTGTGTCTGTGTGATACAGTGCCACGTGTGTGTGTGTCTGTGTGTGTGAGTGTGTGTGTGTGTGCATGAGAAAGAGAGACAGTGCCATCTGTGTGTGTGAGACAGTGCCATATGTGTCCATGCTGTGTGTGGGAGACAGTGTCATGTATGTATCTGCGTGTTGTGTGTGTCTGTGTGTGTGCCTGTGCTTTGTGTACATGTGTGTGTGCCTGCGTATGTGTGTGCGCGCGCGTGCATGAGACAATGTCGTGTGTGTGTGTGTGCTCTGTGTGTCCATGCTATATGTATGTCAGTGCAGTGTGACACACTATTCCTCCATGTCTGTCACACACTGACATGTTCTGGCCAGACCTGAGGGCAGGTCGACTTCCCCCAGACCTCCCCGATGATTATATTGAACTGACAGCAGAAAAGGAGTCCATTCGGCCCTGGGGGTGTGTGCTGGCCCAGCTGTACCCTCTCAGCATCCCACCCCCATACTGGCATTGGGACAACAGGGCTCAGCTCTCCAGTGTGAGATCTGAGCAGGACCAAGCTGATTACTACCGGACTGGAAGATGCCCTCAGTGGGCTTCCAGACAGATTAAATTCAGCTGACTCTCTGCGAGATAGAGATTGATTTTTTTATAAAACTGCTCTATTCTGGGAAAGCAGCAGTACAATGACCTCAGCTTTCTGTCTCCCCTCCTGACAAGTGGGAGAGACACTGACTGAAATCAGGTCTCCAATCTCAACAAAGCAAACTGCAAAGCTTTGAGGGGGAAATTGCCTCTGGCGGATTTGGGGAAAATGCAGTCACAGTGCAGATGAGGCCCTTCAGCCCATCAACTGGCAGCTAATTAATTTTAAGAATTAATTTCCAGTTTATAACAAATAACACGTTTTTTATTCATCCGTGGGACATGGGTGTCGCTGGCTGGGCGAACATTTATTTCCCATTCCTAGTTGCCCTTAGAGGGCAGTTGTGGCTCTGGAGTCACATGTAGGCCAGACCAGGTAAGGACAGCAGATTTCCTTCCTGAAAGGACATTAGTGAACCAGATGGGTTGTTCCAACAATCGACAATGGTTTCATGGTCATCAGTAGATTCTTAATTCCAGGTATTTTTTTCATTGAATTCAAATTCCACCATCTGCCGTGACGTGATTCGAACCCGGGTCCCCAGAACGTTAGCTGAGTTTCTGGATTAATAGTCTGGGTCATCGCCTCTCCCAAAGTGGAGCACAGAGATCCAACAGAAGTGACCCAACCATGACTAAGATAAATTAGAGATTGTATTAAGTCAAAGGAAGAGATTCTGAAATTGCCAATAAAATGCCCAAAACCCGAGGATTGGGAGCTTTCCAATGGAGGACCAAGAGCCAATACAGGAAGAGATAATAGAACAGGAAAATAAACTGGCAAGAAACATAAAAATGGACTGTAGAAGCTTCCATGAATATTTTGATTTGATTTATTATTGTCACATGTATTAACACACAGTGAAAAGTATTGTTTCTTGCATGCAACACAGAGAGAGTGTACCATTCATAAAGAAGGAAAGGGGAGAGTCCAGAATGTAGTGTTACAATCATAGTTAGGATGCAGAGAAAGATCAACTTAATGTGAGGTAAGTCCATTCAAAAGTCTGACAGCAACAGGGAAGAAGCTGTTGTTGAGTCGGTTGGTAGGTGACCTCAGACTTTTGTATCTTTTTCCCAACGGAAGAAAGAATGTCCGGGGTGCTTTTCTGAGGCAGCAGCAAGTGTAGACAGAGTCAGTGGATGGGTGGCGAGGTTGTGTGATAGATTGGGCTACATTCATGACCTTTTGTAGTTCCTTGCAGTCTTGGGCAGAGCTTACTAAGCTGTGATACAACCAGGAAGAATTCTTTCCAAGGTGCATCTGTAAAAGTTGGTGAGAGTCGTAGCTGACATGCTGAATTTCCTTAGTACTCTAAATATGTCTGTCTAATAAATCTCCAGGAGCCTGGACATCAACATGCCAGGGTGTTGAATGAGGTGGTCGCATCGGTGGTCAACTTGCAGAATGATGGTTCTGAAGCAGCTGGATAAGTGCCGACGTAACCCCACTCAGTAAAAACAAAGGAGGGAGAGGAGAACAGACGGGGAACCGACAGGCCTGTTAGTCTGACACCAGCAGTGGGGAAAATGCTGGAGAGGATGTCCTGACAGGACACTGAGACAATAATGGTCGGATTGTGCGCCGTCAACATTGAGTTATGAGAGAAGTCATGTCTGATAAACCTACTGAGGAGATAACTAGAAAAATCGACACATAAAAACATAGAAAATAGGAGCAGGAGAAGGCCCTTTGGCCCTTCGAGCCTGCTGTGCCATTCATTTTGATTCCTTGATCCCACCTTCCCTCCAATATCCATTGATCCCTGTATCCCCAAGAGCTATATCGAATTTCTTCTTGAAATCAGACAGCGTTTTGGCCTCAACTACTTTCTGTGGGAGTGAATTCCATACATTCACCACCCTCTGGGTGAAGAAATTTCTCCTCACCTCAGTTCTAAAAGGTTTACCCCATAATCCTCAAACCATGACCCCCTGGCACGGTGGTTAGCACTGCTGCCTCACAGCGCCAGGGACCCGGGTTCAATTCCGGCCTCAGCTGACTGTCTGTGTGGAGTTTGCACATTCTCCCCGTGTCTGCATGGCTTTCTTCCGGGTGCTCCGGTTTTTTCCCACAGTCCAAGGATGCGCGGATTAGGTGGCTTAGCCGTGCTCAGTTGTCCCTTAGTGTCGGGGGGGGCTAGCTAGGGTAAAAAATGTGGGGCTACAGGGATAGGGCCTGCGTGGGATTGTTGTCAGTATAGACTCAATGGGCTGAATGGCCTCCTTCTGCATTGTGGGGACTCTGAGTTTCTATTCTATGAAACGATGAGATTGTGATGGGAAATAGTGTGGGCCTGGGGAATGACGTCTCTCATTGTCTCTCCTTTCCCCTCCCTGCCGACTCATGTTACAGCTGCCGTGAGAAATTGGTGTACAGTGTGTAACCCAACCCACCCTTGTCTGTCCCACTGCACTCCGTAAACAGTCTGTCTGGTCTGTAGCTGCTTCCTCACCCCCTCCCCCACCCCCACCCTGACTCCGGAGAAGCTTGCTGCCATGGTTTTGCCATCTGTAGGTAATCTGCCTTGTGGTTAATGCAATCACCTTCTCAATGAGATTAGGTTGGACACAGTACCTCAGAGAATGGCGCAGTCTGAATCAGATTAGCTCTGCTGACGGAAAGAGAGTCTCTGACCTTGAGCTCGGGATACCCCTGCCCACCCCACCCTACCCCACCCCCCCCCACCCACCCACCACCACCCACCACCACCCCCGCCTTCGTCACGAGGACAGTGCGATCTCCCAGCAGGCTGTGTGCAGATTGAGGGAGGAGGTTGACGGAGATTTCGAACAAGGCAGATTGCAGCAATTCTCAGCAAACCCATGCTGTCATGTCCTGCGTTCAACTCAGCAAGATTGAGACATGATAGTGGGACATGACTCAGGGCATCCAATAAACCTGCAAAAAAACTAATCTCCCCACCTCACCCCCCCCCCCCCCCGCCCCCCACCACCCCCCCACCCCAACCCTGACCCCCTTTAGAGGTAATAATCAGTAAAAACTATGTTCAGGAAATTTCGGTACAGCTGCAGTGGGCAGTGAAGAAAGCAAATGATTTGTTGGCCTTCATAGCAAGAGGATTTGAGTGCAGGGATAGGGATGTCTTGCTGCAATTGTACAGGGTATTGGTGAGGCCACACCTGGAGTATTGTGTGCAGTTTTGATGTCTTTATCTGAGGAAGGATGTCCTTGCTGTAGAGGGAGAACAGGGAAGGTTTACCAGGCTGATTCCTGGGATGGCAGGTCTGTCACATCAGGAGAGACTAAGTCAGTTAGGATTATATTCACCGGAGTTTCAAAGAGTGAGAGGGGATCCCAGAAAGTTATAAAATTCTAACAGAGTTAGGCAAGGTGGATTCAGAAAGAATGTTCCCAATGGTGAGGGAGTCCAGAACTAGGGGTTATAGTTTGAACATAAGGCGTAAGCCTTTTAGGACTGAGGTGAGGAGAAATTTCTTCACCCAGAGGGCGGTGGATGTGTGGAATCCACTCCCACAGGAAGGCTGAAAGATTGTCTGATTTCAAGAAGAAATTGGATATCGCTCTCGGGGCTAAAGGGATCGAGGGATATGGGAGGAAGAGGGGGAATCAGGATATTGAATTTGATGATCAGCTATGATCAAAATGAATGATGGAGCAGGCGTAAAGGCCCGAATAGCCGCATCCTACTTCGAGTTTCTATGTTTCTACCTCTCCTTCTGGGAAACTGCATTTCCACCATGTCTTTCCAAAACTTCAGAGGAAAGTAAAGGGTTAATGGGTATGTCGACATAACTCCAGGAGCCAGCTATGTAGAAACCGTGTTTTTATTGCATAAAATAAAACTAAAGAATAACCACAGGCCTGTGCTGAACGCAACATGTCCCAAGTGAGACTAAAAGGTTGATGGACCCACTCAGGGTCTTGCTTTGTACAGGGCACAATGTATGACCTCCACCTGGGTGGCTAATTACCAATCCCCAGGCAGCTCGTATTCAAGGAGTCCTACAGGGAGGCCAATCAGTGTTTTCCCCCTGCAAGTCCTGAGGGTTATCACAGTTCATTAGAAAATGGTGGTGTGGGTCAGGGTCAGATCACCAGGAGGCTCCAAGGGAACAAGATGGAGAACCGTCATTGTAAAAAGTAGGAGATGTGTGTGATGAAATTGTGCGTGGGAATACTGTAAACTGAAGACAAAGCTTTGGCCGTTCCTAAGTCATTCAGAGTTGAAGAGACACTTCAAGTCAATATCAGCAAAGGACGAGAAGCCCAACCATTCCCAATGATGTGTTGGCACTGTTGGAACGTAGGAATTACAGTTGCCGGTATGCTAACCCATCCTAATGTGCCGAGATATGGCTGGCTCAAAGAGCTCTGGGTCGGAGGATACAGAGAGGTGGAGAGGGATGGGGAAGCCAGTGAGTCTTCCCTGGTCTGTGTCCTGCTCTTGGTGACTGGGTCTTGCAGAATGCTGTGCTCCATCTGTGTCTGTTCCCTGGAGAAGCTCAGATGATCCTGAACATTTCAATTCGCTCAGGCCTGTCTCAGGTACAAGGTCCTCACTTTGATCTCCCTTCCAGGCTTTGAATGTGTGATCCATGCTGATGGTGCAATTTCAGAGAGAGAACAAAATTAGACCATTTAGCCCATCGAGTCTGTCCTGCCAGTCATTCATGGCTGATACATTTCCCAACCACATTCTCCTGCCTTTTCCCCATAACCTTTGATCCCCTTAATAATTAAGAACCGATCTATCTCTGTCAATGACCGAGCCACCACGGCCTCCTGTGGCAATGAATTCCACAGATTCACCACCCTCTGGCTGAAGAAACTCCTCCTTATCTCAGTTCTAAAGTGTCGCCCTCTTCTCTGAGGCTGCGCCCTTGGATCTGAATCTCTCCCACGAAAGGAACATCTTCCCCACGTTCACTCTATCCCGGCCTCACAGTAGCCTGGAAGTTTTCATCAGATCCATCTCCCCACATCCTTCTCAATTCCACCAAGTACAGACCCAGAGTCCTCAACCCTTTCTCATACCACAAGCTCTTCATTCCTGGGATCATTCTTGTGAACCTCCTCTGAACCCTCTCCAAGGCCAGCACATCCTTCCTTCAATACAGGACTCAAAATTGCTCATTAACACTGACCCTGAGGTATGATAACACTGAGATACCATTAATACTGACCCTGGGACCCGGCGAGCGCTGACCCTGGGACCCGGCGAGCGCTGACCCTGGGACCCGATTAACAGTGACCCTGGTGTACAGTCGATGCTGTGACTGCAGATGAACATGACTTTTCTCTGCAATTTCAGACAGAAAACCCTTTCTGTTTGCTCAGTGTTTTTTGTGAGGAATTGGAGAAAGGGAGATTGGAGTGTGAGCTTGGTTGGTTTGAGGATATTGTAGATGAGATCAGGGAGCTGGACTATCTCCCTGGAGAATCTCTCTGTCCTTCAAGTCTCCTTGACTGAAGCTGATACTCCGCACTGCAGCAGCTGTGTGTGAGACACTGCTCACACAGTGTGCTCCCTCGCCGTGTCTCTACGACAGACAGACATTCATTCTGTGTTCAGACGCACAATTAAACTTCCCACTTTCCCCTGGCACTGCACTATAAATAGCTCAGCAGCCAGACAGCGGTCCTGGGCTTAGGGAACATGACAACCACTTTTCCAGCACCATTATCTCTCATAGTCCTCCACCCCCAACCTCCTTTGTAGATATTCTCTCTCTCTCTCTCTCTCTCTCTTTCCTAATCCCACACGCTCTCTCAGCCCTTCATCACCCTGCTGCTGCCTCCCACTCAATCCTTTCTACAATTATTGAGACTGAGATGGTCACAGGACTGAGATCAGATAGAGACTGACCCTATCCTGGTATCCAAATCCTGCAGTGCGGGCTCAGGGGGTATGGGTGAATATATACCCCTCACACCCTGCTCTGGTGTGGTGTAGTTGAAGAGGGAGCAAGCAGTGTAGGTAGGGAGCGCACTTTGGCACAGTGGTTAGCACTGCTGCCTCACAACACCAGGGACCTGGGTTTGATTCCTGGCTTGGGTCACTATCTGCATGGAGTCTGCATGTTCTCCCCGTGTCTGCGTGGGTTTCCTCCCACAAACCAAAGAAATGTGGGTTAAGTGGATTGGTCATGTTAAATTGCCCTTTGTGTCAGGGGGACTAGCTAGGGTAAATGCATGGGGTTGTGGGGGCCTGGGTGGGATTGTTGTTGGTACAGACTCAATGGGCTGAATGGCCTCCTTCTGCATGGTAGGATTCTATGACTAGTGACCTATTCCAGAAATAATTTGACAAAGTAAAGTTTTAAAGTTTACTTATTTGTCACAAGAAAGGCTTAACACTGCAGTGAAGTTACTGTGAAATTCCCCTCGTCACCACAGTCCAGCGCCTGTTTGGGTCAATGCACCTCATCAGCATGTCTTTGCAGTGTGGGAGGAAACAGCAGCGTGTGGAGGAAACCCACGCAGATACAGGGAGAATGTGCAGACTCCACACAGACAGTGACCCACGCCAGGAATCGAACCCGGGTCCCTGGTGCTGTGAGGCAGCAGCGCGAACCACTGGGCCACCGTGTCGCCCTGCACAAACAGTAAGAACAGATGAAAGTCTCCCTGAGAGCACCGCTAACCAGGGGTAGAGAAACAGCAACCATTGCTAAAGACGCTCATTGAAACTGATGCCTTGGATCCCCTCTCCTGATGTCGCTCGGGGTCTTACTCGGGGGAAGCATGTTGTGATGTCCCATTACGTTAACGATGGGGTTTAACAGCCCAATTTGTTGTCTTGTCACTCGGGTAGAGCAACTAGAACAATACAAAGATGGGTGGGTCCAGCCAAGCGGCTTCCTCGCCCTTCAGGGGGGCTGTGTGTGTGTGCCCACCCTGATGATGATGAGGGATAATGATGCTGGATAAATCCCTGCAACATCCGTGAAGCATCAGGGAAAAGTCTGGAAAGGGATGACGGAGACCATCCATCGTCCCAGCAGCAGCCGAGGGGCTGCAGCACTCTCAGGCCTGCTCTCATTGTTCAGCCTCACTCACAGCAGGGAGAACTTTGCCCGGGGACAGCTGGCAAACGGAGTTTCCCAGCCGTGGTGATGGACCGCACTGCCACTCGTTCCAGGGACGTCAATGGGCATTCCCTGGATGTTGGCTTTCCCAATCAATGCCACAAAAACAAACTCACCGACCTGACTCACCAGCTGTCTCTAACTCACTGCCTTCCCAACTCGCAGTTTCAATAGTAAGGGCCCCCCCACCCCCATCCCCATTGAGGTCTAAGATGAGGAGGTGTTTCTTCTCCAGAGGGTCATTCGTCTGTGGAATCCTCTTCCTCAGTGGGTGGCGGAGGATGTGGGCCATTGAGTTTCTCCAAGGGTGAGGATAGAGAGATTTGGAATCCTTTCATTCAATAAAGGACTTTCTGTTTAGAAGATCTTCCATTGTCAGAGTGTTTGTGTGTGTGTGTGTGTGTGTGTGTGTGTGTGTGTTCGCAGCCAAGTACACACAGTCTGCTGGGTCAAAATGACACTGAGATGATGGGAAGCTGGACTTTGCCTCCTTCAGAGTCAGCCTGGCCCTGTTGACTGGTGCCTCGAACTGGGTGAGCCACATTGTCCTGGAAACTCAGTGTGGAGACTTCCAGGCAGTCAGGACGAGAATACAAGAGCAGGGATGTACTGCTGAGGTTTCACAAGGTTCTGGGTGAGACCAGATTTGGACCAATTTTGGGCCCTGTATTTAGGGAAGAATGTGTTGGCCTTGGAAAGGGTCCAGAGGAGGTTCACAAGACCCTGGAATGAAGAGCTTGATGTGTGAGGAGAGTGTGTGTCCATACTCGATGGAGTTGAGAAGGATGATGGGGGACCTCATTGAAACTTCCAGAATACTGGAAGGCCCAGAAAGACTGGACACAGAGAACCTGTTTCTATGAGTAAGAGAGACTAAGATCCGAGGACACAACCTCAGCGCAAAGAGATGTCTCTTTAAAACAGAGGTCAGGAGGAATTTCTTGAGCCTGGGGTGATGAATCTGTGGAACTCATTGCCGCAGAGGGCTGCGGAGGCCTGGTCATTGAGTGTATTTAAGACAGAGATAGATAGGTTCTTGATTGCGAAGGGGATCAAATGTTAGAGGGAGAAAGTGGGAGAATGGAGATGAGAATCGTATCAGCCGTATTGAATGGTGGAGCAGACTTGATGGGCCAAGTGGCCGAATTCTGCTCCTTTTATCTTCTGGGTAAGAAGTGTTGCTTTGTCCAGTCTCTCAGGAATTGAAGAGCCAATGAAAGGCCATTCATCTCCTCAAGGCTGCCCCCAAAAATTCCCCCTCCCCCCAACCCCCTGCCATTCAATTCAATCATGGCTTCACTCACTATCTACCCACCAAACCTACTGTGGGATAAGCTGGGACACGGGCAGGAACCAGGCAGCAATGCCTTCAGTGGGTGACAGGAATGAACCCCAGGACAGGAGGAGGCCATTTGGCACCACCTCTGCAATGTGAGTGGGTGCGATGGGAGCAGTCGAGGAACCACTCAGGCAATTCTGTGTTGGGAGAGTCCAGGGACAGGATGGGCTGAATGGCCTCCTGCTGCTTTATTGAACCTGCCCTGACGAACAATAACAAATGGAATGAAGCATCAAACGTTGGAAAGGGAAATGTCTCAGGAGAGTTTGCTTCCAGCTGCCGTCGACTGAAAGCAGGGATAGAAATAACACAATGACTGTTTCCATCAAACACCAGCAGCAAATAAAGACATTGATATTCAAGTGAGGAGTGCACGGCAATGTGACACACCCACACCCAACATTCACCCAATCCACTGATACATCAGATACTGAGGACAAATCTCCTTCTGCCAATCAGGCTTCAAATCTTGCAGCAAGTTCCAGGATGAGTTCAGCTCATCAGTTGTGATGCCAACATTTCAGCCCTCTGACCTAGAGAATCCTCACTGTCTTTCTCTCTCCGTCTCTCTGTCTGTCTGTCTTTCTCTGTCTGTCTGTCTCTCTCTTTTTCTTTCTCTCCCTCTCTTTCTCTCTCTTTTTCTTTCTCTCCCTCTCTTTCTCTCTCTTTTTCTTTCTCTCCCTCTCTTTCTCTCTCTTTTTCTTTCTCTCTCTCCCTCTTTCTCTTTCTCTCGCTCTCTCTCTTTCTTTCCTTCTCTCTCTCTGTCTCTCTTTCCTCCTCTCTCTCTCTCTCTCACTCTTTTTCTCTTTCTCTCTCCCTGCAGATGCTGCCTGACCTGTTGTGATTTTCCAGTATTTTCTGTGTTGCCCACGCGGACTTGAATCTTGGTGAATAAATTCCAGTGAACAGTGCAGGAAGGTACCAGACTGTAATTCTGACTGGGGAATATATTTCTGAGCTGAAGGTTTGATAGTTTGCCCAGAAGAATAAAGTCTGTCTGTTATTGTTCCCTGATTCAATCATTTTTCATCAGTTTCGGTTGAGTGAGCAGCACATATTAAATGTCAAAGGCTCCCGTTGAGTGAATCATCCAGTACCCAGCAGGACTCCGGCACGCAATGTGCCAAAACTCAGCACTCCAGCCATCACAGGGAGAGTTGAGGGATTCAGATAATACTGAGGGGTTCTCCTGACAGTGTCACCCTTTTCCAGAAACATAGCAGGTGCAGCCTGGTCCAGAACCAGGAGGATTGGATTGAGGTGGTTGAGATCATGGGAGAATTTGTTCCGAGAGAGTGGACGGCAGCACAGTGGATTAGCACTGCTGCCTCACAGCACCAGGGACCTGGATTCGATTCCGGGCTTGGGTCACTGTCTGTGCGGAGTCTGCACATCCTCCACGTGTCTGCGTGGGTTTCCTCCGGGTCCTCTGGTTTCCTCCCACAGTCCAAAAGATAGTCAGATAGCTTTTTCCCAGGGTGGAAGAGTCAATTACGAGGGGGGATATAGGTTTAAGGTGCGAGGGGCAAGGATTAAAGGAGATGGACAAAGCAATTTTTTTTACAGAGGGCGATGGGTGCCTGGAACTCGTTGCCAGGGGGAGGTAGCGGAAGCGGATATAATAGTGAGTTTTAAGGGGCGTCTTGACAAATGCATGAATAGGATGGGAATAGAGGGATATGGTACCCGGAAGGGTAGGGGGTTTTAGTTCAATCGGGCAGCATGGTCGGGGCAGGCTTGGAGAGCCAAAGGGCCTCTTCCTGTGCTGTAACTTTCTTTGTTCTTTGTGCGGTGTGCTGGTCAGGTGAATTAGCCATGCTCAATTCTCCCTCAGTGCTACCCGAACAAACGCCAGAGTGTGGCAACTAGGGGGATTTTCACAGTGACTTCATTGTAGTGTTAATGTAAGTCAACTTGTGACACTATTAAACAAACTGAAAGAAAGAGACATCGAAGGGTCTTGGTTGGGCCTCCTTCCACGCAGCCCTGTTGTGTAACACTGAGCTCGGAGCTTTTGCCTTCCTGTCGCACCTTTCACAAGGACACCCTCGTTCAGCGTTCAGCCAGTGACGTACTTTGGAAGAGTGTTCACTGTGGAAGCACGTTGACTGCCAAATGTAAGAATATTAAAATCTCTCATCCCCTGGGCTGTGCCGTCTCCCCAGTGTGAATGTCAGAAACCCACGTGGCTGGATTTGGTGTTAACACAGGGAACCATGCCTCACCACCCCCCCACATCTACTGACTCTGTCTGCACTTCCTGCTGTCTGAGGAAAAGCAGCCAGCATAATTAAGGACCCCACAGACATTCTCTCTTCCACCTTCTCTGGGAAAAAGATACAAAAGTCTGAGGTCACGTACCAACTGACTTAAGAACAGCTTCTTCCCTGTTGCCATCAGACCTTTGGCCCAACCTCGCATTAGTTTGATCTTTCTCTACACCCAAGCTATGACTGTAACACTACATTCTGCACTCTCGCCTTTCCTTCTCTATGAATGGTATGCTTTCACGGTATAGCACGCAAGGAACAATACTTTTCACTGTATGTTAATACACGTGAGAATAATAAATTAAATCAAACCCAAAGCTTTCGGAGCGCTGCTCCTTCCTCAGGTGAGTGGATGAAGGAACAGCGCTCCAAAAGCTCGTTATTCCAAATAAATCTGTTGGACTTTAACCTGGTGGTGTGGGACTTCTTACTGTGCTTACCCCAGTCCAACATCGGCATCACCAGAATGATAGGGAGTGGGATAGCTTGATCTTGGGTTCGGACGTAGCTCAGCACAACATAGAGGGCTGAAGGGCCTGTACTGTTCTATGTTCTATCACCCTTCCCCCAACTGCACTGCGGCAGGTTCAAGAAGGGGCAATTAGGGATGGTCAATAAGTGCTGGTCTTAGCCAGCGATGGATAGAATGAAGCACATAAAAGAAAACAAAGCCCTCCAGTGCCCGGTGTGACTTGTAAATCAAAGGCTGCCATTTATTTTTAGCTGCACAGTATCACGCTCTGTTGAGCTGTCCCTACACCAGTGTGCTTGCTGTCTGTCCCAGTGCTCACTATCTCGCTGTTTCATCGGTTAAAAACGGTGCACAATCAATTTTCCATCATTAGCCTTGCCTGCACTGCAATAGTGAGGGAAGGTCACAAAGCTTCCTGTCCTCATTACAATTACACTGTTACCAGAGTGTATTTCAGGAGGGGAGCAGGAGCCATTGTGGCTTCACAAAGCAATACAATTATACTGTTTATATCCTGCCAGAGTTTAGTACTCTGCGGGGAGCTCTGACAACGAAGCATCTGACTTTCTTATCTCCCACGTCTATACTTCTTGCCGTGTGTGTGTGTCTCACTCTCCATTCTATTCCCTCTCCCTCTCTCTCTCTCTCCTTGTTTCAGATCTATTTTCCTTGTGTTTTCCACCTCCTCACTCTCTGTGTCTCCTTGTCTCTCTGAGCTGTCTCTCTCTCTCTTATGGCTTGTGTGTCTCTTCCTCCCTTTGTTCATTCCTGCAAGTTTTGAGTTGCAGACTCGAGGGGACTTGGTGGTTTGCAGCTCTGAACCTGGGGGTGTACTGAGTGTGTACCAGCTCCCTGTATTTGCAACAAATACCCTGGGAGATGTCCATGTGCCTGTGACCGTCTGCAGCACTGGGCTTTCAATAAGTCTCTTCTTTCAGAAACAAAACAATACAGCAATGAAGATACAAGATCAATTCCTTTTTCAATTGTCAG
This sequence comes from Carcharhinus amblyrhynchos, assembly GCF_965287045.1. NCBI lineage: Eukaryota > Metazoa > Chordata > Chondrichthyes > Carcharhiniformes > Carcharhinidae > Carcharhinus > Carcharhinus amblyrhynchos. The sequence goes on along the minus strand of NC_137357.1, from coordinate 16,733,335 downwards.
TCCTGTATCAGAGAGCTCTCTCTCTCTTTCTCCTATTTTGTTATCACCCTTCTCCACTCTTCCTCACCCTGGTGATGCAGTGGTTAGCGCTGCTGCCTCTCGGTGCCAAGGACCCGGGTTCAATTCCAGCCTTGAGTCACTGTCTGTGTGGATGCTGCATGTTCTCCCCGTGTCTTCATGGCTTTCCTCCGGGTGCTCTAGTTTCCTCCCACAATCTGAAAGACGTGCTGGTTAGGTACAGTGTCCATGCTAAATTCTCTCTGTGTCCCCGAACGGTTGCAAGAGTGTGGCGACTCGGGGGATTTTCACAGGAACTTCACTGCAGTGTTAATGTAAGCCTTACTTGTGACACTAATAAATAAGGGATAAACTCTGAACACTTCAAATTTTAAAGATAATTATCTTAGAATGAGAGGGAATACACACAGACAGAAAACTCCTCCAGCGCTAACCAACTTAACAACTGCCTCAAAAACAAACAGAAGCCAACTCAAAGTAACTTCAGAAAAACGCAGCAGGTCTGCCAGCCTCTGCAGAGAGAGAAACTGAGTTAATGTTTCAAATCTGTGTGTCTCTCCTTGAATGATAAGGAGACGCTGGATAGACTAGGACTTTTTTTTTCCTGGAGCGTAGGAGGCTGAGGGGTGATCTTAGAGAGATCTATAAAATAATGAGGGGTGCAGATCAGCGAGATGGTCAACATTTTTACCCAAAGGTAGGGGAGTCTGAAACTATAGATTCAAGGTGAGAGGGGAGAGATACAAAAGAGTTCAGAGGGGCAATTCTTGGACACAGAGGGTGATGAGTGTCTGGAACAAGCTGTCAGAGGTAGTCGTAGAGGCAGGTACAATTTTGTCTTTTTAAAAAGCATTGAGACAGTTATTTGCATTACATGGGTATAGAGGGATATAGGCCAAAGTTAGGCAATTGGGACGAGCTTAGGGGATAAAAAAAGGGCGGCATTGACAAGTTGGGCCGAAGAGCCTGTTTCCATGCTGTAAACCTCTACGATTCCTTCAGTACTCAAGTCAGCACAGCAATTGCATGATAAGTGATAATTCACGTCTTCAATCAGTGAGTCTGTTGCTGTGGGAGGTTTGGTCGTGTCAGAGGAATTGAAGAGGAACTGCACTGGAAGATTCTGAAGATTTTCCATTCATTCCCCAGGAGAAGTGTGGAGCCTGCAGACTGGGAATATTGTGGAATCAGGGGAATGGAGGGGGATTTCCTGATGGAAACTCTCCTTCCTGGCTCAGGGAGGCTGTGACATTGCCCGAGGCTGAAGAGGCCAGGCGATGACTGATGAGCAGAAACATGTGCCACGGGCTGAGGACAGCCTTGTACAGTTTCCATTCCAGGAAGGAGAAATCAATGGGTCCAGTAATCAGAGCGCCTGTGTAATAATGAAACCCAGGAGCGCATTTTGTCCTGTCTCTGTACGGCGAGACCTCGACTGCAGGTCAAAACTACGGAAATATGCAAGATCAAAACTGAGAATGGAGTGGTTGCAAAAAAGGAGGAGGCCATTTGGCCCATCCTGTCTGTACAAGAGCAACTCATCTCATCCCACTCACCCTGTTCCCCACAGCCCTGCCTCAGGTTGTAATCTTAAGGTAGATCAGATGTGCCACTGCTGTACTCTCAGAACAACTCGCTGTGTGAAGACATTCTTCCTCATCGGACAGCACAGTGGGTAAAACTGCTGCCTCACAGCGCCAGGGACCTGGCTTGGGTCGCTGTCCATGTGGAGTTTGCACATTCTCCCCATGTCCGCATGGGTTTCCTCCAGGTGCTCCGGTTTCCTCCCACACACCAAAGATAAGTGGGTTCGGTGCATTAGCAATGCTAAATTGCCCCTCAGTGTCCCGGGATGCAGAGTTTGGAGGGATTAGTGGAGTAAATATGTGGGGTTATGGGGATAAGACCTAGTTGGGATTGTTGTTGGTGAGGACTTGATGGGTCAAATGGCCTCCTTCTTCGTCACAAGTAGGCTGACATTAACACTGCAGTGAAGTTACTCTGAAAATCCCACACTTGATACACTCCAGCTCCTGTTCAGATTCACTGAAGGAGAATTTAGCATGGCCAGTGTACCTAATCCCTTACCCTATGACTGTAATCCCACACATTTAACATGGCCAATCCACCGAACCTGCACATCTTTGGAGTGTAGGAGGAAACCAGAGCACCTGGAGGAAACCCACGCAGACATGGGGAGAATGTACACAGACAGTGACCCAAGCCAGGAATCGAACCTGGGTCCCAGGCGCTGTGAGGCAGCAGTGCCAACCACTGTGCCACCGTGTTACATCGGTCTCTCTGATTCTGTTGCCCAATCACCTTCAATCATTGCTTCTAGATCTTTCCGCCAGCAGGGACTGTTTGTCTCTATCTGCTCTGCCCAGACCCTTCGTCATTTATCAAATCTCCTCTCGACACTCTCCCCGCCAAGGTGACTGGCCCCTCCTCTGCCAATCAAACCACACACGCACACACACACACACTGAGGTGACACAGCCTTGGAACTATTTCTCCTGAGTCCAGTCAAAGGCCTCCATTATGTATCCTTCCTCCTCCAGTGAGGTGCCCAGCATTGGGCACAGTACTCCAGTTGAGGCTGATCCAGTGTGTTACCAAGGTTCAACACCACCTTCTCAACTTTCCAACACCCCAGCCAATGATAAAGATCCAGGAATGAAACGGGCCTGTGCCCCCCATCCCAGAATGCAGCGCTCTCCAAAGTGACCGCCTGGGAATATGTCCCGACACTGCACCCATCCTTCCCTCCCTCATCCTGCCACCCAGTGTTGGGTGATGCCTCGGGGAGATGAGGGTGTTTGGATAGCTGAAGGGATTTGTGGTAAGTTCAGGATACACCAAACTGAGCATGGTTTATTTCAATGCTAGCAAACGTTGTTCAAATATGAGGGATACCACTCGGAATGGTGCTGAGTTTTCTCCCTGCTGATGCCACTCCTTCAGAATTACCCTGCAGTTTCATGTCCGCAACACCCGTCATTCGCTTGGAAGCCAATTGTCCAAAGAACGGTGGAGATGCAGGAGCTCTGGAAACAGTTTGTCCAGGTGGGAGGATGGTTAGAGGTGGGACTAACATTTCCTAGAAGCACCAAAGGGAGAGTTGTGGGACAGGCTAATGCAAGGGAGTCATAGAGGTTTACAGCATGGAAACAGACCCTTCAGCCCAATTTGTCCACACCACCCAGTTTTTAACTACTGAACAAGCCCTAATTGCCCACATTTGGCCCATATCCCTCTATACACATCTTACCCAGGTAATTGTCTAAATGGTTTTCAAAAGACGAAATTGTACCCACCTCTACCACTACCTCTGGCAGCTTGTTCCAGACACTCACCACCCTCTGTGTGAAAAAAATTGCCCCTCTGGGCCCTTTTGTATCTCTCCCCTCTCACCTCAAACCTATGCCCTCCAGTTTTTGACTCCCCTCCCTTTGGGAGAAGATACTGACTATCTCGCTGATCTGTGCCCCTCATTATTTTCTAAACCTCTGTAAGATCAACCCTCAGCCTTCTGCACTCCAGAGATAAAAAAAGTCCCAGTCTATACAGCCTCTACTACTAACTCAAACAAAGAATGGGTGCAGGGGTGGTCAAGATGGTTTATTTTATACCTGATCTCTCACAACAGGCAGCAAAGACAGTTGTCTAAACCTGCTGGGGTCCTTTTCAGCATGTCTGTCAGAGTCTGATGACATCACTGATCTGGGGAAGCCATCTTGGTTTTTGATTAGGAACCCATGGGGCAATGGAACTGTGAGACCAATTGGGGCCAGATTGGATTTTTGGAGGAAGGAAGCTCTGGTTTCACTGCTGTTGTTGAGTTTTGAGATGGTCCCCAAAAGTCAGTGACCAATGCCTGGCAATAATAAGGCTACGAGGAGTTCTGACAGAGCCTTTCACGGTCAGGCATCTGGTCACAGCTCTCAGGAAGAACCTCTGCCCACACCTGTATGGATTGAGAATCAGGGGCATGGACTTCAAATCATTCAAATAAGCGAAAACAACTCAAGGAATATCTTTTTCAAACTCAACAAGGGGTTGGGTTTAATAAGGCACTGCCTGAGAATGTGTTAGAGGCAGGTTCAATTGAAGGTATACGAAAAGGAAGAGTGTGCAGGGTCAGGGGGAGAAGGCAGGGGAATGGCACCCAGGGACTTGCTCATTTGGAGGGCCAGTACCAACACAATGGACTGAATAGCCTCCTTTTACGCGGGTATAGTTCTGTGATGTTTGGACAGATGACCAAAAGTGACTCAAAGAACTAGTTTTGAAATAGTCAGAGAGTCATGCAGTGCAGAAAAGGCCCTTCGGCCCATTGAGTCTGCACTTGTGCCAGGAGAGAATGAGGGGGAAGGGACAGAGTTCCAGAGTTTAGGTTCCAGGTGCCATTAGCAGTGTGTCTAAAACCAGAAAGCAACAAGAGACTAGAATTAGAGAGGTGTGAGATCTTGGAGGAGGCTACACAGACAGGGAGGAGAAGAAGAATGTGTTTTTTTTAACCTGGGGTTGTGCTAGGCTGGAGTCCAGTGTGGGTCAGTCAGCACTGAGGCAGTGGCTCAGTGTAATATACAATCACAGAATCCTACTGTGCAGAAGGAGGCTATTCAGCCCATGAAGTCTGCACCAACCACAATCCCATTCAGGCCCCATCCCCATAACCACATGCATTTACCCGAGCTCGTCCCTCTGACACGAAGGGGCAATTATAACATGACCAATCCACCTAACTCACACGTCTTTGGAGGAAACTGGAGCGCCCAGAGGAAACCCACACGGACACGGAAAGAATGTGCAAACTCCACACGGACAGTGACCTAAGCCAGGAATTGAACCCAGGTCCCTGGCACTGTGAGGCAACAGTGCTAACCACTGTGCTACCCATGTGAGGATGAGCCAAAGGTGAAGAGTCAGAGGCCAGCCGAGGGAGTGTGTCGGGGAAGGTGCCGAGGGAGTGTGCAGGGAAAGGTGCTGAGTTCCCTCACCCAATCCTCACTGCAACCCATAACTAGCAGCATCACTAGGCCCCTCCATGGACAGTGATTGGTCATTCCAATTGTGATGGGATATCAATGGCGTTACTCTGGACTGCTCCTCCATAGAACCAGAGAATCCCAACAGCGGAGACAGAGGCCATTCAGCCCATTGAGTCTGCACTGACTCTCTGAAAGTGCATTCCACCCAGCCCCACCCTCTGCCCTGTCCCTGGCATTTCCCATGGCTAATACCCCAAACTTACACATTCTGGGGCACCAAGGGAAATTTAGCATGGCTGATCGACCAAACCAGGTTAAACAGTGGTTGGGCTTTGAGATTTCCAGACTTGAGACTGAACAGGAAGTGAGAGATGTGATGTCTCGACATTCAGCGTGTGAGGCGATGCAATCGTTCTGTTTAAGATTAATTGTTACCCTATGACTTAAAAAGCTTTCTGCTCTTATTAATTTCCAAACATGGTTGTGGAATTCACTATTAACGCAGTGTATACACTGGAGACCTGTCAGAAACAAAGAGTAAGTCCTCTCAATGCGCATTGCTGCATTAAAAAGCCTGCCTGATGGATCAGTGTGTCCTTCTGAAATTTCAAGTCATCATCTTCCAGCTCAAGATGATGTCATTCTAATCATCTGGATTCGATTTAATAATCCATACATGTCTTCTTAAAAGCAGGAAGATGGGACTTTAGCTGTGATCTAATTGAACGGTGGGGGAGAACATTCTCGATGGGCTGAATAACCTGCCCCAGTCCTTGTGGAAGTGGACTGCACCTTTCATTGGGGATGCAGTGATTGTCATTGTGTCAACAGGACAGACACTGGTCTGACTGCTCTGATTCTCTGATACAGTTCTGGGTGAAATGCAGACAGTAGGGACTGCTCAGTTCTTTGGTGTTTTGTCCAATAGCTGAGTCGATGCAGGGCTTTTGTGAGACCACACCTGGAGTATTGTGTGCAGTTTTGGTGTCCTTATCTGAGGAAGGGTGTCCTTGCTATAGAGGGAGTACAGCGAAGGTTTACCAGGCTGATTCCTGGGATGGCAGGTCTGTCAAATGAGGAGGGACGAAGTCAGTTCGGATTATATTCACTGGAATTGATGAAGGAGCAGCACTCTGAAAGCTCGTGATTCCGAATAAGTCTGTTGGATTTTAACCTGGTGTTGTGAGACTTCTTACTGAGCCCATCCTAGTCCAACGCCACATCTCCGCATCGAGTTTAAAAGAGTGAAAGGGGATCTCATCGAAACTTTAAAAATTCGAACAGAGTTAGATCAGGTAGATTCAGTAAGAATGTTCCCAATGGTGGGGGAGTCCAGGACGAGGGGTCGTAGTTTGAGGATAAGGAGTAAACCTTTTAGAACTGAGGTGAGGAGAAATTTCTTCACCCAGAGAGTGGTGAACGTGTGGAATTCACTCCCACAGAAAGTAGTTGAGGCCAAAATGTGGTGTGATTTCAAGAAGGAGTTACAAATAGCTCTTGGGGCTGAAGGGATCGAGGGATATGGGAGGAAGACCGATTGATGATCAGCCATGATCATAATAAATGGCAGAGCAGGCTCGAAGGGCCGAATGGCCTCCTGCTGCTTTTAGTTTTTATGTTTCTGCACCCAGAAGGTTTTCCTCTGTCCATGACGAACCCTGCTCTGACTGAAGCAGGCTACTTCAAAACGTAATACTCCTGATGGGCTGCCATGTCTGTCTGGTGTTCAGACTCTTCCACTGAGCCCTGAGCACATGACTGCTGATGTCATTATTCCATCACTACCTCATTACCATAACTCCTGACCCAGGATGCTGCTGCAAAGGTTCCTGTTTGGGAAGGTGGTTCTCTCATGAGGGGCGATGAAGTCTTGCTTCTCTGCAGTGTGTAGGACACAGCAATATTTCCACAGGCCAACTGCCTTGAGGACTCCATTGGCCCATCCAAAGCAGCAATACTCCCTCCTCACCAGTTAGCCTCCAACAATGTGTGGTCAAAACTTTACTTTTGGTGTTGTTTTAAAAATGGATAATTCGCTGAAACAAAATCAGATGGCTGCCAGGAGTCACATGACCTCAGGGTTGATCCTTTTGGAAGCTCCCAATGTGGGGGTTCACAAATCAAAAAGAATTCTTCACTCAGCTTGTGGAATTTCATCCCTTATGGACCCCCCTTGTCAGCAATGAAAGCAAAAGAACTGGAAACAAACTGGGTTTCCCCAACCAGAACAATCACACCAGAATGAATTCAAAACACATTATACTGGGAAGGATGCAACACCACCTCTTTCTCTTGCTCTCTCTCTCCAATGGAATTACCAGAACCACAGGAACTCACTGTAAAGCTGCAATGCAGCATTCCTGCAACATGTGGCGTAACCCAAGCCTCTGGCCTTTTTTTTTGGACAGTTGCAACACATCTTTAACTTCTTGAGCAGTCTGATGGCTCCCATCCAACCGGTCAACCAGCAGCAAGCAGCCACCTGAGCAGAACCACAGCCTGCTCCTCAAGACTCTCTCTGCTGGAAGATGTCTTACCCTCACCCGGCTGACCCGGTCTCCGTGTGTACGACTTCACTCTGCAGTCCCAGCACCGACGGTGAGGCAACCTCGACAACTCTGTTCTTCAGCCAGCTGAATCCACATGCCCACGTGAAAGAATTCCTCATTGGGCCCTGACTCTGAACATCCGGTGAGTTAATATTCATGTCTGTGGTCCTTGTTACGATCCATCATGTGGAGGTACTGGGGTGGGCACAGTAAGACGCTTCGCAACACCAGGTTCAAGTCCAACAGGTTTATTTGGAATCACGAGCTTTCGGAGCACTGCTCCTTCATCAGATGAGTCACTGAAATCCTTAATTATCTTGCAATTGTGTCTCTGTGCTGTGTTTGTGAAACCAACTTCTCCACGAACCTGAAGAAGGAGCAGCGCTCCGAAAGCTCGTGATTCCAAATAAACCTGTTGGACTTTAAACTGATGTTATGAGACTACACTACCCTTCGATATAAAACTCCTTTTATGTGCATGTGCATGTATGTGTGTGCACGTGCATGCGTGTCCACATGTGTTGCAAACACGTGTCCTCCAGACTCCTCCTGGACAGGTGGTGAGGGGGAGAGGAATACAATTTGCTGTCTCTGGCGTGTCTGCAACAATCACTTTAAATGATGAATATTTTCCACTATTCTCAAGCATTCACCTCGTGAGGGGTCACTGGTATCACGATGCAATAATATTATCAGCCATCCTTGCTGACTTGTGTGTCTCTGATGTTTTGGGTTCTTTATCTAAACTGTCCTTGTTTACTTTGTCAATTTGCACCTTTCCTGCTCTTTTATAAGTGGACAAAGATTGGTTGTGGATGAAGGAAACAGTGATGGGGTGGGAGTGGGAGAGGGCGTACACGTGTCTATACACACAAATAACCCAACAGACAGGGCTGTGCAGGTGACTGGGTCTGAAGAGTACCTGTATATATTTCTAACCATATAGATGGATCTGTGCACTTGTATGGACCTGCAGATGGGTCTGGAAATGTGTTTGGACTGGTAAACTGGTCCGTATATGTGTTTGGATGTGTAGATGGGTCTGCGTGTGTGTCTGGGCCTACAGAAGAGTGTGTGTATTTGTGCCTGGACCTGGAGACAGGGCTGCATGTGTGCCTGGGCCCTTATTCAGGTCTGCATACATGTCTGGGCCCGTAGATAGGTCTGCATATGTGCCTGGGCCTGCAGATGGGTCTGCGTTCATGCCTGGCCCCATAAATGGGTCTGCGTACGTGTCTGGACCTGTAGAAAGTTCTGCGTATGTGTCTGGGCCCGTAGATGAGTCTGCGTACATGTATGAGCCCATAGATGGGTCTGCAAACATACCTGGGCCTGTAGGCAGGTCTGTGTACATGTCTGGGTCCGTAGATGGGTCTGCGTATGGGTCTGAGCCTGGAGATGGATCTGCATACGTGTCTGGACCTGCAGACAGGTCTGCAAACGTGTCTGGGCCCGTGGACAGGGCTGTGCACGTGCCCTGGCCCATAGACGGGCCTGCGCACATGTCCCTGCCCTGCAGATGGGCCTGCGTTTGTGTCTGGACCTGCAGCCATGTTCCTCATGACCTGCCCCTATCTAAACCTTTAATAATCTGTCATCCCTCAGTTTGCTGAACCCTGAACCTCCTACACAAGTTGGAACAGGGAGAACAATCATTTTAGCCCTGGTTACCTTTGGAAATGACCTGAGCAATTGAAGGTGACAGTTGTGAATTTGTCTTTCTGGGGGCTGGCTTTCTGTCTGTGGATAGCTCACGGCCAGTGTTTAATGGGCCACTCAGGTATGGAGGAGGAAGGCTGACTGATCCCAGCCTCCCAGTATCTCATCAATAACACAATACCAGTTGCAGCAAAGACTGCATTAATCTGCATAGGAAATGCACCATTACGGCAAGGAACGTGAGCAGAATTCACTGGTCTGTTCAATTCCCCAGCCCACTCTCATTTCATTACCTGGGTAAAAAAAAATCCTGTATTCGAGAGCAAGTGTTTAATTCCTGCTGTTTCAGCATTGCAGCCTCCCAGCCTTGGTAATGCTCCTGGAACACTGTCAACACAGCCATCCCGCAACTCAAACGAGGATACATCACAGAACAATTCTCAACCGCACAGGGTGGCACAGTGGGTGAGCACTGCTGCCTCACAGCGCCAGGGACCCAGGTTCGATTCCCAGCTTGGGTCATTGTCTGTGCAGAGCCTGCACGTCCTCCCCGTGTCTGCATGGGTTTCCTCTGGTTTCCTCCCACTGTTCGAAAGGCGTGCTGGTTAGGCTGCATTGGCTGTGCTAAATTGCCTCTTAAATGTCAGAGGGATTGGCAGGTTAAATATGCAGGGTTATGGGGATAAGACCATAAGACATAGGAGCAGAATTAGGCCATTCGGCCCATTGCGTCTGCTCTGCAATTCAATCATGGCTGATATTTTACTCATCCCCATTCCCCTGCCTTTTCCCCATAACTCCTGATCCCCTTATTAATCAAGAACCTATCTATCTCTGTCTTAAAGACACTCAATGACCCGGCCTCCACAGCCTTCTGCAGCAAGAAGTTCCACAGATTCACCACTCTCTGGCTCAAGGAATTCCTCTGTTTTAAAGGATCGTCCCTTCAGCCAGAGGTTGTGCCCTCTGGTTCTCATTTCTCTTACTAGTTGAACCATCCTCTCCATGTCCACTCTATCCAGGCCTCACAGTATCCAATATGAGCCCCCCCTCATCCTCCTAAACCCCAATGGGCACAGACCCAGAGTCCTCAACTGTTCCTCATACGACAAGCTCTTCATTCCAGGAATCATTCTTGTGAACCTCCTCTGGACCCTTTCCAAGATCAGTACAACCCTCTTTAGATATGGGGTCCAAAACTGCTCACAATACTCCACATGGCGTCTGACCAGAGCCTTAGTCTCAGAAGCCCACTCCTGCTCTTGAATTCTAGCTGTTTTGATATGAATGCAAACATCTCATTTGCCTTTCTAACTGCACGTTACTCTTAAGAGAATCTTGAACAATGACTCCCACATCCCTTTGTGTTTCTGATTTCCTAAGCATTTTTTCATTTAGAAAATAGTCTATACCTCCATTCCTCCTCCAAAGTGCATAACCTTACACTTGTCCACATTATATTCCATCTGCCACTTCTTTGCCCACTCTCCTTACCCGCCCAAGTCCTTCTGCAGCTCCCCCACCCGCTTTCTCAATACTACCTGTCCCTCTCCATACCTTTGTATCATCTGCAAACTTAGTAACAGTAGAGTCTGGGTGGAATTGTTATTGGTGCAGGCTGGGTGGGCCGAATGGCCCCTTTCTCCACGATAGAGGCTCTATGAATCTAAGCTCCTCAACACACCCCACCCAGCTCATCAGTTCTCCTGTTGAGAAATGGCTCAAAGACCAACAAAGTTGTTGCAAAATGTTCAACTTTGTCAATTTGAGCTGCAGACTGTGATTGGGAACTCTTTTCTTTTGCTCATGGACACGCAGGTATGCTGGATGCCACTTCGCTCCTCACTGCACTGCAGTCTGTTTGCCGAATGAACAATGTATCGTTCTGCCACCACATGGTGAGACCTGAGAAATAGTCTCCACGTCAACTCTAGGGTTTATCACGCACTAAAGCCAACAGTCCATGTGTATCTGAAGGTAATGTTCCACATCTGTGAGAATATTCCCAACACTGACCCTTCTCCCCACTCCATTATAAGGAGGGAAATATCAGAGAGATGAGGGATATAGGAACAGGAGGTGATCGCTTACCACTCCCTCCCCTGTGTCCCCTCCCCCACATGTCTGTCCTGCCACTCCAGAGAGTCAGAGGTCGTTCAGTGTCCATACGGACACCCTTGATTCACGGTCTTGGGGGCTCATTCTCCGGTTTCCTCCCACAGTCCAAAGGTGTGTGGGTTGGCCATGCGAAATTGCCCCTTCGTGTCAGAGGGATAGAGCCTGGGTGGGATTGTGGTTGGTGCAGACTCAGTGGGCCGAATGGCCTCTTTCTGCACTGTGATTTTTTTCCCACACCAGAGGCTTGGACACCTCAATCCAGGTGGACACAGCAGCGCAGCACTGGGAGAGTGCCATACAGTCAGAGAGTCGGGTTCGAATCCCACCAAGGCAGATGGTAAAATTTGGATTCTATAAAAATCTGGAATTAAGAATCTACTGATAACCATGAAACCATCGTCAGAAAAACCTATCATGTCCTCGAGGGAAGGAAATCTGCCATCCTTACCCGGTCTGGCCTCCACAGAGGTGTGACTCCAGAGCTATGTGGTTGTCTCTCAAATCCCCTCTGAAATGGAGGGCAGTTCGGGATGGGCAATCAACTCTGGGTCCAGCCAGGGATGCCCACATCCCATGAAATGAATAAATAAAAAAAGGTGCCATCTTTCAGCTGGGTAATTGGGTAAGCTGAGAATTGGGTAAGGGGTTCTGTGGCACTGTTTGGGAGGAGAGTGAGGGAGTGAGTGCTCCCCAGCGTCCTGGCCAATATTTATCCCTCCATCAGCCTCACAAAAACAGGTTCTCTCGTCGCGATCGCGTTGCTGTTTGTAGGAGTTTGCTGTGTGTGAACTGGCTGCCACAACACCTTAGAAAGTACTCCATTGGCTGTGATGAAAGGTGCATTATAAAGTCTTTCCTTTCAGATTGTAGCAATTCTGTGTCTCTCCATTGATCCACCTTGCATCTCTTAAAAATGTAGCCTTCATGTCTTAGTATCCGGTGAAAAGTATTGTTTCTTGTGCACTATACAGACAAAGTATACCATACATAGAGAAGGAAAGGATGGTGCAGAATGTAGTGTTACAGTAACAGCTAGGGTGTAGAGAAAAATCAACTTAATGCCAGGTAGGTCCATTCAAAAGTCTGACAGCAGCAGGGAAGAAGCTGTTCTTGAGTCGGTCGGTACGTGACCTCAGACTTGTATCTATTTCCCGAAGGAAGAAGGTGGAAGAGAGAATGTCCGGGATGCGAGGAGTCCTTAATTATGCTGGCTGCTTTTCCGAGGCAGCGGGAAGTGTAGACAGAGCCAGTGGGGTGGGAGGCCGGTTTGCCTGATGGATTGGACTTTGTTCACGATCTTTGCACTCTGGGGCAGAGCAGGAGCCCATACCAAGCTGTGGTACAGCCAGAAAGAATGCTTTCTATGGTGCATCTGTAAAAGTTGGTGAGAGTAGTCGCTGACATGCCAAATTTCTTTTGTCTTCTGAGAAAGTCGAGACATTGGTGGGCTTTCTCAACTATAGTGTCGGCATAGGGGGGACCAGGACAGGTTGTTGGCGATCTGGACATGTAAAAACCTGAGGCCCTCAACCATTTCTACTTCGTCCCTGTTGATGTAGACAGGGGCATGTTCTCCACTGTGTGGAAACAATGTGAAATATTGGCTTGTCTCCAACGGTTATTTCTGCCCTGTTCTGAGAATTACATCTTCAGCAGGGTGTGAGGGTGCAGGAGAGATCGATTAGGATAGTTCCAGGGATAAGGGTTTGAATGCTTGAGCGCAACAAGCTGACCTTGGTCCACTTGAAGCAGACGAAGCTCAGATTAGATATGATGGAGCTGTTTAAATCCTTCAAAGAGAGAAGGAATAAAGAGAAACTGATGCTAATTGTTGATTTTGAGAGGATTCAGGTTGGAGGCAAATGACATGGAAAAAAAAATGTTTCTTTTACACAGTAACTCACCTCCTGACTGCCCAGAGTCTGTCCACCATCTACAAGGTACAAGTCAGGAGTGTGATGGGACACTCTCCACTTGCCTGGATGGGTTAAGCTCCAACAACACTGAAGAGGCTTGATACCATCCAGGACAAAGCAGCCCCACTTCAATGCTTACTACCCCTTCCACAAATATTCACTCCCTCCACCACTGACGTACAGTGGCAGCTGTGTGAATGATCTGCAAGATGCACTGCAGCAACTCACCAAGGCTCTTGGGACAACACCTTCCAAACCCACGACTGCCTCCGTCTAGATGGACAAGGGCAGGAGAGACATGGAAACACAACCACCTGCAGGTTCCTGTCCAAGTCACTCACCATCCTGACTTGGAAATATATTGGCCATTCCTTTGCAGTCGCGGGGGTCAAAACCTGGAACTCCCTCCCTAACAGCATTGTGGGTGTACCTACACCACCAGGACTGCAGCGGGTTCAAGAAGGCAGCTCACCACCACTTTCTCTAAGGGGCAATTAGGGATGGGCAATAAATGCTGGCATAACCAGCAACACCCATGTGCCATGAAAGAATTTTTTAAAGAAGTGGTGATTGGAATGTTCTACCTGATAGAGGTGGATATGAATTAAATCGTGGCATTTGACAGGGAAAGAAACTGAGGAAACTTTAAAGGGCGGCACAGTGGTGAGCACTGCTACCACACAGCACCAGGGACATGGGTTCAATTCCCAGCTTGGGTTCCTGTCTGTGTGGAGCTTGCATGTTCTCCCCATGTCAGCGTGGGTTTCCTCCCGGTGCTCCAGTTTCCTCCCATACTCCAAAGATGTCTGGGTTTGGCTGATTGGCCATGCTAAATTGACCCAAGTGTCAGGGGGATTAACAGGATAAAAATGCGGGATTACGGGAATGAGGCCTGGGTGGGATTGCGATTGGCGCAGACTCGGTGGGCCGAATGACTTCGTTCTGCACTGTTGGCATTCTGTGACCTCCTCTGAAAGACTCAGTGATGGAGGAATAACTGGGTTGTGTTCTGAAGAGCTGGGATTGTCTTGATGGGCTGAATGGTCTCTTTCCATGTTGTCCCATTCTATCTGTGATGTTGCCTTCCCTGAGCACTTCTATTGATCCCAGTTTTGGCTTGGGGTCAATTTTTGTTGGTCTTGTGAAGGAGCTTGGAGGATGGTCTTGGCCCTGTGTGAAAGACGGTGTGTAAAATGTGAGTTGTTTTAGTCGTAGCTTCACACACACCCGCTGCTTCTGGGCACAAAATGCGGGTTGCAAACTTTGCACCCCAGAGACGCAGATCGAATTCAGAACAGCTTTCTGAACTGTTTGTAAATGTTTGTGGGGCAGGCAGGTTGGGCCAGTTCCCTGTTGGAATACCTTGGCGTTCGTTCAAAGCGTTTTCAGGCCAAAGGGTGCCGGGTCCATTTATTCCTTTGAATAGACGGAGGCGGCACTGAGACAATGGATTTCTTTCATTGACCAGAACTTCAAATTAAATCATTTACAGAAAATGAATAGCAAGATTAAAATTGAAGAGAACGCGAGCACTGAACTGAACAGAACTCCAAACGGACTGAACAAGTTTCAAACAGACTGCCGGCAGAACACACAGTTCCGCAATATGTCCATCCTTACCTCGCAGACGTTATTTATGAAAAGCTTTGTTTCGTTGATGAAAAAGCCCTGACATTGCACTTGCAAACATGCAATCAATTTTTCTAGCTAACCCAGCATGCCTTCTGAGTCTTTAAAATGTGATCAAGTTAGCTTTAAAATGGGGTCAAGTTAGTTAACCCCTACAGCCTAACACAGTGGCTGGCACTGCTGCTTCACAGCGCCAGGGGCGTGGGTTCGATTCCTGGCTTGGGTCGCTGTCTGTCTGTGCGGAGTCTGCACGTTCTCCCCCCACCTCCGCGTGGGTTTCCTCCGGGTGCTCCAGTTTCCTCCCACAGTCCGAAAGACGCAGGGGGTGAGATGTTTAAATTCTCCCTCAGTGCACCCGAACAGGTGCCAGTGTGTGGCAATTCGGGGAATTTTCACAGCAACTGTGTTGCAATACAAGTGGAATTGCGACATGACTAAATAAACTTTACATGTGATTTGCATGGGCAGCAATATCTGAAAATGAAGTATTTGCATAAATGAAGCAAGCCATGCACGTCAGTGCAGGGGATAATGATGTCGTGTCCTGGGACCAGATTCCAAAACGGTGGAGCTGCCCCTTTAAGACAGACCCTCTGAATTCAGCCCCCCCCCCCCCACCTCCCCAGATCGATGACACACTGTCAAACTTGACAACCCTGGGCACCGAGAAGCAATATACATCTGATTGGATTCACTGAGCCTGTATTGATGGGCCAAGCATAAAATGGATTGAAATGGTGATTCCTATTGGGGGTTATTGATCGGAGCATGCTCGCGTTGGTCTGACAGTTCAGAATTGCTGAGTTGTTGGGAATGTAACTCAGGAGGGAAGGGAGGTGGATCGATCCGTCTCAGGCCCCAGGATATTGTTGAACCACAGTGTTAAAGCTTTCCGCCTCGCGAGTGCGTCTCTGTGACTCTGCAATGCTCTGGGAAGTGCTTGTGGATGAGTCCCCCCGACAGCCCACAAGAGAATTCGAACCCATCTCACCCTTCATTCACCAACATCTCAGACTGCTGACGTGTGCAGGTGTCAACGTTGCGCAGTTGGATTCAGCTACCAGTGGGTCAGAACTCTGGACCGCTCAGGCCTCACTGGTCTGCCTTGGTCTCCCAGAGCCGAGATGAGGTACCCTGCTGAGGTACAAGGTGTGTGGACATTCACAGCGGCCACAGGTGATAGATGGCTTGAGCCTGTCACCAGATCTGGCCCAGCCCCAGAGTTTGGAGCAGGCAGTGGGAACCTGCATCAGGATTTCATGTTCCTGTGTGTTAATTATGGGCAGAGGCTGGCTTCCGACACCATGTTAACTCGGTCTTGTCATTTATTCATATTAAAATGAGCTACAGGGCAGAAGGACGCCTTTCAGCTCATTGTTAACGTTTATTCATGAGTCACAAGTAAGGCTTACATTAACACTGCAATGAAGTGACTGTGAAATTCCCCTAGTCGCCCCACTCGGGCATCTGTTTGGGTCAATGCACCCTAACCTGCACATCTTTCAGAATGTGGGAGGAAGCTGGAGAACCCGGAGGAAACCCATGCAGACACGGGGAGAATGTGCAAACTCCACACAGACAGTGATCTGAGCCGGGAAGTGAACCCAGGTCTCTGGCGTTGTGAGGCAGCAGTGCTGACCACTGTGCCACCCGAAACAACACACACGATGACCAGCTCAGCTCCCCATCAGGGAATAGAACCCCGGTCTCCGGTGTGATGGGTCAGGGTAATAATCCACGGGGCGAAGTGTTTCAGGTGGATGAAGCACATCTCAAACCATCTGCTTTGATGCCTTCGTCTCTGCCCTGTCTGGGTCTGAAACTCAGCTGCTAACCCAACTGGAGGACATGGAGTCTGAAAAATCAACAACATCTATTTGCAAAGCACCTTTAAGAGAATGGTCATCGAAAATCATAGAAACCCGACAGTGCAGGAGAAGGCCATTCAGCCCATCACTGGCAACAATCCCACCCAGGCCCTATTCCCGCTTTGTTACCCTGCTAATCCCTCAAACCTAATCATATTCCAGGACTACAAGGGTTAATTTAGAAGGTCCAACCAACTTAACCCACACATATTTGGAGTGTGGGAGGAAACCATGAAAAATAATAAGGGGCTTCACAGGAACAGGATAAAATAAAGCCAGCCACATAGTAAAATATTGCATCAGATGTCCTAACTCTTGGGAAGGGGCGTGTTTTAAATGAGAGAGTGTGTAGTTTGCGTGGGGGCCAGGGTGTTGGATTTCATAGCTGAGGAACAGATGAAGGCCACTTGTGGAGTGATACAAGTTGGGGATGTCCAAGAGGCCAGAATCTGAGCATCGCAGAGAGTTGTGGGGCTGGAGGAGGTTCAAGAGAGAACAGGGCAATGGAGAGATTTGGAAACCAGCATGAGAAAGTTTGAATTGAGGTGCTGCCACATGGATAGCTGGAGTGATTGAATAAGCACAGGGGTGATAGGGGGCAGGCCCTGGTCTGAGTTGGGATGGGGGAACACTCGAGTTTGGGGTGATTTGGATTTCACAAGTGTCAGATTGAGAGACCTGTCAGGAGTACGCTGGAATAGTCAAGTCTTGAGGTAATCGGGTCTTTGAGGGGTGGAACAACAGAGACATGCGGAGGGGATGTTCTGAAAAGGTGATCACTGTTAGCTTCTGAATGATTGTGTCCAAACTGCAGTCCTTTCCTTTCCGTCTCCCCATTTCCCCCCTTTCACCCTTCGACTTTTTGAACTGCATTCTCTCGGCGGGGGTCTCTGGTCCCTGCCACACCAGGGACTGGGGAGTTGACACGCTGAGTGATAGGCTTCACCTCCTGCCCAGATGTTGTACCTGTGTGAGAGGGGGTTCAGAGAGAGCAGCAGAGACGTGCTATCGAAGGCTCTCTCAGTTGTCCACAGACTGCTGCGGTGTATCTGAAAGCCTTGCCCTGGACTGCAAGGTCATCTGACTGCAGGATCTCAAAGACTGAGGTATCTCTCCAGGGACAGGACTTGGAGACCTTTCAGAGGCTGGAGAACCTTCATCCCCTCACACACTTTGTGTCTCTTTCACTCCCCATTCTCATCTCCTGTTTCTCGCTGTTTAATCATTTGCTGCTCTCTCTTGCCCTCTCTTTATTTCTCACTGTTATTCACTGACTCTCTCCATTTCTCTCTCTCACACACACACTTGATTCTTTCCCTCAATCTCTCTGTCCCTCTCGCCCCCTCTTCTTTCTCACCATGTCTGATCTCTCTGTCTCTCATTGACTCTGATGCTGTCTGTTCTCTGCTCTTTAGAAAGAACCATAGAATCCTCTGGTGCAGGAGGAGGCCATTTGGCCCATTGAGACTGCCAGACCACAGTCCAAGCCAAGCCCTATCCCATGACCTCACGCACTTATCCTGCTCATCCCCCTGACACTATCATGGCCAATCCATCGAACTCACACATCTTTGGAGTGTGGGAAGAAAGAGGAGCACCCAGAGGAAACCCATGTAGACACAAGCAGAATGTGCAAACTCCACACAGATAGTGACCCATGCCGGAATTGAACCCGGGTCCCTGGCGCTGTGAGGCAGCAGTGCCAACCACTGTGCCACCGTGCCGATCAAGACAGCTCACAGTGTCTCACAGGAAGACCCCCACACAGTTGATTCAACTTCCTGAACAGCATCTGTATGTAGTCCAGTCCATCACACAAACCAGCCTCCCACTCGTTGACTGTCTACACTGCCCACTGCCTCAGCAAAAGTAGTCAACATAATTAAGGACCCCACATACCCCAGACATTCTCTCTTCCACCTTTATGAAAAAGATACCTAAAATTGAGGTCACTTACCAACCGACTCAAGAACAGCTTCTTCCCTGCTGCTGTCAGACCCTTGAATGGACTTACCTTGCATTAAGTTAATCTTTCTCTACACCCGAGCTGTGACTGTAACACAACATTCTGCACTCTCTCCTTTCCTTCTCTATGAACGGTATGCTTTGTCTGTATAGTGTGCAAAAAACAATACTTTTCACTGTATGTTAATCCATGTGACAATATTAAGTCAAACCAAACACCATTCACTCACCAGCAAACAACAACTGGTTCAAACAGCAGATAGTCTCGGCCACTGAAAACTGGGCTGGGCATTTGATGAGGGAGACAGTCGGTGAGGAAGGAAAAGAATCTGAAATTAACTGATGAAGTGATTGTGGAGATTGCCATTGAATTGTCATTCCCTCCCTGTCTCAGATACTGAAATATTTAACATCTTACTCACGGCTGAATGGTCAAAGGTTTTAATCTATCATTGGCTGTCAAGAACACACTGTGTACACTGAGCACCATTGTTCCAAGGGAGTGAGGGTAATAGAGTCATAGAGGTTTACAGCATGGAAACAGGCCCTTCAGTCCAACTCATTCATGCTACCCAGTTTTAACCCCTAAGCTTGTCCCAACTGCCCATGTTTGGCCCATATCACTCTATACCCATCTTATCCATGTGACTACCTAAATGCCTATCTACCACATCTGGGATACTGTGTACAGTTCTGGTCATCCTATTATCGAAACAGTACAGAAAAGATTTACCAGGATTTGATGGTTTGAGTTATAAGAAGAGGTTAGATAGACTGGGACTTTTTCCCCAGAGCACCGGAGACTTCAGAGTGTCCTTAGAGAGGTCTATAAAATAATGAGGGGCACAGATCAGCCGGATAGTCAATATCTTTTCCCATCGTTAGAAGAGTCTAAAACTCGAGGGCATAGATTTCAGGCGAGTGGGGGGGGAGATACAAAAGGGTCCAATTTTTTCACACAGAGGGTGGTGAGTGTCTGGAACAAGCTGCCAGAGGTAGTAGATAGGCATTGAGATAGTTAGATGGATAAGGTGAGTCTTGAACAATACGGGCCAAACGCGGGCAATTAGGTCAAGCTTAGTGGTTAAAAAACTGGGTGGCATGGATGAATTGGGCTGAAGGGCCTGTTTCCATGTTGTAAACCTCGATGACTCTGTGACCCTCACTCCCTTGGAACAATGGTGATAAGTGGCAGGCATTATGGTTTGTGTGTCCTGGGGAGGCTCAGACCTGAAGACAGGGTAAGACTTGTCCTATTGAAGAGGGGTCCTGCAGCCAGGTTTCCACTCTCTGTTAAACTTCCATCACTTTCACAGAGATCACACTTGCATTCATCCGTCAGGGTATTGAGTACAAGAGTTGGGAAATCACGTTGCAGCAATATAAAACCTTGGTTCGGCTACATTAGGAGTATCGTGTGCAGTTCTGGTCGCCGCACTAACAGAAGGACATACTTCAGAGAGAGTGCAAAAAAGGTTCACCAGGGTGTTGCCTGGTCTCGAGGGTGTTGGCTGTGAGGAGAATAAACAAGGATTGTTTTGACTGGAAAGATGGAGGCTGAGGGGAGACATAATCGAGGTCCACAAAACTATGAGAGGCAGAGACAGGATGGATGGAGGCTTTCTTCCAGATGGACAGGTTGACTACAGGGTGGCACATGTTCAAGATGGGGAAAGTTTAAAGGAGATGTGCAGAGGAAGTTGATCCAGCAGAGAGTGCTGGGTGACTGGAACGCACTGCCGGTGGAGGTGGTGGAAGCAGGCACACTATCAATGTTCATGGCATATCCTAATAGGCACATGAATGGGAAGTGAACGGAGGGATAGAAAATATGCAGGCCCGGTGGGCCAAAGGGCCTGTACCACCTTCTAGATTCTTTGCTCTTTAAGTCAAGTTGACTTGATCAGTTACTACTTGACACTAACAGATCCAACACTGCAGCACTCACGCAGTATCGCACTGATATCACTCTGCACCTCCAACACTGCAGCACTCACTCAGTACCACACTGTGTCTTTCAATTTGAATTAATGTATTTTTTTCCCTGTAACTCACAAGCTTCTGCCTTGACAATGTGTGTGCTAACCGTAGCTGCTAATTTGTTTTAGGACAGATAATTGTCACATCATTATGCCAACTCTCATCTCCATTTCTCTCACTTGGAGGCACAGTATCGTAGAGGTTTACATGATGGAAACAGGCCCTTCAGCCCAACTTGTCCATGTTGCCCAGTTTTTAACTACTAAGCTAATCCCAATTGCCCACATTTGGCCCATATCCCTCTATACCCATCGTACGCATGTAACTATCTCAATGCTTTTTAAAAGACAAAATTGTACCCACCTCTACAACTTCCTCTGGCAGCTTGTTCCAGACACTCTCCACCCTCTGTGTGAAAAAATTGCCCCTCTGGACACTTGTGTATCTCTCCCCTCTCACCTTAAAGCTATGCCCTCTAGTTTTAGACTCCACTACCTTGGGGAAAAGATACTGACGATCTGAAGAAGAGTTGAAACGACAGACTCAATACATTAATTATGTTTTTCTCTCGTCTGAGCCTGCCAGATTTTCTCACTCTTTCCTGTATTTTCTAATTTTATTTCTGTTTTACTGCACGTGACGTGAGCTGTGGACTTGGGAAAACCCTCCCCCCTTGTGGATGCTCAGGAGTCACTCACTCCCACAGTGAGCCTGTCTGAAAGTTGCTCTGACCCATCTGAGATTGATATGGAGGTTGCAGTTGGGTTGCTCGGTTGGGTGTCCTCTGCATCTGTGAACGACTGCTCCGAGCATGAGGGGGGTGTCCCTAATTATCAGACATCCAAACTTGTACACAGTGACTGACGTTACCTCTGGGTCAGTGTCACATGATTGGCATTCACATCATTGGTCATCTTGTGATCCACAGTCATGTGATCATGGTCAAAGGTTACACGGCCAAGCATCATGTGTTTAGCTGTCATGGGCGGGATTTTACAGCCTCGCTCCATCGAGACTGGAAATTCGCACCTGAGGTCAACAGGCATTTCCGTTGTCCACTCCTCGCCCGCTCCGGTTCCATGACAGACAGGGTGGTAGAGTTTCAGTGAATATGATTAAAACAACAGATATTAGGGCGGCACGATGGCTTACACTGGTTCGCACTGCTGCCTCATAGTGCCAGGACCCAGGTTCGATTCCCAGCTTGGGTCACTGTCTGCGTGGAGCCTGCATATTCTCCCCATGTCTGCGTGGGTTTCCTCCGGTGCTCCTGTTTCCTCCCATAGTCCAAAACTGTGCCTATTAGATGTATTGGCCATGCTGAATTGTCCCTGAGGGTCAGGGCGTCACTGAAAGTGGCAACACAGGTGGAGAAGGTAATCAAGAAGGCATACGGCATGCTTGCCTTCATCAGCCGGGCACTGAGTTTAAAAATTGGCAAGTCATGTTGCAGCTTCATAGAATCTTAGTTCGGCCGCACTTGGAATATAATGTTCAATTCTGGTCGCCACGCTACCAGAAGGGTGTGGAGGCTTTGGAGAGGGTACAGAAAAGATTTACCGGGATGTTGCTGGGTATGGAGGGCATTAGCTATGAGGAGAGGTTGGAGAAACTTGGTTTGTTCTCACTGGAACAACGGAGGTTGAGGGGAGACCTGATAGAAGTCTACAAGATTATTAGAGGCACGGACAGAGTGGATAGTCAGAAGCTTTTTCCCAGGGTGGAAGAGTCAATTACTAGGGGGCATAGATTTAAGATGCAAGGTTTAAAGGAGATGTACGAAGCAGATTTGTTGTGCAGGGAATTGTGAGTGCCTGGAACTCGTTGCCGGGGGAGATAGTGGAAGCGGTTACAGTAGTGACTTTTAAGGGACGTCTTGACAAGTATTTGCCTGCGATGGGAAGAGAGGGATGTGGCCCCTGGAAGGGGAGGGGGTTTTAGTTAAGTCAGGCAGCATGGTCAGTGCAGGCTTGGAGGGCCGAAAGGCCTGTTGCTGTGCTGTGATTTTCTTTGTTCTTTGAGGACTGGCTGGGGTAAAGACGTGATGTTATGGTGTAGGGTTGTTGTTGGTGCAGGCTGGATGGGCTGAATGGCCTCCCTCAGCACTGGAGCGATTCTATGTCCAACTCCCAGTTGAGGGCAATGTAAAGAGGAGAGGATGTGGGTTCTGTCCCGTCGTGGCAAAAAAAATCTCTCAAAGCAAGCCCCTTTTCTGAGCAGCACTCAACCAACAGACTGAGAAAGCCGGATTGGAAAGTCCAGCGTGAGGTCACGCAGAGGAGAACAAGCAGGCATCTCGAGCCAAATAGCTTGGAAAGAATTGATTAGAGCCATATATCTGTGTGTGAAGGACAATTTGTTGGTTTATATATGGTCAAATTGACAACGCTGTAAAAGAAATGCTGCTAATTTAACACCCATTGATCATATCTTTTGAGGAGCTGGATTTAATCGTCCATCTCTCTTCCCTGGGAGGGTGGGAGGGTCTACAAGGTTTGGAGAGAGTGTGATTTTAAAACCTCCCCAGATATATTTAAATCTTTGGACAGAATACGTCAGTGGTAACCCTGTCTTTCTGAGCTTGTTTGAGGGCCTCTCGGTGATTTACACAATGAAATGGACTTTATTACAGCGTTATTGCCATGTAATATATCGAGTGGAGCTGTTGAACCATCTACAAACTGCCCGCTACTCTCTCCCCCCCACTGTCAGAGACAGAAACAGCAGGGGATTCTTTCTCAGAGACTGTCTCTCAATGACAGACTGAAGCTCGGCGGGGGGCGGGGGGGAGTGGGGGTGGCGGGGGATTTACAATGACTTCCTGGGCTGCAAAGTGTCAAAGACTGTGGGGGGCGGCACGGCGGTTAGCACTGCTGCCTCACGGCGCCAGGGATCCCGGGTTCGATTCCCGGCCTGTGTGGGGTTCAGCACGTTCTCCCCGTGTCTGCGTGGGTTCCCTCCCACTCTCCAAAGATGTGCGGGTTCGGTGGATTGGCCATGCTAAATTGACCCGAGTGTCAGGGGGACGAGCTAGGATAAATATGCAGGGTTACCGGGATTGGGCTGGGAGGGATTGTTGTCAATGCAGACTCGAACCGGAGACCTCCTTCTGCACTGCAGGGATTCTATTTTACTGTTAATTTTGCATTAATTCTGTTAAAAGACACAGCTGAAGGTTATTGTTTAATTCAGTGCCTGGGCTATTTTTATAAAAGGAAACTTGCTTCATGCAACAATCCCCTCAAACATTGGCTTCTATGGATCACAGATACCCAGAATGCCAGTATCTTCCTTTCCTTTGCTGTGTCCCAGATGTAGCTGGGTTGCAGTCGGTTACACCACCTTTTCCTTCTCCTGAGGGACTTGTTGCTGCTCTTTTGGCTCTTCTTCAGACCCGCACGCACTTCTGATGGGAGGGCACCCGCTGTGGAGGGAGGGAAGGGGAGTTCCTGGGCCAGCCCCAGCTGGTCAACCATTGAGGGGAAGCAGTGGCACAGTGGGATTATCACTGGGCGAGCAATCCAGAGACTGGGTATAATGCTCTGGGGACCCAGGTTTGAATTCTGCCACAACAAATGGTGAAATGTGAATTCAGTCAAAAATGTCTGAAATTAAGAATCTACCGATGACCATGAAACCATTGTCAATTTTCAGAAAAACCCATCTGATTCACGTATGTCCCTTCAGGGAAGGAAATCTGCCGTCCTTACCCGTTCTGGCCAACATGTGACTCCAGAGCCACAGAAACGTGGTTGACTCTCAACTGCCCTCCAAGGGCAACGAGAGACGGACAGTAAATGCTGGCCCAGCCAGTGTCGCCCATGTCCGATAAATAGAGTTTTAAAAAACTCACCTTGGCAGCAGGTGGTAGAGAGGACCATCCAGCCCCACTGTCTGATCCTCTTTTGGGACTATGTTCACAGCCAGATGTCCCTGGAGAGGGAGCATGTGACGCGTCCAACATCAAGCACCATGCCTTCCGTGCTCTGTGGGCACCACCGGGGCGGTAATGCATCATTTACTCTCAAAAACCACACTTCTAATTTGATTTAGTTGGTAAGGTTCATTTAAATCTTTCTGCAGTTCCAGTGCACCTTTAAGGGGTCATTGATATATTTAAATTTGTTTATTTACACATTTCCTGTTTGGACTCTGCACTTGTCAAGACGCTCACCGTCCCAACCTGGAAACACAGTCCCGTCCTTCACTGTCGCTGGGCCAAATCCTGAAACCCACTCCCTGACAGCACTGTGCCTGTACATATGTAGAATCATAGAATCCCTGCAGTGCAGAAGGAGGACATTCGGCCCATCGAGCCTGCACCGATCACAATCCCGCTCAGGCCCTATTCCCGTAACCGCATGTATTTACCCTACTAATCTGCCTGACACTAAGGGGCAATTTATCATGGCCAATCAGTCTAACCTGCACACCTTTCAGACTGTGGGAGGAAACTGGAGCACCCGGAGGAAACCCATGCAGACACAGGGAGAGTGTGCAACCTCCACACAGATGGTGACCCAAGGCAGATTCAAACACCCACCTCCTGAACCTTGCACAAAGGGACAGGAGGAGGCTATTCAGCCTCTTAAATCTGCCTGGGGTGTGTCTCATTCTCTCAACCAGCCCTGGCTTTGGAATACCATTCAACAGCAAAACCAAACCCTATCAGCTGCCATCCTGGAATCTTGCATTGTTTCTCGACAGCTTTTGCGGGAGAGAATGCCAGATTCCCGTTCTCCTTTGTGTCATGTCAGCCCTGGCTGGAATTCGAAGGTCCTGTCCTGAGTGCCAGTTTCTGAGTGGAATTATAATTCTCCAGCCTCCCTGTGGCTGTATCAATGCTCTGGACCATCCTGAGCTTCTGGAGGGTACTGTGGGAATGTAGATCTTTCCTTCCTCTGGATGTACCTCGAGGAGTCACTCTGGCATTCTCTGATATTGTCCCTTTCTCATCCCCTTCACGGGCGCTCTGTGATTGGGGAATGGCTGGGATGGAGATCCTGGGGTACTTGCCAGACTTTTGGTTTTCACTCTGGGTGCTTTGATTGGATTTGATTTATTATTGTCACATGTATTAATATACAATGGAAAATATTGTTTCTTGCACGCTACACAGACAAAGCATACTGTTGAAAGAGAAGGAAAGGAGAGAGTGCAGAATGGAGTTTACAGTCATAAGACATAGGAGCAGAATTAGGCCACTCGGCCCATTGAGTCTGCTCTGCCATTCAATCATGGCTGATATTTTTCTCTTCCCCATTGTCCTGTCTTTTCCCCATAATCCCTGATCCCCTTATTAATCAAGAGCCGATCTGTCTCAATCTGAAAGACACTCAATGACCTGGCCTCCACAGCCTTCTGTGGCAAAGAGTTCCACAGATTCCCCACTCTCTGGCTGAAGAAATTCCTCATCATCTCTGTTTTAAAGGATTGTCCCTTTACCCTGAGGTTGTGCCCTCTGGTTCTAGTTTTCCTACTAGTGGAAACATCCTCTCCACGTCCACTCTATCCAAGCCTGGCAGTATCCTGTAAGTTTCAATAAGATTCCCCCCTCATTCTTCTAAATTCCAACGAGTACAGACCCAGAGTCCTCAACCATTCCTCACAACAAGCTCTTCATTCCAGGGATCATTCTTGTCAACCTCCTGTGGATCCTTTCTAAGGCCAGGACATCCTTCGTTGGGTATGGGGCCCAAAACTGCTGACAATATTCCAAATGGGGTCTCACCAGAGCCTTATACAGCCTCAGAAGTACATCCCTGCTCTTGTATTCTAGCCCTCTCAACATGAACGCTAACATTGCATTTGCCTTCCTAACTGCCAACTGAACCTGCACGTTAATCTTAAGAAAATTCTTGAACAAGGACTCCCAAATCCCTTAGTGTTTCTGATTTCCTGAGCATTTCCCCATTTAGAAAATAGTCTATGCCTCCATTCCTCCTTCCAAAGTGCGTAACCTCACATTTTTCCACATTGTATTCCATCTGCCACTTCTTTGCCCACCCTCCTAACCTGTCCAAGCCCTTCTGCAGCCCCCCCTGCTTCCTCAATACTACCTGTCCCTCGATGCATCTTTGTCATACCTCGGGTATAGAAGAGGATTCACTTAATAAATGATAGGTCCATTCAAAATTCTGATGGCAGCAGGGAAGAAGCAGTTCTTGAGTCGGTTGGTACGTGACCTCAGAATTTTGTACCTTTTCCCAACGGAAGAAGGTGGAAGAGAGAATGGCTGGGGTGCGTGGGGTCCTTAATTACACTGGCTGCTTTTCTGAGACAGAGGAAGTGTCGACAGAGTTAATGGATGGGGCTCCCAGTGTTAGCCCATCTTCAAATGAGCATATGACTCAGCAAGTGGAAGAGATCAAGGTGGGCTTTGTGTGCCTGCCTGGATCTCAGTGTAGCTGTGCATGTGTCTCGGGGTGTGCCCCTGTGCCTGTGTGTATCTACACACAGGGGTGTGTGTGTGTGTGTGTGTGTGTGTGTGTGCGCGCGCGTGTGTGTGTGTGTGCGCACCTGCACACAGCTATACATTTGTGAGCGTACCTTGTTTGTAGATATCATTGTGAAAGCCCCTTGCTTAAACCTGGGCCCCCCCTCCGGTGGATGCAGCTGGTCAAGTCTCAGAAACAGCTCGTGATGGTGATTTCACAGTCTGCTGTTAGAGGCAGGGAAATTAGTGGTGTGTCTATAACCTTGAAATCAATCATTTTACACCAGAGGAAGGGGAGCTGGAGAGCGAGACCTCATTACTCAAATGGATTGTGCTTAAGGAGAAATGGCCCAGGAAGAGGGGGAGGGGGCGGAGGATTGGATTGGACACAATCCTTTTCATGAATTCTCACCAACAATACTCACTGTGATCTGAGTCTCCTGTTATCATCATCTTCACAACATATCCTCACTGATATTCCTCTGCAGCTGGTCATTCCAGCAGGATTGCAGAGGGTGTGGAGTGCAGAAAGAGAATTATTCACCAACCTGTTCCTTTGCTGCTGTCTCCTGCTCTGTTGTTAAATCCTGT
Source organism: Carcharhinus amblyrhynchos (assembly GCF_965287045.1). Classification (NCBI taxonomy): domain Eukaryota; kingdom Metazoa; phylum Chordata; class Chondrichthyes; order Carcharhiniformes; family Carcharhinidae; genus Carcharhinus; species Carcharhinus amblyrhynchos. The sequence goes on along the minus strand of NC_137357.1, from coordinate 16,705,612 downwards.
CTCTGTTCCTCACAATCCCCTGATTCTACCCCACCCACTGCCTACCCCCCCCCACCCTGGATTACCCACCCCTTCTCCTGCCCCTCACCCATGTCTGACCCTTACCACCCCCCCATGTTACCGTAGCCCTGCTCTTCATCCCAACCCCTCACTCTCTTCTCCTGTCTTTTATGTTGCTTTGCCTCTCACCCACTTCAATCCCCCTTACTTCCACCCTGGACCCCTCACCTGCCAACCCTTACGCTTCCTCCTCATTCCCTGTGTGCCCCTTAACCTCACGTTGCCCCCACCCCTCTCCCACCTGCCTCTCCCCCACGCCCTGCCCTTCTCACCCTTGCTCTGTCTCTTGTCCAGTTGAATTTCCGGTGGGAAGAGCTGCTGATCCAAGTGGGATTGTTCCACTCAATCCCAGAAAACACAGCCCTCTGCTGGGCGAGGGGAGGTGTGTGTGTGTGTGTGTGTGTGTGTGTGTGTGTGTGTGTGTGTGTGTGTGTGTGTGTGTGTGTGTGTGTGTGTGTGTGTGTGTGTGTGTCTGCATGTGTATGTGCACACAGTAATGAGAGAGGGCCGCGCTGTCAGAGGGTCAGTGCCGAGGGACCGCTGCAATTTCAGAAGGTTAGTACTGAGTAATTCACCCAAATAGACTTTATTCCACCTCACTATCGTTTCCTTATTCCTCTTCTTTGGGGTGGCAAATTGAAGGGCACTACCTCACAGCGCCAGGGACCCAGGTTCAATTCCAGGCTTGGGTCACTGCCTGTGCGGAGTCTGCACATTCTCCCCATGTCTGCATCAGTTTGCTCCTGCACTCCATAGAGGTGCGTCGGTTTGGCGGATTGGCTGTGTTAAATTGCCCCTTGGTGTCCAAACGTGTCAGTAAGGGGCATTAGTGGGATAAATATGTGGGATCACAGGGATCGGTCCTCGGTCAGATGCTGTCTTGGGGATTTGGTGCAGTCTCAATGGGCTGAATGGCCTCCTTCTGCACTGTAGAGACTCTGTGATTCCATCCATGTGAATTATTGCTTGTCTTCCTCATTCTTACCTTCTGGTGTTAAACTTGTTTCCTGATGGAGCTAAACAAAAAGGCAAAGAAACCTGTTCACTCCTTCCATTGAACATTGCTCAAGAGTTAAAGGGTTTTATCAATTTGCGTGTGTGTGTGTCTGTGTGTGTGTGGTTCAGATTTATTCTGTACATTCCCAAGGTCATTCACAATATCACATTTCCCATCAGAAATATTGAAACTGAGCACTTGTCGATTTGCTTTTACAGTAAGTCGAGTATTCCTGCCGAGCTTTGCTTGGACCGCAAGGCGTTGGGGAGTGAGGGGGAGGGGGAGAGGAGGTTGAGGGGACAGGAGGGGAGTGAGGATATAGGGTACTGTGTCCCGCTGATGGGCTGTGGGTGCCTCCTCTGCCTCCATTCAGACTGATGGACCCTCTGGCGGGGAAGCTGCCCCCAACCCCAACTCAGCGGTCGCTCACGGGCCAGGGCTTTGCTCCCAAGAAGCAGGACCGCATTTCCAATGGGGCTTGGTGAAAGGTCAGTTCTGGGGTCACGTGTCTGACCCTGTCAGCTTGTTGTTGTTTGTTTTTGGGGTCAGACAGAGACACGACATGCCCCCCCCCCACCCCCCACATGTTTTGGCCCCATCCAACCTTTGTTTCCCCCTGTGAGGCCTTGCCCCGATATTGTAGCTTGTTATCTTCTTGTCTCCTGGGCCTTTTCCTTATTTATATTATTACTCCTCTTAGTTTTTTCATGTGTGGAGTGGTGGATGGGGGGGATCTCTTCATGTTGGGGGGGGAATAGGATGTGGTGGGGACCTCTAAGGGAAGAGGATAGTGGGTGCGTGCCCTCTGCCGGATGTTAGGCCGTTGAGGAGAACCAGTTGTTGAGGTGGTGTGTGTTAGGGGGGAGGGGGCTGTTACTGTGTTCTTGGGGGGGTTGGGGTGGATGTCAAGGCGGTGTGTGTGTCTGGGTGTGGGTTTCCTGACTGGGGAGGGTTTGTGTGTCTGGGTCAGTCTCCGGATTGGGTATTTTTCTGTGGGGGTAGCAGGTGGGTTACTGGGAGCAAGTCAGGTCGTGAGGGGAAGATTCCTGGGGGTTCCCTGATAGGGCTGTTGATGGGTTGATGGTGGGCTGAAGGGTGGTTTGTTATCTTCCTGGATCTTGGCTCTTTTGCCTCCCGTGTATGTGTCTGTTGGGGAGGGCAGGGAGGGTGGTGCGGAGGGCTACCAGAATTGGTGGGATCACATAATCATAGAATCCTACAGTGCAGAAGGAGGCCATTCGGCCCATTGAATCTGCCCCAACCACAATCCTATACAGGCCCTGTCCCCATGCATTTACCCGAGCCAGTTCCCCGCGCACTAAAAGGCAATTTAGCGTGGGCAATCCACCTAACCCACACATCTTTGGACTGATGGAATGACATTTTGTTGGTGAGTATTTGATGCTGTGGCGGGCAGGATAGAGTGGTGCCGATTAGTGTATCAGATCGGTGTGGGGGCATTAGTTGGCAGAGAAATGGGGTGCAGGAATATGATTGTTTATCAGGATGGTTGAAAGGTTTAGCATGAGGCAAGAACTTTCATTGGCAGTACAAAAATTACTAGTTGGACGAATTATTTATTTATTAGTGTCCCAAGTAAGTTTACATTAACACTGCAATGAAGTGGAAGGATACGCTAAGTGGAAGGAGAATTTAGTACAGCCAAGCTATCGAACTCACACATCTCAGGAGTGTGGGAGGAAACTGGAGCACCCGGAGGAAACCCACACAGACATGGGGAGAATGTGCAACTCCGCACAGACAGTGACCCAAGCTGGGAATCGAACCCAGGTCCCTGGCGCTGTGAGGCAGCAGTGTTCACCACAGTGCCACCGTGACAGCAGAAGGCATGGCTGCCAATGGTGGAGTATTCAACATCCCCGACACCTCAAAGGACAGAATCAGAGATGTGCAGCAATCTCAGACAGGAGGAGGTGTCACAGAGAGAGAAGGAGGGGTAAAGACCAGGATCTGAAGTTGAAAAACTGGGGGCATTGGGCAGACTGAGAATCGGTGTCAGTCGATTAGCACAGGAGCGCTGATTGAACACGAAACAGACAGCAGACGTTTGGATGAATTGAGTTTTCAGAGAGTGTTAGTGTAAAAATCACAGAGGCAGGTGAGAATCATGAACAAAATGGTTATATTTTGATTTGATTTGATTTATTATTGCCACTTGTATTAACATACAATGAAAAGTATTGTTTCTTGCACTTTACAGACAAAGCATACCATTCATAGAGAAGGAAAGGAAAGAATGCAGAATGTAGTGTTACAGTCATAGCTAGGGTGTAGAGAAAGATCAACTTAATGCGAGGCAAGTCCATTCAGAAGTCTGACAGCAGCAGGGAAGAAGCTGTTCTTGAGTCGGTTGGGACGTGACCTCAGACTTCTGTATCTTTTTCTCCAATGCAAGAAGATGGAAGAGAGAATGTCCGGGTCGCGTGGGGTCCTTAATTATCCTGGCTGCTTTTCTGAGACAGTGGGAAGTGCAGACAGAGTCAATGGATGGGAGGCTGGTTTGCATGATGGTTTGGGCTACGTTCACGACCTTTTGTCATTCCTTGCAGCCTTGGGCAGAGCAGGAGCCCATACCAAGCTGTGATACAACCAGAGAGAATGCTTTCCATGGGGCATCTGTAAAAGTTGGCGAGAGTCGTAGCTGACATGCCAAGATGTGGACAGGTCTCCTCAAGCCCAGGAACATGAGTCGGGTTATTGGTAAATCGAGTTGAAAGGTGAACTTAATCAATTCTCAGCAAATACACGTAATGCTGAAACCTGTAACTTATCTGCCGTATGTCACTCGATAGCTGGTGTCAAGGAACAGTTTCTAATTCTGACAGTAAGCATGAGTCTATTTCTGGTCTGGTTTAAACGCGACCCTTTTCTGAATTTTTTCAAGTTTTGGGAGAGGTTCAGTTGTGTGAATGCCTTGCAGGGAAACAGTATATTTCTGAAACCACTTGGGAAAATCTACTTATCATCTGTCACTACTTCCTAGGGCTGACACCAAGAGTGGGAAATTGATTCGAGGGAACATTCCCACATTTGATCTCTTCATTCACAGCTGCCTTTCCGTTTCAATAAGTTCATGGTGGGGAAGGGGTGCAGAGCTGAGAATGAGTGAGTTTCCATGAGTGGTTCGCACTGCTGCATCACAGCACCAGAAACCCCATTTGATTCCCGGGCTGGTTCACTGACTGTGTGGAGTTTGCACATTCTCCCCGTGTCTGCATGGGTTTCCTCCGGGTGCTCCAGTTTTCTCCCACAGTCTAAAGTTGTGCAGGTTAGGTGGATTGGCCATGCCAAATTGCCCTTTAGTGTCTGGGGACTAGCTAGGGTAACTGTATGGGGTTATGGGGATAGGGCCTGGGTGGGATTGTGGTCGGTGCAGTCTCGATGGGCCAAATGGCCTCCTTCTGCACTGTCAGGATTCTATGATTCCCAATCCAACTCGAACCTGAATGGTGCACTATTTTTGAATTCCAATGGAAAAATCTGTCCCCCTTTTTACAGCCTGTCCCTAAGTCCATGTTGGAAGGATTTGTGGTTTGATGCTCTGTCTGGCTACGTTATTCACACACCTTCCTTAGCCATTAACTCGAGAGTGGGACTGGAACACAGTGCCTCTGACCCAGAGGCAGGGATGCGAACCCACTGTGCCCCAAAACCGCCTCTGTTTTTAACTACATATGGAACCATACAATCCCCACAGTGCAGAGGAGGGCATTACGTCCATCGAGTCTGCACTGACTCTCTGACAGAGTATCTTACTCTCCCTTGTCCTATCCCTATAACCCTGCAATTCATCTAATTTGACATTTTTGAGCACTAAGGGACAATTTAGCATGACTGGTCCACCTAACCTGCACATGTTTGGACTGTGGGAGGAAACCGGAGCACCCGGAGGAAACCCACGCAGACACGGGGAGAACGTGCAAACTCCACACAGTCATCCGAGGCTGGAACCGAACCTGGGTCCCTGGCACCGTGAGGCAGCAGTGCCAACCACGGTGCTGCCCTACACCACTTATCTCATGGTCTTGTATGAATCATAGAGACATGGAAGTCTGCAGCATGGAAACAGGCCCTTCGGCCCAACCTGTCCATGCCACCCCATATTTTATCCCCTTAAATAGTCCCAATTGCCTGCAATTGGCCCATATCCCTTGATACCCATTGTACCCATGTAACTGCCTAAATGCTTTTTACAAGACAAAATTGTACCCGCCTCTACTACTGCCTCTGGCAGCTTGTTCCAGACACACTCTGCCCTCTGTGTGAAAACATTGTTCCTCTGGACCCTTTTGTATCTCTCCCCTCTCACTTGAAACCTATGCCCTCTCGTTTAGTCTCCCTGGGAAAAGATATTGACTATCTATCTGATCTATGCCCCTCAATATTTTAGTCTTCATATCAGACGTCATACATAAAAACAAATCCAACCCACATCACTGGGCGGGGATACGTCATTGACGAATGCTGATGTGAAGAACGGGAAGATTTCACCCATGAATTCTTCCGAACTCCATGACTCGAGACTCCGACTACAAGAAAGCCCATGCTCCCGCTCTCGATTCACGCACCTCTCCGCACTTGGGCCAGTGGGCCATATGAACCCCACCCCCCCCCCCGCAATAACCTGCCCCTGAAAGGGGCACACGACCACAATGGACAAGGGGAGAAGATTTCAATGAGCTGCTACCTTGGACCATCTGACCAGTTAGCTCCCAATTCAGCCCGCTCTGTGTCACACTGGCAAGAGCAGCACGGTGGCACATTGGGTGAGCACTGCTGTCTCCCAGTGCCAGAAACCCGGGTTCAATTCTAGCCTCAGGTCACTGTCTGTGCAGAGTCTGCATGTTCTCCCCATGTCTACGTGGGTTTCCACTGGGCGCTCCGGTTTCCTCCCACACTCCAAACATGTGCAGGTTCAGCTGACTTGGCCTTGCTAAATAATTGACCGTTGTGTCAGGGTGATTAGCAGGGTTAATTTGAGGGGTTATGGCCCTGGATGGGATTGTGCTCAGTGCAGGCTTGATGGGCCAAATGGCCTCCTGCGCTGCAAGGGATTCTCTGATTCCATGAACTTTACATCCTGAACAAGGGGGAGCAATGAAGTCAGTCACCACCTGATTGCCATGAAGGTTCCAGGGGAGGGGTGAACTGTACACAGAAGAATTTTGGGTTGAGGTGGAGAGATGGAATACACTGTCTGAATCCGCTCTGTCACATGCAGTGTCTGTGCCAAGCACTCCAGCTCTGTAGACCCTTTCACAAATGTGTGCAAAGAACCAGGCCTACAAAAGAAATAGCTGTGTCCCTCCTGTAGGTTTCCACCCTTGTGTCTTGTCATGTGGAGGCTGGTCACTGGGGATTTTTCTGGTGACTTTGGAACAGGCGGGAGATCAGGAGAAGCTCAAGTCTCAGATCTGCGCAGCCCTGAACTCAGCACACGGTCAAAGAGGCGGATGTGCAGGTGGACACATAGGTCGAGAGGTTTAAGGAGAGGAAGCAGAGCTGAGAACCCAGATGTATGGCACGACCATCCAACAGTGAAAGCATGGACATTTGAGATGCCCAAGAGACCTCCGAGAGTTATTGGTTGGAGGAGCTTGCAGAAATAGAGAGCGGTGAGGCATTGGAGGGAATTTGAAAGCGGGGATGATATATTTAGAATTCTAAGTTCCCTTCCCAAGCCACATACTCTGCCCACTTGGAGGTCTAACATCAGTGAGCCAACACCCTGGAACCGTTGGCACAGTGGGCAGGAGTTCCTGTGCTTCGATATGGCAGCTCACAACCACCTTCTTGAGGGCAACTCGGGATGGGCAATAAATGCTGCCCCGTGAGTGAAAACCAGAGATGGAGAGAGCGTGGTCAGTCTCTTGAAGCTTGGAAATGGAAAGAGGTCGCCACCCTGAAGAAGGGAAGGGAAGAAAGGAATGTAAAACAGCCCAGATTAATCAAGGGATGTAGCCACCAAATCATTGCATTTCCATTGATCTGTGGTAAAGCCCAGAAGAGCACTTCAGAAACTGATTGGATTTTTGCAGACAGACTGTTTGCCAAACATTCTCTGAGAGCATTCTTGGAGGGGGCCCAGTGAAATTGAAGGCAGTGGAAAAGATAAATGGGCAGAAGATTCAGCAATAACTCGCTGCAGCGCAACAATCTAGCAGGCACGTAGACCGCTGTTCATGACTTGATAATTGTCGAGAGAAATGTTCCACACTTGAGATTTTTTTCTCGAAAGGCCATAAAGCGCATTGAGTTCTGTCTGCGCCGAGATAGCTTTTATTGTTGCTCTGCTTTCATTTTGTGTCTTATCTTCATTAATGATGCTTTGTATCCAGCTCTCAGAACTGCCTTCAGGGCTGAGTTATATTCCTCTCCCTCTCTTGCCTCATTCTCAACATGTCACTCTTCTGCTGCACTGCAGAATTTATCCTCAGTGCTGTTGTGTGATGGGAGGGTGCGGGGTGAGATCGGAGGAATGCTCTCTCTCACGCAAGGGGCAGGGGGAGAATATGTAACACTGCATGCAAAGACATGAGGTGGTTAGCACTGCTGCCTCACAGCGCCAGGGACCCAGGTTCAATTCCCGGCTTGGGTCACTGTCTGTGTGGACTCTGCACGTTCTTCCCATGTCTGCGTGGGCTTCCTCCGGGTGTTCTGGTTTCGTCGCACAGTCCAAAGATGTGCTGGTTTGGTAGATTAGCCATGCTAAATTCCACGCTTAAATGCAGAGTCTGAATGTTCTCCCCATGTCTGCATGGGTTTCCTCTGGGTGCTCCGCTTTCCTCCCATTTACGAAAATGTGTAGGTTATGTTGATTGACCATGCTAAATTGCCCCTTAGTGTCAGGGGGACTAGCTGGGATAAACAGATGAATTATGGGGATCAGGCCTGGCTGGGATTGTGGTCAGTGCAGACTCAATGAATCAAATGGCCTCCTTCAGCCCGATAGGGATTCTATGAGTCAGGGGCTGGACATTTCCTGATGTTCACGCTGGTGGGATTCTCCAGTCCTGCTGCAGTCCATGGAGATTGGGCTCAGCGCCAAATTTTCCATGCTCGCAAGCAGCGGCAGTTTACCGTGAATGGTTGGAAAATTTTGGTCAGAGATTCAGGGCGTCATCAGCTCACAGTGGTGCCAGGAGAAGGCCATTCAACCCATTAGGGTCAATGCTGCAGAGCACTGCTCCCCCTCCCTCCCCCCGCTCCCTTGAGAGTCTTATTTCCCTCAAATGCTCATTTAATTGTCTTTAGAAATCTTAAATCATTTCCGCTTCCGCCATCCCCTCCGGCAGGGGGTTCCAGAACATGGGAACTCATTGCCTGAAGATATTCTTCCTCACAATCTCCTCACCACAGCTTCTGGCCAAAATCTTCAATCTGTGTCCCCTAATCCTTGTCCCGTTCGCCCAGTGGGAGAGTTGAAATGTTGAAATGAGGATGAGCCAGACTTGACTGGAATGGCACAGAAGGGGCTGAATGGCCTCCTCTCTGTTCAATTACATCATGGGTGTTCTCTGGTGCTGCTTGATGTGTATGCCTCTGCACCTCCAGTTGGAGAACTTAGCTGGAGAACCAGACTGTGCCTCTGACAAGCTACCTTGGAACCTCTCCTCCAGTCAGTCTGGGCTGGCCTGTGGGGGTCAATGACCTCCCCAACATTAGGGGACAGCATTCACTGAATCTTGCAGGTCACAAGTAGGCTATTTGGCCCACCAGTAGGAAACACAAGGGCAAATCAATGAATGGGTTTCGACGTTGGGGTAGGTTGGTGAGCACAGCCAAGTGTTGGAAGAATCATTCAGTGGAGTGGTCTCAATGCTTAAACAGACAGGGTTCCCAGGTATCCACCCAGACTAATGCCCAAGTCTCTGATGACCAGGCCCTGACACCCCACTTCTCACAATCCATTCTGTTGGAAGGCTAACTCAGGTATTTATAAGATATGAAAATCCCTTAAATCATCGAATCCTTAGAGTGCACAAGAGGCCGTTCAGCCCATCAGGTCGGTACCGACTCTCTGGGTATATTACCAGGCCCTCTCCCCCACCCTATCCCTGTAACCCCACACATTTAGCATGGCCAACACACCGAACCTACACATCTCTGGACACTAAGGGGCAATTTAGTATGGTCAACACGTGTTAAATTGCCTCATGATCTTGTAGAGGTCTATAAAATCATCCGGGGCATAAAGCAGTTAGACAGTCAGCATCTGTTCCCAAAGGTAGGGGAGTCTAAAACTAAAGGGCACAGTAAGAGGGGAGAGATAAAAACAGGTCCAGTGGGGCAATTTCTTTCACACAGAGGGTGGTGATTGTCTGGAACAAGCTGCCAGAGGTAGTCGTGGAGGCGGGTACAATTTTGTCTTTTCAAAAGCGTTTAGGCAGTTACACGGGTACGATGAGTACAGAGGGATATGGGCCAAAGATGGGCTATTGAGACCAGTTTAGCTGTGAAGGTTGGGCTGAAGGGCCTGTTTCCATGATGTAAGTTTCAATGACTCGATAACCAGCACATCGTCGGACTGTGGGAGGAAACTGGAGCAAACCCACACAGAAACGGGGAGGATGTGCAAACTCCACACCGACAGTCGCTCAAGGCCGGAATTGAACCCGGGCCCTTGGCGCTGTTAGGCAGCAGTGCTCACCACTGTGCCACCGTGCTGCCCCAAAGTTGAGAGTGAAATCACCAATGAATAAAACAACTTGCTGACAGAACGGTGACCAATAAATTCAGAAAGGAATTCAGCAGAAAGCTCTCTGCCCAGATAGTCATGGCAATGTGGAGCTCATTAACACAAGAGTGGTTGTGATGAATAGTGTTGATGTACACTCAGGGGAACTGGATAAACACACCAGAGAGAAAGGAACAGAAAGATATCCAAAAGGGGTGAGATGAAACAAACAGTGGGATGAAGTGCCAATTAATGTAATCATATTAATGTTGTAATTATCTGAATGATATTCAAATTAATCTAATCACGTTTAAATTAATACAGATAATCCTGTTTGAATTAATGTAATCATAGCAGCTCGGTAAAAACGGCTGAAAAGAGATACGTGTTGTTGAAGCTTTTCATCTGGCACTCATCAGAAGAGAATACCAAATCACAACAATTCATACCATAGGAGATAAGGGTGCTGATTGGTTGGCAAGTTGACTCTGGCAAAGCCTTGGCGAATCATTCAGAGTTGGGGGACTGTCAATTCCACCACGTTTTGGCAAAATCCAGAAAAGATGTTCGACTTGGAAATGTCTCTTTTGGTTGCAGAGGACGGGACCCCATGTATGAATGTCTCTTCTAACAGGGGTACATTTGATTTATTTGATTGGATTTATTATTGTCACATGTTTTGGGATACAGTGAAAAATATTGTTTCTTACGCGTTATACAGACAGACCATACTGTACCTGGAGAAGGAAATGAGAGGGTGCAGAATGTAACATTACAGTCAGAGCTAGGGTGCAGAGAAAGATCAACTTAATGCAAGGTAAGTCGATTCAAAAGTCTGATGGCAACAAGGAAGAAGCTGGTCTTGAGTCGTTTGGTACGTGATCTCAGACTTTTGTATCGTTTTCCTGATGGAAGGAGGCGGAAGAGAGAAAGTCCGGTGTGTGTGGAGTCCTAGATTATGCTGCCCACTTTTGCGAGGCAGCGGGAAGTGGAGACAGAGTCAATGGATGGGAAGCTGATTTGCAGAATGGACTGGGCTTGGTTCACGACCCTTTATAGTTTCTTGCAGCCTTGGGCAGAGCAGGAGCCTATACCAAGCTGTGATACAAGGAGAAAGAATGCTTTCTATGGTGCATCTGTAAAAGTTGGTGAGAGTCGTAGCCGACATGCCAAATTTCGTTTAGCATCCTGAGCAAATTGAGGTATTGGTGAGCTTTCTTAACGAAAGCATCGGCGGGTTTTGAATCAATCACATGTAACGAGTGACCTGCAAGCTTTATAATACTGACAATTTAGTGACCTCCAGTAATTGTAGTCCAATTCAGCTGCTGAAGCGCTATCTCAGCTGTTCATTATCCTGAATCAAAGCCTCTGATGTATATCTGAGCACTGATGCTGCAGGGTTGATGCTTCTTCACAGTGACACGGTTCATCCATCTGGATGTGGCTTAAGAGCTCAGGCAGCCGACAGCAGCAACTTCATGGGCAGCAGATCATTCAAGATCTACAGCTCCTCTCACCCCTGTATCATTGTCCACAATCTGTGTCCTCTCACCATGACTCTTCCTCCAGTGGGGAAGATTTGCTTGTGGTTAAATATTCACAAGTGGGCTGGCAGTCTGAAGACAAAAGGAAACTAGCATATGAATAGAGGAGGTGATGGCCTAATGGTATTATCACGAGACTATTAATCCAGAAACTCAGCTAATGTTCTGGGGGACCTGGGTTCGAATCCCACATCAGCACCTGGTGGAATTTGAATTCAATAAAAACATATTTGCAACGAAGAATCGGCTGACTACCATGAAACCATTGTCGGAAAACCCATCCGGTTCGCTAATGTCCTTCAGGGAAGGAAATCTGCCGTCCTTACCCGGTCTGGCCAACATGTGACTCCAGAGCCACAGCAATGTGGTTGACTCTCAACTGCCCTCTGAAATCGTCTGGCAAGGTATTGAATTCAAAGGCAATTATGGGATGGGCAACGAATGCTGGCCAGCCAGTAATGCTCAGGTCCCATGAATGAGTAAATGAAGTATGGTAAAAATGGCGGGAGAGATGGGAATCAGGGAACACAGGTGGAAAGTTTAGCACCAAACACCACCACTCAGATACTGAAGAAGTCCGTGTTCAAATGCAACAAGATCTGGACAATATCCAGGCTTGGGCTGACAAGTGGCATCAAGTCATAGAGGTTTACAGCATGGAAACAGGCCCTTCAGCCCAACTTGTCAATGCCACCCCTTTTTTTAACCCCTAAACTAATCCCAATTGACCGCATTTGGCCCATGTCCCTCTGAACATATTTTACCCACATAACTGCCTGAATGCTTTTTACATGGTAGCGCAGTGGTTAGCACTGCTGCTTCACAGCTCCAGGGTCCTGCGTTCAATTCCTGTCTGTGTGGAGTTTGTGCATTCTCCTCGTGCCTGTGTGGGTTTCCTCCCACAGTCCAAAGATGTGCGGGTTAGGTTGATTGGCCATACTAAGAAATTGCCCCTTAGTGTCCAGGGATCCGTAGGTTAGATGGATTAGTGGGTATAATATGTGGGGGTAGGGCCTGGGTGGGATTGTGTTCAGTGCAGACTCGATGGGCCGAAGGGCCTCTTTCTGCACTGGAGGGTTCTATGACACTGAAAAGACAAAATTGTGCCCACCTCTACTACCACCTCTAGCAGCTTGTTCCAGACACTCACCACCCTCTGTGTGAAAAAATTGCCCCTCTGGACACTTTTGTATCTCTCCCCTCTCACCTTAAACCTATACCCTCTAGTTTTAGACTCCCCTACCTTTGGGAAAAGATATTGACTATCTTGCTGATCTGTGCCCCTCATTATTTTATAGACCTCTATCAGATCACCCCTCAGCCTCCTACGCTCCAGAGAAATAAGTGCCAGTCTATCCAGCTTCTCCTTACTACTCAAACCATTATGTTCGGAGAGCATCCTAGTAAATCGTTTCTTTGCTATAATAGGGTGACCAGTCCTGTTGACAGGATTCCAAGTGTGGCCTTACCAATGTCTTGTACAACTTCAACCAGACATCCCAACTGCTGTATTCAGTGTTCTGACCGATGAAACCAAGCATGCTGAATGCCTTCTTCACCACTCTGTCCACCTGTGACTCCACTTTCAAGGAGCTGTGATCCTTATTCTGTAACTCTCCCCAACACCCTTGTCCCACAACTGGACAAAAGAAAAAGGCGATTGGGTCGGGAGAGGAGATTGATTTTGCACGGTGAGTTATGATCAGAAATGCCATGCCTAAAAAAGAAACCGAGTGGAAGCAGGTTAATTGGTAACATTGGTCAGGGAAGTGGACCAAGGCTTGATGAGGAGAAAGGCTACAGAGCCATGGGGAAAGGAAGGGGGACTGATTGAACAGGTCTCTCACTGAGCCATTACAAGCATGATGGGCTGAATGGCCCTATTCTGTGTGACATGGTCCACAATCAAAGTAGAAGTTTTGTCACTGTCCCCACCCGATAATCCTCCTTCAAACAGTCTGCTACTTTGTCCAAGTGAGACTAATTCAGACCAGTTCAACTCACTCCATTTCCCTCCGGCTCCCACCAGTTTGTGAAACTTGCAGAACAGAGCAGTTTTGTCTTTGTGCTGTTGATGCCTGTAGCAAAATATGTGCCTGGAAATATTTTTTTTCTCCCCCAGCTTAAGATCGGTTTTTTCATCATTGATTTTATGTAATGTGCAGTCATAAATTATGAATGAGATTCTGAATTATCCGAATGCCAAGTGTGTAACGCAGCTCCTTCTGCAGGGATTGTCATTCAGACAGAATGATGTTGTTCCAATTCTTCTGACTGCTTGGCACTGCGAATTCTCGGCCGCCCGCCCACAGCTCACCCCGTCTTCTCCGGAGAAGGCATGACTCAGCTGCTTTGTGCTGACTCACATCTGTGTTGTAATTTAGGCACCGGCTTTCAACCACTTGCCAATGGTGAGGGGGTGTCGCTGGCAGGGCCACCGTTTATGCAGCATCCCACGTGGCCCTTGGAGGGCGGTTGAGCGTCAACCACGTCGCCCGCTGAGGTAGCTGCGTCCATAAAGCGGCCAAACAGGTCGGAACTATAATTTCTCCCGACACAAACACAACGGTAGCACTAAGAGCAAGAGGGATTGCTGGTCAGCTGTTTGTCGCGCAAAGAAAGTTGGAACCTGTGGCATCAATGTCCGTTGCTACCGACTAGAACATTCCGAGTTCCACAGCAACTCAGATTCTCTGAACGAAGTCTCGCACAAACACATTTTTTTAACTCATTCATGGGACATGGGTGTCACTGGCTGGGCCAGTCTTTATTACCTATCCCTAGTTGCCCGAGGGCAGTTGCGAGTCAACCACATTGTTGTGGGTCACATGTAGGCCAGACCGGGTAAGGACAGCGGATTTCCTTCCCTAAAGGACATTGGTGAACCAGATGGGTTTTTCCTGACAATGGTTTCATGGCCGTCAGTAGATTCTTAATTCCAGATTTTTTTAATTGAATTCAAATTCCACCATCTGCCGTAGCGGGGATTCGAACCCGGGTCCCCCAGAACATGAGCTGAGTTTCTGGATTAATAGTCGAGCGATAATACCACTGGGCCACAGTCCTGTTCTGATGCAGCAAACCCAGCATCAGCTATGGCTCCGTGGACAGCACATTCTGCCAGGAGGTTATGGGGAGGAATTCCTGGCTTCTCTGCAGTGAGAAGCTATCCTTTTTCCATGTCCCATCCACTGTATTGCCTGATGGGCGCAGCCTGGTGGACGGGATGTTAATCCGCAGCACTTGTTTGATATGGAAAGAGGATGGGAAAGATCCCACGGCACTCCTTTGAGGGAGAGCTGGGAGAATATCCCAGGGTGATGTTTGTTCCACCACCAGACAAAGGACAGACTCCCTGGTCGCCATCACTCGGCTCAGTGTGGGATCCTGCTGTGCACACATTGGCAGCTGCAGTTCCGACACTGCAACAGTGAGCATCCTTCAGGCGTGACAACTGCGAGCCTCTCTGTGTGCCCGAGGGGGAACTGGGTGGTGTGGAGACCAGAAGGAAGACAAGTGGTGGGGTTCTTCCAGCCCCAACAACCCCCCCAACTCTGCCCCTCCCTCCCCCCAACCCCCAACAACACTACTGAAGGTGATGGACTTTTGGCCCACTCACCAAGGGAGGGCTGGAGAATCTGAGGGAATGGCGGGGAGGGGGGACCAGGAAGGGGCGACATGGTCAAGGAGCAAGCCAGTAATAGCAGAGGATGCAGGTCAAATCCATGGTGTCGCTCGCTTGTCTTTGCCTGTATGTGCCTGTCTGGCACGAAGGAATAGGAGAAGGCCATTCAGCCCCTTGCTCTGTCCTGTACACAGGAACCGGAGAAGGCCATTCAGCCCCTTGAGCATGTTCAACCTTCCAGTCAGACCAGGTGCAGCTGATAATTTGTCTGCCGCCAGAACGTTTGAAAATCACGAATCCCAGCAGTGTCAAAGTAGGCCATATGGCCCATCGAGCCTGCACCAACTCTCCGACAGACTATTCCACCCAGAAACCCCACATAATTACCACGGCCAATCCACCGAACCAGCACATCATCTGGGCTGTGGGAGGAAACCGGAGCACACAGAGGAAACCCACACAGACACAGGGAGAATGTGCAGACTCTGCACAGACAGTCACTCGAGGCTGGGAATCAAATCCGAGTCCCTGGCACCGTGAGGCAGCAGCGCTAACCACTGTGCCAGACCTTGCTTGCTTCTGTTAATCAAGTTTGGCAATGCAGGAATTGATTGAAAGTGACATTGAGCTGGTACATGGTGCAGGCATGCCAGAGGGATAATGGCACAGGGATTATATCGACTCATTATAAACACACACACAAGTACAAAATGTAAATGTCTGGTGCTGAAGCTGTGAACATGTCTCTGCTCCCTGCTGTCTGATGTGTCCTTGAACATTTTATTGGATTTGGAGTGAGCTGGGAAATGCTGAGTCAGCATTTCTCCAGGGCCCCAGACAGTCTGTACTCTGACTGCACCGTCGCTGTGAGCGCAGGGCGGGCTCCTGCTTCCCCCCCCACCCCCCCAACCCTTCCACCGCATTTTGTATTCACATCAGCCCGAGGACAGGGTGATGGCAGGGGGAGGGGGCGGTGGAGCGGACAAGATTAACTGATAGAGAACAGGAACAAAGAGATTGAATTCTTCTAATTAATGACTCCCAGTATAACTGGATTGCGATAAGGTACAAACATAGCGGCCGCTGCAACTCATAAATCCCCAAGCTTGCTCTTCATAAAATGAAGAGATTTAGTACGGAAATAATGAGTTTTTTTTCAACCTGTGACCAGCATAGTTTGACAATTGGCTTATAAACCTTGTTGTTGACATTATGGACAGCTCAGAGCTCTTGACTGCAAATGATATTTCTGTAAGCAGAATATTTTCTCAGTTCTACAGCTGTTGTCAGCACCTTACTGTGAACCTGTTTAAATGCGCCTGGTGAGGTAACTATACGGGGTCACACCTAGAGTATTGTGTGCAGTTTTGGTCTCCTGTTCTGAGGAAGGATGTTCTTGGTCTGGAGGGAGTGCAGTGAAGGTTTGCCCGGCTGATTCCGGAGGGACTGATTTACGAAGAGGGATTGACCTGGTTAGGATTGTTTTTGCTGGAGTTCAGACGAATGAGGGGGGATTTCATAGAAACGTATAAAATTCTAACAGGATGCAGGGAGGACGTTCCCGATGGTGGGGCGAGTCCAGAACCAGGATCACAGTCTGAGGATTCGGGGTAACTCGTTTAGGTCGGAGGTGAGGAGACATTTCTTCACCCAGAGAGCGGTGAGCCTGTGGAATTCATTACCACAGGAAGGAGTTGGTGCCAAAATATAGAATGTATTCAAGCAGCAAGAGACAGCATTTGGGGCGAACAGGATGAAAGGTTATGGGGAGAAAGCAGGATTAGGCTCTTGAGTTGGACAATCAGCCATGATTGTGATGAATGGTGGAGCAGGCGCAAGGGCCTTCTCCTGCCCTCATCTTCCACATTTCTATGTTTACGATGACAGTGATGGCGAATACAAGTGATGAGGGGTTGTTTCTGTTTCTTTATCAAGCACCCTTTTGTTTCACGGCAAGACCCTGTGCCACCTGGCCATGTTTGTTTAACAAAAGTAAACACAGTAAAAAGTCTGACAACACCAGGTTTTAGTCCAACCGATTTATTTGATAATAGACTCACAAGCTTTCGGGGTTAGCCCCTTCGTCAGGTGAATGGAGAGTTCTGGCCTCAGACAGAGGATATAAAGCACGGACAGTTTAGAGATTGCTGATTAGAATGCGAATCCTTACACCTAACCTGCTGTTCAAGACCTAAGGATTCGCATTCTAATCAGTAATATCTAAACTGTCTGTGCTTTATATGCTCTGTCTGAGGCCAGAGCTCTCCATTCACCTGACGAAGGGGCTAACCCCGAAAGCTTGTGAGCCTATTATCAAATAAATCGGTTGGATTAAAACCTGGTGTTGTCAGACTTTTTACTGTGTTTACGCCAGTCCAACGCCGGCATCTCCACATCATAACAAAAGTAACCCAGAGGATCTTGTGCAACCTGCAGCAAAGGGTGATGCATGTTGCACTTTGCCTGGGGTCCAAAGCCCATTTTAGTATGGTCAAGTCTATGATGGGGAAAGGGTATGGGATAACTTGTGTTACAATCCAGGTCAGAAACTCCAAAATGTTTTATAAAGCCAGCCTCAACCATAAATTTTGCATTTTGAACTTGGCTCGGGTGGGCATGAGATGTTTCACTCCAGGAATGATTCAAATGACACACCAGGGAGCTTTTACAAACAAAGTTTATTTCAGAATAAAGTTAACATGTTCAAGAAGAAAATTAGAAATAACTTGTCCCAAGTACAACTGCACAAGAACAACATTGTAAAAACCTTGTCACAAGTTGGGTTGGATACTTCAAAGTGTTCTTTGAAGCTTGTCTGACCTGTAATGTTTTATGTTGAATTTGGTTGGGGTAAGCATGGGAGCTTCCACTCCAGCTGTGATTCAACTGACCGATGAGGAACTCTTAGCAAAAACAAATTTTAGTTCAGAATATTGTTGACATGTACGTTAAGACACTTAGACCTGATAACAATTACAAACAAGAGACACAACAGCCATATTGTATAACTTTTGAGGAAATATCTCTCATGTATTCCAACCAAAGCGAACATCCAACACACAGAACTCTCCAAATAAACACAATACAGCATAGGTTAATGCCCACTCATTACAGGAATCCAGCCTTCTGGGTTCAATGCTGAAAATCCCTTGTGAAGAAACCAGAAGAGGTTGTAGTTGAATCTGTTTCCCAAAGCACAGCTTCTGAAGAACAGGGAGAGAGACTGTTTCTTAGCTTGCTGCTGAACTGCTTCCCAAAATGAAACTCAAAGCCCAGATGGATAAAACCCCTATCACTTGACTGCCACAGCTCAGTTCCACCCCCAATGAAATCACTGAAGCTCTCAGCTGCATGATTTAAAAAAATAACACTTTCTTAAAGGCACAATCACATGACAACCTTAACAGCTAAGAATACTGTTCCTAACTCGACTGTTCCTGTAAACATACACCCTATTCTAAGCTCAACATGAAAAGCAGGTCTGCTCATGTGATGCTGGAGTTGGCAGCTTTGCAACACCAGCTGTCAATCAGTCTTTTGGATCTGGAATTGAAACGCTGAGGCTTTCCTTCCCGAGAAATTTCAGCCCGCTCCGAGAGTCGGGGACAACACTTGCCTCTAACTTCCAGCAAGCCAGCCACCGAGTGCTAAACTTCCAGTACCAGGAAGAGAGACACAAACCCTGTTTTCAGCTTGCAGTCCAATCAACTTCTGCCAACGTGGAAGTGAAGTCCTCTGGATTTTTCCTGTGCGATTTAAAAATGATGCTATCCACAAATCAATGATTCCTAATTCAAGGGTCATGAAACTCCAGGACGCTGCGTTAGTCCAGATTGGAAGTAAGCAAAAGGCCAATTATATGGTTTTCAGCCATAATACAAGAGACCGGTATGGACAGCTCAATGCTAAAATCCAGGAGGCCAAGCCTGTTTGAAAAAAAATCTGCACAGAACGCAATGAAAATACATTTCTTCAAGGCACAGCAGAATCATATAATCCCAACAGGACAGAAGGAGGCCATTCAGCCCATCAAGTCTACATAAGACATAGGAACAGAATTAGGCCACTCGGCCCATCAGGTCTGCTCCACCATTCAATTATGGCTGATACTTTTCTCATCCCCGTTCTCCTGCCTTTTCCCCATAACCCCTGATCCCCTTATTAATCAAGAACCTATTTATCTCTGTCTTAAAGACACTCAATGACCTGGTCTCCACAGCCTTCTGCGGCAAAGAGTTCCACACTGACCACAATTCTATGTAGGCCTTATTCCCGTAACCCCATGCATTTACCCTGCTAATCCCCCTGACATTAAAGGTCAATTTAGCGTAGCCCAATCAACCTAACCTGCACATCTTTAGATGTCGCAATTGAAAGAGAGAATCCATTCCCTTTTTTTGGGTGACCGTTTCCGATTGGTGGTCGCAGACTGCAGATGAGACATTAAGGCACAGGGGGGAGTCAGGAGCGTATGAGCTTGACTTGTGGTTGGAGAGGATGGTGAAAAAACAGCAACTTTTTTTAAAATCCTGAGATTTATTTTCAAAATCCCAAGATCATGAACAAGACTAAATTTTTCTTGGAAATGGTAACTCCCTCTCCCACACAAATTCACATACACATTCCAAAGATGGGTGGGTTACGTTGATTGGCCATGCTAAATTGACCCCAGTGTCAGGGGGATTAGCAGGGCAAATATTTGGGTTACGGAAATGGGGCCCGGGTAGGATTGTGGTCAGTGCAGACTCAATGGGCCGAATGGCCTCCTTCTGCACTGTAGGGATTCTACGATTAGTATGTTATGCATCCAGCACCTAACATCTTAACCTGAGAAAAGGAAAGCAGCCGGACTATGTCTTGTTGAGATAATGTCCACTAGCATTTCTTGATAAGAAGACAGACCTCCCCTGTTGGGTTCAATTGTTCAGTGTTCAATTATGTCAGCATAACTGATCTGTGCTTGATTAATTCAGCCTGGGCATGGATTCAGAGCAAAGTGAATGGGTTCCAATCGGGGAGGTGGAAATTGCTGCACAAACCAGATCCCAAGGGGAAACTTGACAATTTTACCACAACATTTTTCTTTGTGTATTTTCACCACGAGAGAACACAAGACCTGAAGTCCAAAACCACAAATTCCAGTCACACTTCTGTGGATTTTAAATATTAAAGCATTCATCAACAGAAGAAAAGAAAACTTAAACATGCAAAATTACATTTACACAATTGAAATCAGTCTTCCAGGACACTCCTGCAAAAGGAGTTCCGATTTCGTTAGACTCTCAAATAAGCATCAATTTCAGCAACTTTTCCTTTTGTTTAGCAATAAAAATGCCAGTAATATTACCATAAGGCAAACTCACTGTTGCTGGAGGGAAGGTATGCCACCCAGCTTCTCACTCACCCCCAACTCTGCTGTGGACATTCAAGAAATTAGAAAAGAAACTTGCTTTCTGAAAAAACTGACTCATCTCTGGGTTGGCTGGTCTTTTTCAGAGCCCTTTTCCAGCACAGAGCAGCACTCCATGAGATATCATGTGACAACTCCCAGACCCAGCTCCCAACCCCTCTCTGCATTGCTTTTTGCGTGTTCAGCTTCATTGCATTGTTCCTATCCATCATTCAAACTCTCCTTTCCCAATCTCCTCCACACTGCCCCTCCGCCCCCCACTTTGGAGTCAAATAGAATTCAATAACCCAGCCTGAGTTATTCGTGATCCTTTTCAAGTTGTAACCGCTGTTTGACTTCCCTTTGAAATTTAACAACAGAACACAAGAAACCTTCAATATCCCCAAGTGCAAATTTCTGCCTCAACCTATTCATTAAACAAAGAACAAAGGCAGTTACTGCATAAGAACAGGTCATTCAGCCCTCCAAGCCTGCACTGACCATGCTGCCCAACCGAACTAAAACCCCCTACCCTTCCGGGGACCATATCCCTCTATTCCCATCCTATTCATGTATTGTCCAGACGCCCCTTAAAACACGCTACTGTATCTGCTTCCACTACCTCCCCCTGCAATGAGTTCCAGGCACCCACTGTGTAAAAAATCTACCTCATACGTCTTTAACCCTTCCCCTCGCACCTTAAACCTGTGCCTCCGAGTAATTGACTCTTCCATCCTGGGCACAAGTTTCTGACTATCCATTCTGTCCATGCCCCTCATAATCTTTCAGGCTTCTATCAGGTCGCCCCTCAACCTCTGTCTTTCCAGTGAGAACAAACCAAGTTTCTCCAACCTCTCCTGATAGCTAATGCCCTCTACACCAGGCAACGCCCTGGTAACTCTTTTCTGCACCCTCTCCAAAGCCTCCACA
Organism: Carcharhinus amblyrhynchos; assembly: GCF_965287045.1. Classification (NCBI taxonomy): domain Eukaryota; kingdom Metazoa; phylum Chordata; class Chondrichthyes; order Carcharhiniformes; family Carcharhinidae; genus Carcharhinus; species Carcharhinus amblyrhynchos. The sequence continues at coordinate 16,684,366 of NC_137357.1, read as the reverse complement.
GCCTTCTGGTAGTGTGGCGATCAGAATTGCGGCCGAACTAAGGTTCTATAAAGTTGCAACATGACTTGCCAATTTTTAAGGGTGGCACGGTGGCACAGTTGTTACATCACCGCCTCACTGTGTTCAATTCCTGGCTTGGGTCACTGTCTGTGTGAAGTTGGCACATTCTCCCCATGACTACGTCTGTTTCCTCCGGGTGCTCCGGTTTCTTCCCACACTCCACAGATGTGCAGGTGAGGTGCATTGGCCATGCTAAATTGCCCCTTAGTGTCCCAGGATGTGTCAGTTACGGGGGACTAGTGGGATAATTACTTGGGGTTACGTGGATAAGGCCAAGACGATGCTCTATCGGAGAGTTGGTGCAGACTCGACAGGCTGGATGGCCTCCTTTTGCACTGCAGGGATTCTATGATTTGTAAAAGATTTAACTTGCCCATGTTTACTTGCAAATGCGTGCCTTTCACACCTAAACCCTGCAGATACCCAACCCCCAATTTCATTTAATTAATCACAGATACAGACACACAAGCACAACAACAAGCCTGCTTCACAGAGTGATGAAATAAATCCCAAAAATAGGTGAAATAATGCTATCTTTCTTCACAAATATTCACTGCAGAAATATATCAGCAGGAGATCTGGGATAAGCATGGGCGCAGATATTTTATGATTGCATAGATCTCTTAAACCTCTGTAAATAAACCTTGCAAACTGTGTCCAGCATACCCTCTGATTTTACATTTTACCCTCATTCTACGCTTTTTAAACAACCCTCTAACTGTTTAAAACACTAACGCCCTAACTATGACTGTAACACGACATTCTGCACCCTCTCCTTTCCTTATCTATGAACGGTATGATTGGGGGTTGGTACAGTAGCACAGTGGTTAGCACTGCTGCCTCTCAGCGCCAGGGACCCCGGTTCAATTCCCGGCTTGGGTCACTGTCTGTGCGGAGTTTGCATGTTCTCCCCCTGCCTGCGTGGGTTTCCTCCCGCAGTCCAAAGACGTACTGGTTAGGCGCATTGTCCATGCTAAATTCTCCCTCAATGTACCCAAACAGGCGGTGGAGTGTGGCCGCTAGGGGATTCTCACAGTCACTTCAGTGCAATGTAAACCTACTTGCAATACTAATAAATTAACTAATCTCCTGATTTAAACTTAAAACTTGTCTGTATGGCACTCAAGAAATAATAATTTTCAGTGTATGTGACAATAATAAATCAAATCAAATATTGCAGTTTGAGAAACGATGTCAGCCCCCAACTGCCTTGAGGTAAATGAGTTATAAGAAGGATGTGGAGGCATTGGAAAGGGTGCAGAGGAGGTTTACCAGGATGTTGCCTGGTATGGTGGGAAGGTCTTATGAGGAAAGGCTGAGGGACTTGAAGTTGTTCTTGTTAGAAGAAGGTTAAGAGGTGACCTAATTGAGGCACACAAGATGATCAGAGGGTTAGATAGGGTGGACAGTGAGAGCCTTTTTCCTCGGATGGTGATGGCTAACACAAAGGGACATAGCTTGAAATTAAGGTGTGGGAATTATACGACGGGTGTCAGAGGTAGGTTCTTTACTCAGAGTAGTAAGGGCGTGGAATGCCCTGCCTGCAGCAGTTGTGGACTCGCCAACTTTAAGAGCGTTCAAATGGTCAGTGGATAGGCATATGGATAACATTGGAATAGTTTCGGTTAGAGAGTCATAAGATTTGGTCCACTGGTCGGTGCAACATGGAGGGCCGAAGGGCCTGTACTGCGCTGTAATGTTCTATGTTCTAATATACAGCAAATCAACAGAGACACAAAGTCCCCTTGTCATTCCCTCCCCGAGATAATGGACCTCAGCATTGGGAAGTTGCAGCCTCATTGCATCCAGTCAGTTTATCACAAAGATCACCCTGCCCTCACAGGGTACTCTGAGAAACAGGTCCATTCCCTAATGAGTTGGTGTTTCTCTGTAAGGAACTCTAGCATTGTTGCTGCCTTTTGTGACGGGCTGGCTTTGGAATGTGCTGGCATCTGTGAGGTCCAAGCTCGTCCCGCTGGCCATGGCTACATGTGTTTTCAGCAGTTGGGATGCAAGAGTGGGCTCAAACCCTGGGGGTGGGTGGGGGTCACTTCTGTTTTGAATCCAGTGTATCTGGTTCGGTTCCATGGCAGTCCATATTTTCCACCTACATTTCATTGTATTTTACACATCTCTGGGAGACACGGTGGTTCGCACTGCTACCTCACAGCACCATGAACCCAGGTTCAATTCCTCGGGTCACTGTCTGTGCAGAGTCTCCCCGTGTCTGCATGGGTTTCCTCCAGGTGCTCCAGTTTCTCTCCCAAGCTCCAAAGATGTACAGGTTAGGTTAATTGGCCACAGTAAATTGACCCCAGTGTCAGGGGATTAATAGGTGGGGTTACGGGTTATCGGGCCTGGTTGGGATTGTGGTCGGTACACAATCGATGAGCCAAATTGCCACCTCCTGTACTGTATGGGTTCTACGTTTCTAAGTACCATCTGTGACCTGCAAGCCTCTACAATCTAACCCCTGTGACCTTTGCATCCTGCAGCATCTCACCCTGCCACATCCAGTCATTGACCTGTGACTCTACACAGTCAAACAGCAATGACCTGTGACCCTGCAGAATCCACCACTTGTGACCTCTGACACCGCAGGGTCTAATATGTTTGTAGCCTGTGACCTCCCTGTGATCATAATCATAGTATCCCCATCGTGCAGAAGGAGGGCATTCAGCCCATCAAGCTGTACTGACTCTCTGAAAGAACCAAGCCCACCCCGTAGCTTATCCCCATAACGTTGCCATTTACCCTGGTCAATTCATCTAACCCGCACATCTTTGGACGTATATCATTTGGCTGATATCATTTATCAGGTGATTGTAAGTAAGACACTCAATAAGGACATAGGAACTAGGAGCAGGGGTCGGCCATCTGGCCCCTCGAGCCTGCTCCCCCATTCAATAAGATCATGGCTGATCTTTTCATGGACTCAGCTCCACTTACCCACCCGCTCACCAGAACCCTTAATTCCTTCACTGTTCAAAAATCTATCTATGTTTGCCTTCAAACATTCAATGATGTAGCCTCAACTGCTTCACTGGGCAGGGAATTCCACAGATTCACAATCCTTTGTGTGAAGAAGTTCCTCCTCAGCTCAGTCCGAAATCTGCTCCCCCTTATTTTGAGGCTATGCCCCCGAGTTCTTGCTTCACCCACCAGTGGAAACAACTTCCCTGCTTCTATCTTATCTATTCCCTTCATAGTCTTATATGTTTCTATGAGATCTCCTCTCATTCTTCTGAATTCCAATGAGTCTAGCCCCAGTCTACTCAGTCTCTCCTCATAAGGCAACCCTCTCAATTCTGGAATGAACCTCGTGAATCTCCTCTGCACCCCCTCCAGTGCCAGTATATCCTTTCTCAAGTAAGGAGACCAAACTGTACACAGTATTCCAGGTGTGGCCTCACCAGCACCTTATACAGCTGCAACATAACCTTCCTGTTTTTAAACTCCATCCCTCTCACCATGAAGGACAAGATTCCATTTGCCTTCTTAATTCCCTGCTGCACCTGCAAACCAACTCCTTGAGACTCCTGCACAAGGACACCCAGGTCCCTCTGCACAGCAGCATGCTGCAACTTTCTACCATTTAAATAACAGTCCATTTTGCTGTTACTCCTACCAAAATGGATGAGCTCACGTTTACCAGCATTGTACTCCATCTGCCAGACCCTCACCCACTCACCCAGACTGTCTATATCCCTTTGCAGACTTTCAGCATCCTCTGCACACTTTTGCTCTGCCACTCATCTTAGTGTCATCTGTGAATTTTGACACATTACACTTGGTCCCCAACTCCAAATCACCTATGCCAATCGTAAACAACTGCGGTCCTAACACTGATCCCTGAGGCACACCACTATTCACTGATTGCCAACCAGAATAACACCCATCTACCACCCCCTCCCCACACTCTTTCTGCTCGTTAACCAATCCTCTATCCATCCTAATACATTATCCGTAACACCGTGCGCCTTTATCTGATGTAGCAGCCTACTTGCTGTATTCTGCATCGTCAGCTCTCAGTGGATTCCAGCCAGGACTCAGCCCAGTGGTCCTTGAACCTGCCTGGATTTCACAATGGGATCAGGACAAGCTCCCAGATAAAAGGTTGCTATTTAAAGGAATTCAATGTGTGCAAATGAAGCTAAATCACTGTGTTACTGCTGACGCACAAGTCGGCCTGTCATCTCAGTCTCTGACCAGTGTCTCTTCATGAATACATTTCCGAGCTGTGTCCAGAGCTCAGATGTTGCTGGAGTTGATTTTTATTCACAACTGAGAATGTGAAATCTAGCATGTCAGCTACAACTCTCACCAAATTTTACAGATGCACCATCGAAAGCATTCTTTCTGGTTGTATCACAGCTTGGTGTGGGCTCCTGCTCTGCCCCAGACTGCAAGAAACTACAAAAGGTTGTGAATGTAGCCCAATCCATCACGCAAACCAGCCTCCCTTCCATTGACTCTGTCTATACTTTCCGTTGCCTCAGCAAAGCAGCCAGCTTTATTAAGGACCTCACGCACCCCGGACGTTCTCTGTTCCACCTTCTTCCGTTGGGAACAAGATACAGAAGTCTGATATCATGTGCCAACCGACTCGAGAACAGCTTCTTCCCTGCTGCTGTCTGACTTTTGAATGGACTTACCTTGCATTAAGTTGATCTTTCTCTACACCCTAGCTGTGACTGCAGCACTGCATTCTGCACTCTCTCCTTTCCTTCTCTATGAATGGTATGCTTTGTCGGTATCGCACAAGAGAAACAATTCTTTTCACTGCATCCCATGTAACAATAATAAAGCCAATCAAAAACTGACCAGTCACTTCTCCTGTCAAAAGAATAGACCAACCTGGGGAGTGATTGCAAAAGCAGATGTATTGTCGCCACACTCGGAACGTCCAGACTGAGAGGGCCCTGAGGCTGATACTTCTTAAAGAATCACGTATCAAAGCAAGAACATGATCACACTATTCCATCATTCTGTTTATTATTTCAGAGAGTATTTAAATTGAATTACGTTCACTTCTCTAGCCTGAGGTTTGGCCCAGCTCTGAAAGTCGAGTGAAAAAGCATCTTTCTCTCACTCACCAAGTGTGCTCACAAGTATATGAAGTAAAAGCAAGATAATTAATCCATTGCCCGTGTACAGAACTCCAGTCACAAAACAGCTGATCCTCCAACTGACTGCAAATAACCTTTCAAGATCTTGTGTGTGTGTTTTTCTGGACATACATTGAAAATATGTTTTAGGTGCCTTTGTGAATTAAGATTTTGAGCGTAGTAATATCACGCTTTAATATGTCAATAGCAGCAGAGAAAAATCTACCAAGCTTTCCTTTATTAATTCCGCGGACCTGGGCGTCGCTGGCCGACCACCAGTTATGGCCCATCCCCAGTTGCCCTCGGAGGGCAGTTGAGAATCAACCACGTTAGTGGAGTGGTCCCGTGGATCCCCCGCCACTGACAGTCTCGCTGTGTCACAGGGTTCGATTCCCAGCTTGGGTCACTGTCTGGGTGGAGTCTGCACATTCTCCCCGTGTCTGCGTGGGTTTCCGCCCACCATCCGAGGATGTGTGGGTTTGTGGATTGGCTGTGATAAATTGACCCTTAGTGTCAGGGGGGATGAGCTCGGGTAAAAGCATGAGGTTATAGATTGTGTAGGTCCTGGGTGGGATTGTGGTCAGTGCAGGCTGAATGGGCCGAGTGGCCTCCTTCTTCTCTGTAGGGATTCGAATAAGTAAGGTTTATTTATTAGGCACAAATAAGGCTTATATTAACACTGCAATGAAGTTCCTGTGAAATTCCCGGGTTGCAACACTCCGGCACCTGTTCAGGACAATCCACCCAACTCGCACGTCTGCGGCAAGAAACTGGAGCACCTGGAGGAAACCCATGCAGACGTGGGGAGAACATACAAACTCCACACAGACAGTGACCCAAGTTGGGAATTGAACCCGGGACCCTGGCGCTGAGAGGCAGCAATGCTGACCACTGTGCCATCCATGTGGGGATAAGGCCTGGGTGAGATTGTGGTCGGTACAGACTTGACGGGCAGAACGGCCTCCTGTACAGTCGGGATTCCATGACACGGTACTGATTATTGTCTCACTACAGGGAGCAGTGCCACAGGAGGTTCCTGGGACAGATTCCCCAGCCCTGCCAATAGTTTCCTGTCTTCCTGGAATCCCCTCTGGTGGTCTCAGTGCTTTGATCAATTCTGCAAATAGTTTCCGCGTTTTCCCCACACAGTATATAGCTCAGCGAGAGGCAACCTGCTGGCCAAGGCCACATGCAGCCCATCGAGGTTCTGAGTGCAGTCCATCAGGCAATGTGCTGACCATTGCCCATGCTCAGTAATGTTACATTCACTGATTTGCATCCGTGGAGTTTTCTTTCCCACTGCTGTGATTGAAATGATTCACGCGTAACGCAGGGGTGAGTGAAGTGAGATGCGTGCTGATTGCTCACAACATTGCCTGCGAGAGCCATACGCTCTCTCTGTGTCCAAAGTATCAATATTTCTTCCGTTTTTAACCATTTGAAGTTGATGATAGAATCACAGAAACTGACAGCACAGAAGGAGGCCATTCAGCCCACCCAGGCCCGATCCCCATAACCCCATGCATTGCACCCTAGCTCGTCCCTCTAACACTGAGGGACAATTTAGCATGGCCAGTCCAACGAACCCACACATGTTTGGAGTGTGAGAGGAAACCGGAGCACCCGGAGGAAACCCACGCAGACATGGGCAGAACATGCAAGCTCCACACAGACAGTGACCCAAGCAGGAATCGAACCCGGATCCCTGACGCCATGAGGCAGCAGTGCTAACCACTGTGCCACCTTGCTGCCCAGGATTTCCAGCATTTAATTATGCTCACATTCAACATTTTTACCTGTTCCACAGAACCACTCCACCATTTTGTATATTAATATTATTTTTTAATATGTAACTGATGAAGCATTTCCGAGAACTCATTGTGAAATATTTGGCATGTATTAAATGTATTTAATCTGACTCATGGGGTCACAGTTAGTGAACGAGCCGCATTTCAATCTTGTGGTCCACTGAGATGAAGGTGGGCCACTCGTGCGACCCACTCACTAGCCCAGGTTGACCAGCACTGGTTCAGCTGGTCATGTCCTCCGACAGAGAGTGGAGCCTGAGTGTGGCAGATCTGAGATTAATTGTGAGTTATCCTTTGTGTTATGAGTAGGGTCAAACGGGGGTTAAAAGGGTCAAGTCACGAGGACAGATTGCCCATATTCCGTTGACTCAGGAAGATTCAGGGGTGATCTAATTGACCTGGTTCATGTGATTCAAGGCATTGATGTTGCAGAGACAGAGAGAGCAAAATTACTTCTTCTGATGAAGGAATCCAGAACACGGGGTGTAACTTTAACATCCCAGGTCAACCATTCAGGGATATTGTGAGGAAGCATTTACTCAGACACCGGAGTGGGATTCTGGAAATTTCAGCCCCTGCCCTGGCTGGGGTCAACTGCAAATTTTAAAACATGCTGGTTCGGTGCATTGGCCATGCTAAATTCTCCCTCAGTGTACCCGAACAGGGGGCCAGAGTGTGGCAACTAGGGGATTTTCACAATAACTTCATTGCACTGTTAATGGAAGTTCAATTCTGTCGCCACACTAACTGAAGGATGTGGAGGCTTTGGAGAGGATACGGAAAAGATTGACCAGGATGTTGCCTGGTATGGAGGGCGTTAGGTACGAGGAGAGGTTGGAGAAACTTGGTTTGTTCTCAAGAGATCGTTGGAGGTTGAAGGGAGACCTGATAGAAGTCGACAAGATTATAAGAGGCTTGGACAGAGTGGATAGTCAAAAGCTTTTCCCCAGGGTGAAAGAGTCAAGTACTAGGGTCGTGGTTGAGGGGGGGGAGGTGGGGGGGCACAGGTTTAAGGTGTGAGGGGCAAGGTTTAAAGAGGATGTACAGAGAAGTTTTTTTTTACTGGAAGTGGGTGGGTGCCTGGAACCTGCTGCGTGAGAGTTAGTGGAAGCAGATATGATAGTGGTTTCTAAGGGGCGTCTGGACAAATACTTGAATAGGATGAGAATAGAGGGATTTGGTCCCTGGAAAAGGAGTGGGTTTTAGTTCAGTCGGGCAGCGTGGTCAGTGCAGGCTTGCAGGGCCGATGGGTCTGTTCCTGTGCTGTAATTTTCTTTGTTCTTTGTTCTACTTGTGACACTAATAAATAAATTTTAAACTTTGAGATTGATAGAGTTTGGTCTGGAAAAGCCAGATCAGGATGTGTAACTAAGGCAGGTGACCATAAGACAGAGGAGCAGAATGAGGCCATTCAGCCCATCAAGTCTGTTCCACCATTCAATCATGTCTGATTTTTTTTTCCCATCCCCATTCTTCTGCCTTTTCCCCAGAACCCCTGATCCCCTTATTAATCAAGAACCTATCTATCTCTGTCTTAAAGACACTCAATGACCTGTCCTCCACGGCCTTCTAAAGCAAAGAGTTCCACAGATTCACCACTCTCTGGCTGAAGAAATTCCTCCTCATCTCTGTTTTAAAGGATCATCCCTTTAGCCAGAAGTTGTGCACTCTGGTTCTAGTTTTTATTACTAGTGGAAACATCCTCTCCACGTCCACTCTATCCGGGCCTCGCAGTATCCTATAAGTTTCAATAAGGTCCCCCCACCCCCCCCATCATCCTTCTCAACTCCAATGAGTACAGAGTCAGAGTCCTCAGGTGTTCTCAAGGTGGATGGAGTCGGGTGTAGGGAAACCTTGCCGTGACAAAATGCCATTGAAGGAGTGAGAGGCTGAAATATCCTCCTCTGCTCCTGTTAGACAGCAGATGAATAAGGTAGGAGTTCTCCAAAGTGCTGTGTTGTGTGTGCGCTGTGCTGGATTGAATCACCTTGCTGCACTGCCATCCTTCTCAGCAGTATTCATGTGATGATGTCCTTTGTCCCCTGTGTTTCAGTGAGGCAGCGAGCATCTCTCTCATATCAATGTTCTTCTCTTCAACTGATGGCATGCTGCCAAGTTTGCATGACTTTGCATGCCAGGTCGGAGAACATCATTTTAATGATAGATTACACTGAAGGGAAGTTGTTCCTTATTTTTTTTTGGCTGAGAGAGGAACTTCAACCTTGTTCCCTGGAAATCCAGTCATATTTCTCATGGGGATGGAGAGGTTGATGGGATTAGACTGGTGATTAGCGAGCTGATCGCTGCCACCATCCCACCAGGACGAAGCTGGTCTCTCCAGGAATGGAAAATCAAACATTGAACCATGGAAGATAGGAGCAGGAGGAGGCCATTCAGCCCACCAGCCTGCTCTGCCATTCATCACAATCATGGCTGATTGTCCAACTCAATAGCCTAATCCTCCCTATAACCTTTGATCCCATTCGCCCCAATATAGTCACCCCTTGAACACATCCATACATACAATCCCCAGGACACTGCTTGTGAGCAAGTCTGGGAGGAAATTGGATTGATGTTCACTGGAGTTTAGAAGAGTGAGAGAGGATCTCATAGAAACTTGTAAAATTCTAACTGGGTTTCGACAGGGTAGATTCAGAAAGAAATGTTCCCAATGGTGGGGGTGTCTGGAATTCGGGGCCAGAGTTTGAGGACAAGAGGTAAACCTTTTGGGAGTGAAGTGAAGAGAAATTTCTTCACCCAGAGGGTGGTGAATGTGTGGAATTCACTCCCACAGAAAGTAGTTGAGACCAAAATGTTGTGTGATTTCAAGGAGAAATGAGATATAGCTCTTGGGGCGAAAGGGATCGAGGGATATGGGGGGAAGGGGGGATCAGGATATTGAGTTTGATGATCAGCCATGACCACAATGACTGTGGAGCAAACTCAAAGGGCCGAATGGCCTCCTCCTGCTTCCAGTTCCTGTGAAAATAAGAAGAGCCATGAAATAAACGAGTGAGTTTTAGCAATCTTCTTGGAACCTTTGCCTTTGTCGCTTTGAAAGGTTTTGGGAAATGGCAGAAGGATAAGATTGTTCTGACTTGGTGAGATGGAAGGAAGGAGGGCAAAGAGATGAGGCCGACAGTGGTATGTCCAGTCAGAGTGGCTGACCTGAGACTGCCAGAGCCTCTGCTCCTGCTGGACTGCCCAGAACAGCACCCAACAATCCCAAGCTCTGGGAGCCATTCCTGCCCATTTTGCCCCAGATCAAAGGCCACCAGGCAGGAGAACATCGGAACTTGGAGCAGGAGTTGGCCACCTGGCCCCTCGAGCCTGCTCTGCCATTCAATAAGATCATGGCTGATCTTTTTGTGGACTCAGCTCCACTTACCCGCCCGCTCACCATCACCCTTAATTCCTTTATTGTTCAAAAATGTATCTATCCTTGCCTTAAAAACATTCAATGAGGCAGCCTCAACTGCTTCACTGGGCAGGGAATTCCACAGATTCCCAACCCTTTGTGTGAAGAAGTTCCTCCTCAACTCAGTCCGAAATCTGCTCCCCCTTATTTTGAGGCCATGCCCCCTTGTTCCAGTTTCACCCGCCAGTGGAAACAACTTCCCTGCTTCTATCTTATCTATTCCCTTCATAATCTTATACATTTCTGTAAGATCTCCCTTCATTCTTCTGAATTATAATGAGTGTAGCCCCAGTCTACTCAGTCTCTCCTCATAAGCCAATCCTCTCAACTCCGGAATCAACCCAGTGAATCTCCTCTGCACCCCCTCCAGTGCCAGTATATCCTTTCTCAAGTAAGGAGACCAAAACTGTACACGGTACTCCAGGGGTGGCCTCACCAGCACCTTATACAGCTGCAACATAACCTCCCTGTTTTTAAACTTCTTCCTTCTCTCGATGAAAGAGAAAATTCCATTTTGTGTCTTATTTACCTGCTGGACCTGCAAACCAACTTGATGTTGCAACAAAACAAAATCCAAAAATGCACCGATTGAACCGACGTGAGGCTAGGGTGGGGGGCAGGAGGGTGGGTGAGCGACAGGAATCCTCCACCTCAGGACTGACTCTGTTTCCATCCCTGCCGCTTCCCACAGGTGTGTGTGGGACTAGCTCTGAGCAGCGATGACTGGAATCTGAGTGTCACCAAGGGCTGACGGCAGTGCAGGAAGGGTGGGTGGAGGAGGGTGGGTGAATAACTGTGAAGGAAAGGTAAAGCAAGCTTTCGACAAGCAGTGGAGAACTCATCTGAAAGCGGGCTTATTCAAATTCCAGGACTGAGTTGATTCTCTCTGCTCTGGGGATTTGTTATCCCAGTGGTCCATTTATAATATTTAGTAGTCTATACATTGAAAACTGGAGGTAATAAATCAAACACACATGGGGAGTAAACCTGTCCTGCTCGATGATTATCAATGCTTTTTAAAAACTCTCATTTATCACCAAGGGATTTTCTTGTAAATCTCACCAAAATGTCCCTGCATTATACACATCAACATGGAATTCCAAACTATCCACACAGGAATTCAGGAAAAACCCTTTAGCCAGAGAGTGGGAAGAAGGTGAGACTCGTTCCCAAGGGGAGTGGGGAGAATGTGGGACTCGCTTCCACAGGGAGTGGGGAGAATGTGGGACTCACTCCCGCGGGGAGTAGGGGAGCATGAGGGACTCTGTCCTATGGGGAGTGGGGGAGAATGTGGGACTTGCTCCCATGAAGAATGGGGGAGCATGTGGGACTCGGTCCCACGGGGAGGAGGGAGAATGTGGGGCTTGCTCCCACGGGGAGTGGGGGAGAATGTGGGACTCGGTCCCATGGGGAGCAGGGAGAATGTGGGACTCGCTCCCTGGGGGAATGGGGGAAAATGTGGAACTTGTTCCCACAGGAAGTGGAGGAGAATGTGGGACTCGCTGCCATGGGGAATGGTTGAGGTGAAACTGGATAAACACATGAGGAACAAAGGAATAAAAAGATAGGGTGATGATCTGGGTAAAAAGTGCAGAAGAAGGCAATTCGGCCCATCGAGCCTGCACTGATAACGATCCCACCTCGGCCCTACCCCCATAACCCCATGCATTTACCCTAGCCAGTCCCCCTGACACTAAGGAGCAGTTTGGCACGGCCAATCCACCTAACCCGCACAACTTTGGAGTGTGGGATGAAACCAGAGCACCTGGAGGAAACCCACGCAGACACGGGGAGAACATGCAGACTCCACATAGGCAGTGACCCAAGCGAGCAATTGAACCTGGGTGCCTGGCACTGTGAAGCAGTGCTCACCACTGTGTCACGTGGAGTATTAACGTTTTGGGCCGTATGTCCTGTTTTTTTGTGTGGTAATTTCTATCTAATATGACTGGGTTTGAGGAAGTGGGGGTGGGGGGAGAGTGGATAAACTGAGCTATTCTGAGGTCCCTCAGGTACCTCAGAAGTCGCTGCAAAGTTTTGTTTCAGCACTGCTAATGTCCTTGAAACCTAATGTTCAGTCGTGGCCTGCTTCTACAAAGGTTGAGCCTGCAGTTAAATGACGTGGCCCAAATTCACCTTGCCCTCTTTAACCCCTGTTCTGTTTGCTGGACCCGTAACCTGCTCACACTCAGACCCATATAACATGGTGGCAGGATGTGGAAATCTGGGACCTCTCCCTCTCCACAAAGAGGCAAGCAAATCCAATTCTTTTTCAATTCTTTATTGTTACAAACATGCGGTGAAGACAATAAGAAAAGAAATTGTGCTTTCCTTCACTGGATTCCAGGAACTTCACGGTCTCATCTTGCTGTCAGCTGATTCATTTGGGTGGGAAGTTGAGACACAACAATAGACCACGGTGAGAATCAGGGTGGGAGAAAGGAACAATCTTAGATTTCTGCAGCACTTTCTCATGATACCACAACACTTCACAGCCATTGAAATCTTTTTGAGGTGTTAGGAATTAGCCCATTTACACACAGTAAACTCTCACAGACAGCAATGTGATTATGGTCAGATAACTGTTGTTGCGATGTTGATCATGTGGTAATCAGGTCTGATACATACAGGCTTCATTTGGAATGGAGTACAGTGCACCATTTACTGATACAAGTAGCAACCTGACCCAGAACCAGGTCAGTCTCAAGATGGACAGGGATGTATAAAGACTGGCGCAATGGTAAAGGGTGGCACATTGTTTTGCACTGCTGCCTCACTGCGCCAGGGACCTGGGTTTGATTCCTGCCCTCGGGTCACTGTCTGTATGGAGTTTGCACGTTCTCCCTGTGTCTGCGTGAGTTTCCTCTGGGTGCTCCGAAAGATGTGCAGGTTAGGTGGTTTGGCCATGCTAAATTGCCCCTTAGTGTCGGGGGACTGGCTCAGATAAATGTAAGGGGTTATGGAGGTAGGGCCTGGGTGGGATTGTGGTCAGTGCAGACTCGAAGGGCTGAATGGCCTCCTTCTGCACTGTACGATTCCATGAATGGAGCCAGCTCCAAACCTCTATCCCTCCGTCGTACATGTAGACATAAGTGACATCTGAAGACCTGCTGTTAACAATCTCAAACCTACAAAGTCTCCCATCTGGTGTCTAAGACAGGGTGCTTCAGATCAAGGCATTAAGATACGGCACAGTAGTTAGCACTGCTGCCTCACAATGCCAGGGACCCGGGTTTGATTCCTGGCTTGGGTCACTGTGTGGAGTTTACACATTCTCCCCGTGTCTGCGTGGGTTTCCCCCAGGTGCTCCTGTTTCCTCCCACACTCCAAAGACGTGCAACATTACGTTGATTGTCCATGGGCTACAGGAATAGGATGGATGATGGGAGCTGGGTAAGGCGCTCTTGTCAAAGAGGGTCAGCACTGACTCAGTGGGCTGAATGGCCTCCTTCTGCTCTGTAGGGATTCTCTGAATGTCGCAAATATTGATCTGAAATTGAGGGAGAACGCCCCTGCCTTTCAATGTAGTGCTATGGAGTCTTTCTTGAAGAAAGGTTGTCAGAGACTGTATATAATGGGGAGAGACTTGGGAGTCGATATCGAGGAAAGGACTGAGATCAGGAGTACTTGGATACTGTTGTGACAATCAGGCAATGTCATGGGGCAAAAGAACAGCTGAGAAATGGTGAACTGCAGAAATACAAGCCGGTGCAGAGTATTCAGATGCACATAGATCTAGAAGTTAACAAGAATGGTTTGGATAAGTAACAGTCAATGGCAGGGCTCTGAGGGTAACGGGCAAACCCTAAAGGGATACGAAGACTAAGTGCTCAAAAATCTCAGCAAGTCTGGCAGCATCTGTGGAGAGAGAAAAACAGAGTTAACATCTAATCCCGAAAGAAAACCTGAAAGGTGGTGGCACGGTAGCACAGTACTTAGTACTGCTATCTCGCAGCAAGATACTCTGGTTTGATTCCTGGCTTGGATCACTGATTGTGTAGAGTGTGCACGTTCTCCCCATGTCTGCGTTGGGTTTCCTCCAGGTGCCTCCCACACTCCAAAGATGTGTGGGTTAGCTCGATTGGCCATGCCTTTAGTGTCAGAGGAACTCGCTATGGGAAATGCATGTGGTTATGGGGATAGGGCTTGCGTGGGATTGTATTGGTGCAGACTCAGTGGGCCAAATGGCACTGTCGGGTTCTATGATTCTAAACCATCAAGACCCCAAACTCAAGATGAAGTGGAGTTGACATCAGTATCGTGCCTCATCCAAAAAACAGCCCCTCTGACAGTGCAGAACCTCCCTCAGTCCCGAAATGTCTGCCCAGATGACGTGCTCAAGTCCATGAGTTACAAATACTCAGAACCTTCCCACTTGAAAGTCCTCAAACATTGGCAAAGGTTCTTCACAATGATGCCAACTCACCACAATCATTTGCAGCTCTCACACGAGGGGCATTTCTCCCCAACACTCCATCATGCTCTCGTCCAAAACTGAGTCTATCGTAACAAACACTCACCATCTAACATCCACAATGCTTTAAAGGAGAGACAAAGGTTGATGTCTCCTCCATGTATCTTTATGTTGCATTCAAGGTATAGGGCATTAGTAAGACCGCACCTGGAGTATTGTGTGCAGTTTTGGTGTCCTTATCTGAGGAAGGATGTCTTTACTATAGAGGGAGAGCAGCAAAGGTTTACCAGGCTGGTTCCTGGGATGGCAGGTCTATCATATGAGGACAGACTAAGTCAGTTCGGATTATATTCACTGGCGTTTAGAAGAGTGAGAGGGGACCTCATAGAAATTTATAAAATTCTAACAAGGTTAGACAGGGTAGATACAGAAAGAATCTTTCCAAAGGTGGGGGGAGTCCAGAACTAGGAGTCAGAGTTTGAGGATAAGGGGATAAACCTTTTCGGACTGAGGTGAGGAGAAATTTCTTCACCCAGAGTGTGGTGAATGTGTGGAATTCCCTCCCACAGAAAGTCGTTGAGGCCAAAACATTGTGTGATTTCAAGAAGAAATTAGATACAGCTCTCGGGGATCAAGGGAGAAGGGGAGGAAAGGGGGATCAGGATATTGAATTCAATGATTAGCCATGACCAAAATGAATGGTGGAGCAGGCTTGAAGGGCTGAATGGCCTCCTCCTGCTTCGAGTTTCTGTGTTTCAAGGTATTTATCCCTGTTGAAGAGTGAAATGGTTCGGAAAACTATCCACCAATCAAAAAGTTGGTGGAATGTCAGCCTTGACCTCAGTAGGAATACCAGGCTGAAGGTTATGATTTAGCCATGCATAGCCTTGGTCAAACTCTCCTTCAGCAAGGACATTCTGGCCTTGGACAGGGCGAGACAGCCAGGGCAATACAAGATGTGAAGGACGGAGGATGAGGGCAAGTTTTGGAGATCTGCCCAAAATTTCTCTGACTTTAGATGATTGAGCGGTGACCTGATAGAGGCATCAAAAATGATCAAAGGGATTGATGGAATAATTGGAGAGAAACAAGCTCCTCTAGTCCAGGGATCCAGAGCTCAGGGGAACAATGTGAAATAAGATTGATACTTTCTCAGGGACAGTGCCATTAAATTGGGTGGCAACTCCTCAGAGACACTCCCTTCTCTATTGTAGGAGTAACTATGGATTTAAGACCAAGAGCTGCTTATGGGTGACAACCCCTGTCTTATTTCCTTTACATCTCGAAGGACAAGGGGCAGCAGATACATGGGAACACCACCACCTGCAAGTTCCCCTCCAAGCCACTCACCATCATGACTGGGAAACATACTGGCCGTTCTTCACTGTTGCTGGGTCAGCTTCTTTAGAAATCCCTCCCTGACAGCACTGTACCTACAGCACAGGGACTGCAGTGGGTTCAAGAAGCCAGCTCAGCACCATCCCCTCAACGGGCAATCAGGGGAGGCGATGGCCGAGTGGTATTACTGCTGGATTTCAATCCAGAAACTCAGCTAATGTTCTGCGGACCCAGGTTCGAATCCCATCGCGGCAGATGGTGGAATCTGAATTCAATAAAAAATATCTGGAAGTAAGAACCTACTGATGACCATGAAACCTTGTCAATTGTCAGAAAAGGTTAACTAATGTCCCTTCAGGGGAAGGAAATCTGCTGTCCTTAACTGGTCTGGTCTACATGTGACTATGGATCCACAGCAATGTGGTTGACTCTCAACTTGGGATGGACAATAAATGCTGGCCAGCCAGTGATGCCCATGTCCCACGAATGAATAAAAGAAATTAAGGATGGGCAATAAATACTGGCAACAAAACACTCAGCATCCTGACTTGGAAATATCTTGGCCGTTCCTTCACTGTCTCTGGGTCAGAATCCTGGAACTACCTCCCTAGTAGGGCTGTGGTTGTACCCACCCCTCAGGGACTGCAGCCAATTCAAGAAGACAGCTCACCACCACCTTCTCAAAGAGCAATTAGGGATGGGCAATAAATGCTGACCTGGCCAGCGATGTAAGAATGATGGAAAAACATTCACACTAGACCTGTCCAGAGAGAGTGAGAAAAACCTGAAAAGCGCTGATGCAGAATAAATGGCAGAGTGTGACATTAAGAAATGATCTCCACTTTGGCTGTGTGCAGTCAGGGAGCATTCAAAGAAAGCAATTAGTCCAGTTAATTTGATTGGTGCTGTGTTTTATCAGAATAACGCAGTGACAGATGTCAAGTTTACAAATGGGCCGAGTCACCTGGCAAGCTAATTTAAACCTTTTGAGGAAGGAACATCGCTCAGCATTCCACATCCAACTATCCCGATCCCAGACCAGTCAGTTCAGACAAAGGGCGGATCAATATTTGGTGATTTATCGCGGCCCGTGCGAATATTTCAGCATGAATTTCCCTCCGCTGCCCCCTGCAATTTCCGAGGAAGTTTTGGCAGGCTGCAATGTCACCAGCAATTCCTTTTAAAAGCTTTAGTCTGATTACACAGTCTGATGGCTGAGACATCAGTTTGATATTTCAGCTGCATTCCAGGGTTCCAAGCTCTGCACACACTGCCAAGATTTGGCAATCAAATTTCAGCCTGTCATGACAGTGATCAATGGTGAAGCAGCAAGCAATGCTTTTACAAGTTTCACTTGGCTTTGGAGACTTGACTTTGAGACAGAAAGATCATTGCGGTTAGTCCAATTTTCAGAAGCTCCTTTGGTACAGAGAAATCATAGAAACACTACGGTGCAGAGGGAGGCCAACAACAATCCCACCCAGGCCCTGTCCTCATAACCCCATATATTAGAATCATAGAATCCCGACAGTGCAGAAGGAGGCCATTCGGCCCATCGAGACTGTGCTGACAACGATCCCACCCAGGCCCTGTCCCTCTAACCACATTGTAATAAGTCCTCGGAGGCAGAAGTCCCTCCATCAGAATCCCTTCATTTACAAGTCTGACAACAGCATTGTGAACGGCACGGCAGTGCAGTGGTTAGCATTGCTGCCTCACAGAGCCAGGGACCCGGGTTCGATTCCCGGCTTGGGTCACTGTCTGCACGGGGTCTGTATGTTCTCCTAATATCCGCATGGGTTTCCTCTGGGTGCTCCGGTTTCCTCCCACACATTGGAGGAGCCCTTATAAAAGCCAGGGGGAAGACTCTGCTGAAATCCAATTCTGACCAGTTCTGGAGTAAGAACTCTGCAGTCTTCCAATCGCTCCTCAGGCTTCTGGCTTCCTTCAAGCACTGGGTCATAGTCAAGATGGAATGCAAGGGCTTATCTTGTCAGCTTGGGTCTTGTTTCTCTCTCTCGTGGTGTCCATGGATTCAGTTGGAGTTAGAATTAGAATTAGGAACGGGCAGGGAGTGGATTTGGGTTTGCCTGGTCCATTCTGAGAAGTGGCTTTTCGAGAATCGAGTAAAGAATGTTTTAAAGCCTGCACAAGAAGGTTGTAAGTGTCTCTGAAATCACTGGTTAGCCCTCAACTGACGCCTTGTGTTCAGCTCTGAAATTCACTTCAACAGTGGGTCTTGGGGAGGGTGCAGAGGAGATAAAAGGAGAATTGGACAGGGATCTGGGATGAGGGACTTCAGTGGTGTGCAGCCAGAATTTTCCATCTCTTCCCGTTGGCGGGATCTTTTGGTCCTGCTGACAGCACATCCCTGTCACACGTTTCCAGGCAACGGTGGGACTGGAAGGCCACCAACCAATGGCAGGGCGCTTCTGCTGTGGCAAAACACACAGTGGGCTGTGTGGAAAATTTCACCGTCAACCAATTAGAAAAATTGTTCAGGGAGGAATTTAATTGGTGGCAGGGGGCACGCCGGCACAGTGGTTAGCATTGTTGTCTCACAGCGCCACGGACCCAGGTTCAATTCCCAGCTTAGGTCACTGTCTGTGTGGAGTTTGCATGTTCTCCCCATGTCTGCATGGGTTTCCTCCGGGTGCTCCGGTTTCCTCCCACACTCCAAAGATGGGCGGTTTGGGGGGATTGGTCGTGCTGAATTGCCCCTTGGTGTTACAGGGACTAGCTAAGGTAATTGCATGGGGTTGTGGGGATAGGGCCTGGGTGGGATTGTGATTGGTGCAGACTCGATGAGCCAAATAGCCGCCTCCTGCACTGTAGGATTCCATGATCCTATGCAAAAGAAAACATTGACGCAATGATAGGGACAAAAACAGCAGGGTGAGACTATTTGGAGAACTCTTTGAATAAAGCGACCCAGACATGATGGGCTGAATGGCCTCCCTGAGTTCCGGAGACTTTCTCCAGAGGGCCATCAGGCTTTTCAGCTAAACACACCGGGTTGTTTAACACTGCTGAGTTTAATCCCTGCTGAAGTCAGCATTGCCTGACAAGGCTAATCTCCCGGGTTCACTGACCTGAAATGGTGAATTACATTGCTGCTTTCACACTGGTGTCAATCCAAAGCCAGCTTGTGTCGACACACAAGCTGGAATAAAATGGTGCTGTCACTGATAACCTGGAGCGCAGACCGCCAACAGCCTGCAGGCTATAGTCCTTAACGCTCAATAACCTCTTCAGCTGTTCCCTCAAGACACAGCAACCAGTGACACCTGACTCCTGGCTCCTGTACAAGCCATCAGGGAGAGAGAGCCCTCACCATCACAGAATAACAGAATTCATACAGTGCAAGAGGAGGCCATTCAGCCCATCATGTCTATACTGGCTCCTTCTCTTGGTGCCATTCTCCCACCTTCTCCTCCTGACGCTTCGCATTCTTCCTTTTTAGGTAACAGTCCGATTCCCTTTTGAAAGGTTGGATTGAAGTTGCCTCCACCACACTCTCAGACAGAGCATTCCAAACCCGGAACACTCGCTGTGTAAGAACATGTCACTCTCCTTTCTTTTACCAATGACTTTCATCCATGCTCTCTCATTCTTGATCCTTTCATAAACAGGAACAGTTGTGACCTCAGATCCACTGCTTCAAAGATGTGAAGGTGGGTTCAAACCCCTTACAAATTCTACTAAAGTTGGCTGGAGAAGGAAAAAGTTGCAGGATTATGATGGAAGACCGGGTCAGTGGGTGGGCAGCATTGCGGCACTGTGGTTAGCACTCCTGCCTCACAGCACCTGGATTCGATTCCCGGTTTGAGTCACTGTCTGGAGTCTGCATGTTCTCCCCATGTCTGCGTGGTTTTCCTTCGGCTGCTCCAGTTTCCTCCCACAATGTGAAAGGTGTGCTGGTTAGGTGCATTGCCTGTGCTAAATTCTCCCTCTGTGTACCTGAGCAGGCACCTAGTGTGGCCACTAGGAGACCTTAACAGTAACTTCACTGGAGTGTTAATGTAAGCTGACTTGTGACACTAATTAAAAAACTTAATTGGGTGACTTGTGTCAAGAGTTGGTAGAGATAAGCTGGGGGCCAAATGGCCTCCTTCTGTGCTTTACCACTCTTAGTAACAGTTTTCTTCTGTAACAAGAAAATCAAAGAATATCCAGGAAAGATGAGAGCAGAAAACAGCTGGCTGACCCCTCATAGGGCACCTGGACTGGGACTACCCAGGTTAGGAGGTTCAACAAGGCAGGGAAATGTGTGATGGGGTCACCTCAATCAGCTAGATGGGCTGAGTGGCCACATTTCCTGACTGTTTGCTCTCCAGCCTGACTTATCCTCCTGACTTGTTGACATAACCGCGTCTGTGGCACTCATTTTATCAGTAGTTACAAAGTAAATCTGTTACTGTACATTACTGGTTATGTGTCAATTTGAAAAGTATTAGCTAAAAATATAAAATTCATTCCCAGTGGAGACTGCATTGGTTGGTGTGCAGAATTCCGATTGGTTAGAATTCAGGCTGAGGGGTGATCTTATAAAATAATGAGGGGCATAGATCAGCTGGATAGTCAATATCTTTCCCCAAAGGTAGGGGAGTCTAAAACTAGAGGGCATTGGTTTAAGGTGAGAGGGGAGAGATACAAAAATGTCCAGAGGGTCAATTTTTTCACACAGAAGGTGGTGAGTGTCTGGAACAAGCTGCCAGAGGTAGGAGTAGAGGCGGGTACAATTTTGAGTTTTAAAAAACATTTAGAAAGTCACATGGGTATGATGGGTATGGAGGGATATGGGCCAAATGCGGGCAATTGGGGCTAGCTTAGGTGTTTAAAAATAAAGGGCAGCATGGACATGTTGGACCAAAGGGCCTGTTTCCATGCCGTAAACCTCTGCAACTCTCTGACTCTCGGAGGTGGATTCCAAATTGAGATGATGAGAAACAACTTCTCACAGAGGGTTGTGAATCTGTGGAACTCACTGCCCCAGAGTGCGGTGAGTGCAGAATCAATGAACAGAAAGAGATGGATATGTCTCTGATGGAAAGCAGGATAAAGGGTGATGGGGAGCAGGCATGAAAATGGAGCTGAGACCAGGGTAAGATCAGCCAGAATCCGGTGGAATGGCGAAGTGGGTTCGAGGGGCTGAATATCCTGGTCCTGCTCCAAATTCCCATGTTCCTATGATCCAGCGTCTGCTCAGTTTGTGCTGGGAACCCAAGGAAGTGATACTTCAGTTGAACAAATCCTCAGTCTGATGTCGCCTGGAGCATTCAGTTTTGGGCACTCCATCTCAGCAAGCCCATATTTGTTCATAAAATCCATACAGTAAAGAAGGAGGTCATTCGGCCCATCGAGTCTGCGCCAACCACAATCCTAATTATCCCCATGACCCCATGCTAGTTACCTTACTTTACCCAAGCTAGTTCCCTGACACAGAGGGGCAATTCAGCATGGTCAATCAACCTCACTCTCACATCTTTGGGGCTTGGGAGGAAACCAGAGCACCTGGAGGAAACCCACACAGACACGGGAAGAACGTGCAAACTCCATACAGACAGTCACCCATGGCCGGAATCAAACCCGGGCCCCTGGAGCTGTGAGGCAGCAGTGCTAACTACTGTGCCACTGTGTCGTCCCCTGGTCATGAAGGGCATGCACAGGTTAATTTTTTTTGAAGTGCAGTCACTTGGTAAGATGGGAGAATCCAGCAGCCAACCAATGCACAGCAAGATGCAACCAACAGCAGGCGAGATGAGTGCTCAGGAACCGAATTGTTCTGTGGGGTGACAGTAGGTTTTAAAGGATTAAGTTGGCATGACAAGTTACAGGAACTTAGTTTGTACTGCCTTGAGTTTAAACAACTGGCATATGATCTAATTCAATCCTTTCCAACAATGAATGGATCTGATTGGATAGGTCACTTCACTCATCTTCAAATTAATCTTAAAATTAGAACCAATCCCTTCAGTGAAATATTGAAATACTCCTTCAGACAAAATGTAGTTCAAATCTGGAGTTCCCTCTTCCTGTGAAGACTGTGGATGCTGGGATTCATTGAACTTGTTGAGATTGAGTTTGATTGTTCCTTTGTCGGAGAAGGGTATATGTGAATATGAAACCTATGGTGGGTCATTGGATTCAAGGTACAGGTCAGCCTTGAACTCACTGAATGGAGTCACAGGTTTGATGGACCAAATGGCCTCCATCTGCTGATTTTGACTTGACCCGATTTGAGGGGGATTATCCTTCCTCGAATGAAATTTGAACAGCCTTCCCTTGTTGCCAAAAAAAAAGCAACTCAAAAATAGCATGCACCAAATCACTTCATGGGGCGAATGGGTGGCACAGTGGGTTAGCACTGCTGCCTCCCAGCTCCAGGGACACGGCTCCAATTCCAGGCTTGGGTCACTGTCTGTGTGGAGTCTGCATGTTCTCCCCATGTCTGCGTGGGTTTTCTCCAGGTGCTCCGGTTTCCTCCCACAGTCCAAAGATGTATGGGTTAGGTGCGTTGGCCATGCTAAATTGTCCCTTAGTGTCCAGGGATTTATACAAAGAACAAAGAAAATTACAGCACAGGAACAGGCCCTTCGACCCTCCAAGTTTGCACTGACCATAATGCCCAACTTCACTAAAACCCTTCCGGGGAACCACATCCCTCCATTCCCATCCTGTTCATGTATTTGTCAAGACACCCCTTAAAACTCACTATCATATCTGCTTCCACTGCCCCCTTTATAACACCAACCACAATATCCTTCCCCCACCCACCCCCCCAACGCCAGCAGCGAGTTCCGGCCACTCACCAGATAGATTCGAGGGATTAGTGGGGTAAATATGTGAAACGGGGTCTGGGTGGGATTGTTGTCGGTGCAGAGTCAGTGGGCTGAATGGCCTCCTTCCACACTGTCAGGATTCTGTGATTCTGTATTTCTGTGATTATGAATTTCTAACAGAGTTTGCAAACTGTCACACGCAAAGTTTCAGGACATCTGTTAAACCTGTGAAAGAGAATTCTGATGTAACAGTAGCTGATGTAAAGAGGCTTAACAGTTCACTGCAGCAGGATATATAATGGAACACTTGGAGTTTTGTGGGAGCTGTTTAAGATTCAAATTGATTCGTAATGATGGATGACAAACTGCTGATACACACAGCTTCTGAATTCAGAATTATCCATCAGTGGCCCTTAAACCTGCCCTTTCTAAATCTACAGGCCCTCTAAACACAAACTCCAACCCTAGACACCAGCTTGCACTCCCTCCACCACCAACGCACAGTGGCAGCAGTGTGTACCAGTTACAAGGTGCACTGCAACAACTCTCCAAGGCTCCTCAGACATCACCTTCCAAACCTGTGACCATCCAGAAGGTCTAGGGCAGCAGATACCTCAGAACGCCACCACCTGGAGGTTCCCCTTGAAGTCACTCACCATCCTGACTCGGAAATATATCAACCATTCCTTCACTGTCGTTGGGTCAAGATCCTGGAAGTCTCTCCCTAACAGCACTGTGGGTGTACCTACACTATCGGGACTGCAACGCTTTCAGAAGGCAGCTCACCATCACATTCTCAAAGGGCAATAAGGGATAAGCAATAAATGTTGGTCGACCCAGTGACACGCATGTCCCATGACCAAGTATAAATAAACAGGAGAACCCAGCAACAATTAGAGTCAGAAATGTGACTGACGTGTCGCACCTTCAAGAGTTTCACTGTTGGAGTTCAGATACAGTATTTCAGATTTTCGCTGTATTTTGGACACTGCATCACTGTCTGTATTTCCTTCTTTTCTGCAGTGAAGATCGATTTAACATTTCACGTTTCGGACCTGCAATTATCTGCTGTTGCAGCGAATGAGGGAGAGAATGTGCATGGCTGTGTATAACAGTTCTGGTGAAGCACATCCAGCAGAACCATCAGAAGCTGCTTTTCCTTCTGGATGCTGACTGCCCTGCTGTGTATTTGCAGGATGCTGGATTTTCCCAGTGTTGACTGCAGGGTCAGTGATCATCTCATCTAACTTCTCCTTAATAACAGCAACTATATAATTGTTGTGAGTTTCATATTCCCACCACTCTCCTGAACTCCCTATTGGTCTCTTATATAAAGCACCTTTCACTAATCCGTCCTGTTCCAAAGTGCTTCACAGCTGATGAAGTGTTGTGGAAGCTTCATCACTGTTGAAACGGAAGGAATTATCTTCCATGATTAAAAGCACTCAGCAGGGGACTTAAAAGCATGTCAGTTCATGCATAAAAGAAGGCTAAATGGTAAATGGCGTGTTAGAGTGAGTATGTGTCTGCATGTGTGTCTATGACTGTTTTATGTGTGTGTGCATGTCTGAGTGTGTGTGTGTGCATGTATTTGTGTGTGTGGCTGTGTGCACCTGTCTGAGCATGTGAGTGCACATGTTAAATTGCGAGTGCCGAGCTATGTGTGCATGTGCCTGAGTGTGTGTGCTCCTCTCTGAGTGTGTGTGTGCTCCTCTC
Source organism: Carcharhinus amblyrhynchos (assembly GCF_965287045.1). Classification (NCBI taxonomy): domain Eukaryota; kingdom Metazoa; phylum Chordata; class Chondrichthyes; order Carcharhiniformes; family Carcharhinidae; genus Carcharhinus; species Carcharhinus amblyrhynchos. The sequence goes on along the minus strand of NC_137357.1, from coordinate 16,659,722 downwards.
TGAGTGTTCATCTTTAAGTATGTGTGGCTGGGTTTTGCATCTTCTTTATTCATTCATGGGACGTGGATGTCGCTGGCTGGCCAGCACTGATTGCCTCTCCCTTGTTGCCCGGGAGCAGTTGTGAGTCAACCACATTTCTGTAGCTCTGGAGTGACAGGGAGGCCAGATCAGATAAGGACAGCAGATTTCCTTCACATCCGTGAACCAAATGGGTTCTTCCAACAATTGACAATGGTTTCACGGTCAGCAGCAGATTCTTAATTCCAAATATTTTTTATTGAATCCAAATTCCACCATCTATCATGGTGGGATTCGAACCCAGATCCCCAGAACATGAGCTGAGTTTCTGGATTAATAGCCCAGTGATAATACTACTTGGCCATTGCCTCCGCGTGCGTGTGCGTGTGCGTGTGTGTGTGTGTGTGTGTCTATGTTTGTGTATATATATAGCTGTGTGTGCATGAATATATCTGAGTGGGTGTATGTGTGTGTGGCTGTGTGTGTGTGAGTGTGCGCATGCGTGTGTGCATCAGTACCTGAGTGTGTGTGTGTGTGTGTATCAGTGTGTTGTAGATTGTAATCTTTCCGCTGAACATATTGTAAATGTTTCTGTGGTGTGATCAGGAACAGATTTACTCCCAGCCAGAGCCACCAACTGTCATGAAGCACTTCTTGTGCCAGAATACCAGGAGATTGTTGGACTTGGATACTGCAATCATGACCAATAAACCAGCTTGTAAAATGAAAAAGGCCGATCTTGACCAGGATCCAAGTTGTCTCCAGCCCTATTCACAGCAATCAGTGAAGAGTTGTGTAGTTACAACACCGATATGTGCGAGCAGAACATTTTAACAATCAGAATATGTAGATTGCAGAAATCCTGACAAAACAAATGGTGTTGATGTGTCGGGAAAATATGCTGCGTGGTTCATTTCTGGCAGTGGGACAGGGGATGGAAATGAAACACAATGATTATGTTAAATGTGTACAGACGCTTAGTTAGTCTACACATGGGCTGCTCTGCACTGTTCTGCTCTCTACAAGGTTATGAGAGGCACGGACAGAGTGGATAGTCAGAAGCTTTTTCCCAGGGTGGAAGAGTCAATTACTCGGGGGAACAGGTTTAAGGTGCGAGGAGCAAGGTTTAAAGGAGATGTACGAGGCAGGATTTTTACAGAGAGGGTGGTGGGTGCCAAGAACTCACTGCTGGAGGAGGTAGTGGAAGTGTATACAGTAGTGATGATACATGAATAAGATGGGAATAGAGGGAAATGGTCCCCGGAGAAGAAGGGGTTTTTAGTTCAGATGGATAGCATGGTCAAGGCAGGCTTGGAGGGCCGAAGGACCTGTTCCTGTGCTGTAATTTTCTTTGTCTGAGATCATAAACAAGACAGAGAGGCACTGGAAAAGATGCAAAACTAATTTACCAGAATGGCTGGAGCTCTTTCCATGAGATAAGAGAAGTTTGAGGGGTAAACCTAACAGAGCTCTGAAAGATGATGAAAGACTTTGATAAGATAGACATAGGGATGCTGTTTCCATATCTCAACAAGACCAGAACAGAGCACCATAAACGTACAACAATGGATAAATATATAACCAGAGGGAACCAATGGACTGCACCCAGGAGTAGCAGGAAGATCTCAGTGTGGAGCATGAACACCAGCAAAGAGCTGTTGGGCCGAATGGCCTGTTGTTTTGAATGTGATAACTAGGAATTTCCAACCATTCACACCAGCGGGATCTCCCGTGCGGACAGTGCCACAGATGTCCCAGTGGTGAGGGGTGCATTCAACAGGGACTGCCTTCGACAATGGTGGGACCACAAGATTCCCACCGCTAGCCAACTGGGGGACCTGCGTGGAAGATCCCTCCCTGTGACCTATTTGTACAGTGCGATGTGAGGAACTGAAACCCCCTATAATTGAGATTTACTTAGGGGTTTTAAAAAAAAGGGTGGAATGGACAAGTCGGGCCGAAGGGCCTGTTTCCATGCTGTAAACCTCAATGACTCTACATTGATCAATCAAAATCAAATCATCAGTAACTGGGAAAAGCTATTTATATCATAACTAATAACCTATTCCATCTTTCATAGTAAGGCCCAACTGAGATTGCAGATAAATTATTAATTCGATCTTATAATTGGCATCGTGGTTAGCTGGTGATTATTGTTGCTGTCCCTTTCAATTGTTTGGCATCTCCTCTGCGGAGTAAATTCTTCTAATTTTCTTAGCCTGCAGTATTTTTATCCACTGAATAAATATTGTTTCACCCTCCTCTTTTTGGGGTGGCTCAGTGGGTTAGCACTGCTGCCTCACAGCACCAGGGACCCGGGTTCGATTCCCAGCTTGGGTCACTGTCTGTGTGGAGTTTGCACATTCTCCCCGTGTCTGCATGGGTTTCCTCCGGGTGCTCCAGTTTCCTCCCACAGCCCAAAAGACATGCAGGTTAGGGTGCATTGGCCTTGCTAAATTCCCCCTCAGTGTACGCCTGTGGCGACAAAGGGATTTTCACAGTAACTCCATTGCAGAGTAAACATAAGTCTCACTTGTGACAGTGATAAATAAACTTTTCCCTTGAGTAGGTTACGCTGAGAGGAAAGTCAATGTAGAGGATATTTAATGCCAGTGTTTAAAAGTCATGAAGGATTTTTAAGGGAGGGAGGAGGAGGAAAGGAAGGAAGGAAGAAGTTTGTACACAAGCTAGTTGTTCTGATCTGGAATGCGCTGCCTGAGTGGATGGTAGAAGCACATCCATGATTGACTTTCTAAGGGGAATTGGATATTAACTGAGAGGAAAATGTTGGAGATGTAGGGAATGAGCTGGAGCAGTGACAAGAATTGGATAGCATGGCAGGAAGGCTGAAAGGCCTCCTACTCTGCTGTACCATTCAATGTGTTCCTTTGCTATCTCACCTCTCAACTGAATGTTCTCCCACCTTGTCCTCATTCTATCCTTTTCCCCATCGCTCTGGAGACCTGTTCATTCCAGGATGGCAGGTTTCGGATTCCCAGTCCCAATGTTCCGGGTTTTCCAGCTGGCTGCCTTGTGAGCAGCGGTGACCTATAAACACTATGCTATATCAGGCGAAAACAGCACTGACTTGGAGGAATCATTTCCCTGGAGGAGTCGGGAACTTTCGGCAGGGGGACGTGACCAGGAGCAGGTTACTGATCCCAGCAAAGGCGAGGCCCTGACACTGTTACTCAGCGAGGATTATTCACGCTGCAATGCAGCAGTAATCTGCACTAAGCCATGACCTGGAAAGGTTGGTCAATTTTAAACAACTCATTAAAAAAATGTAATGAGGAGCAGCGGGCAAAATGAGAATTGGAACAGTGGGGTGTGAACAGGGAACTGAGTGAGCTTCATCACTGATTCTTAACATAACCATCTTCAGTACAATTCAGGTTATCAGTCCTTAAACTGCAGGTGGATTTCCACCTGCATGTCTACTAAACCTCACAACAATTTGCATTTGTATACCACCTTTGCAATCTCCCCAGGTGCTTTCAGATAGGGAAATGTGTCCAGGTCTTTCACGAGTGCTGTCAGACCCAGTGTGAACCCAAGAGAAATTCAGAGATGTGAGGACAGTTGGCCAACCACTTGGTCAAAGAGCTTGGGGGCATGGACCATCCCGAACAAGGAATGAGAGGCCGGGAGATTTGGGACGGGAATTCCACAGCCAAGGGCTGAGGCGGCCTTCAATTGTCGAGCAAAGAAAGTCATTGAAGCCAAAGAGGCCACAGTTTGAGGAATGCAGAGACCTTGGGGAATGTGTTGTCAGCCTGAAGAAGATCTGGAGATGAAGACCTTGATTGGATTGGAAGAGCCAGCCTTATCTTCAGGGCAGCACAGTGGTTAGCACTGCTGCCTCACAGCACCAGGGACCCGGGTTCGATTCTGGCCTCAGGTCACTGTCTGTTTGAAGTTGGCATGTTCTCCCCGTGTCTGCATGGGTTTACTCTGGATGCTCCGATTTCCTCCCATACTGCAAAGTTGTGCGGATTAGGTTGATTTGCCGTGCTAAGTTAACCCTAATGTCAGGGGGATGAGGCGGATAAATGAGGGTTATAGGAAAAGGGCTCCAGGTGGGATTGTGATCGGTGCAGATTTGATGGGCCGAATGGCCACCTCCTGTACTGTAGGGATTCTGTGATTCACTCAGTTTGTGAGGAAGACAAGTCCCAGATGAGGAGGGACGCTTCCAGCTGAGCAGTGCCCACTGGGAAACACTTCCTTCTGCAAAGAGCGGTCAAATGCTGAGTGAAGGCTGGAATCAGTGAAGGTTTGGGGCAGGGAAAGAGTTCACTTGGCCCATTCTGCCTGTGCAAACCACAAGAGGAGTTATCCAACCTCACCCACTTTCCAGCCCCTTCACAAATCCACGCTTGACTATCCTTGATCAGTTTCTCAGCAACAGTTTATCCTGTCTTTCAGGATGGGTTTCAGTAATTTACCCATGACTCGGGTTAGACTGACTGGCCTGTAATTACTCAGCGTATCTTTCATTCCCTTTTTAAACAAAGGTACAACATGAGCAATCTCCCATTCACCCGCCACCAGACCTCTTTCAGCTTTCCAGAATTGGTTCGCTCCTTCCTCCCTGAATTCTTTTAACAGCCTGGGCGTACATTGCATCTGGCTCCGATGATGTATCCCCTTTCAAGGAAGCTAATCACATTATTACTTTCTCTCTGCCAATGTTTACCACATCCAATACTTCACACTCTTTCTCCTCCTCCTGTACAATATCACCCCACTTTGGTGAAGACAGACGCAAAGTATTTGTTAAGAACCATACCAATGTCTTCCACACACAGGTTAAATTTTTAGTCTTTGGTGGACCCGGCCCTTCCCTTCGTATCCTCTTCCTCTTAATGTATGGACAAAACATCTTTGGGTTCCCCTTGATCTTGCTTGCCAATGTTCTTGCCAATATGTAGTTGATGCCAAAACATTGAATGTATTCAAGAGGCAGCTGGATATAGCACTTGGAGTCAATGGCACCAGAGGTACTGGGGAGAAAGCAGGATTAGTCTATTGAGTTGGATGATCAGCCATGATCATAATGAATGATGGAGCAGGCTTGATGGGCCAAATGGCCTCCTTCTCCTCCTATCTTCTATATTTCTATGTTTCTTTCATGTCCTCTCTTTGCGTTCCTAATTTCCTTTATGATTTCACCTTTCTTCTCTCGCTCTCTCTCCCCTCCCCTCAGCTTTCTGGAGTATTGAGTTCTGAGTGTCCTGCACAATTATTCCTTTTCTGCTTTATCTGACCCAGTGAGTTCCCTGAAATCCATGGAACTCTAGATTTGGCCAATCCATCTTTCTTTTTTTTTGGGAACACAGTTTTATTCTGAAGCCCTTCAATTGCCCCTTTGAATGCTGCCCCCCCCCCATTGCTGTGATGTAATCTTATTAGAGAATGGAGGTGAAAAATACCTTACTCAGTAGAAAACAGAGGGGCTGTTTGTGCCATGTTCGTCTTCATGGGTGAAGAATCTTCCTGTGCGGTTAATCCACCATCTCCATTCTGTTTTACAACAATTGCAAGGTGTCATTATTAATTTGTCTTCTTTGTGTTTCATTTCCAGTGACATTTCAAGTTACGAATAATATCTGTTCAGTAGATTGGAATGAGAGCAATCACCTCCTTTATTGGACATTTCTTCCGATGTAAAATTATTCAGACCCAGAACAATTTTAATAATTATTAATAACAGCCAGAAATCATTGCCTTCAAACCTTGGCACCTTTCTCTACCCTTTCTTTGCACAGGTCTCCAAATCCAGCTGAGCAAGGAGACAGAATTGATTACTCCCACGCGTGCTGAACACTCTTTAATCATAGAATCATAGAAAGCCTACAGTGCAGAAAGAGGCCCTTCGGCCCATCGAGTCTGCACTGACCACAATCCCACTCAGGCCCTACCCCCATATCCCGACATAGTTAACCTGCTGATCTCTCTAACCTACATATCTCAAGACACTGAGGGGCAATTTTATGGCATGGCCAATCCACCTAACCTGCACATCTTTGGAGTCTGGGAAGAAACCAGAGAACCTGGAGGAAACCCACGCGTACACGAGGAGAATGTGCAAACTCCACACAGACAGTGACATGAGCCGGGAATCAAACCTAGGTCCCTGGAGCTGTGAAGCAGCGGTGCTAACCACTGTGCCACCCATGGTTCATGGTGTGATTAACACTCCAGGCATGGAAGACCGAATCGCTGGACAAGCCTTTTCTGATCCTGCACTGGCTCAATGGCAGCATGTCAACCTCTGAGCCTGAAGGTCTGGTGTTCAAATCCCGCTCCGATATTCAACCACATGATTGTGTTGATAACCTGGTGTGTTACTGAGGGAATGCTACGTGGGCTGACATTAGTGTACCTTTCAGAGTGTTATTTTAATTCACGCTCACAGCCTCAGGTGATGTCATTGTGGGGACAAGAAAAAATACTATGGGCAGGTCAGGTGACAGGGATTTCATTTCCAGTCTCAGTTTGGAGCTGCAGGTTTGAGTTTTGAGTTTTAGAAGGGACAGCACACTAAAAAGAAGTGTTTTCCCTCTCTCCCTGTTGTTTTGAAAATTCTATTGGTTTCCTGAAGGGTGAAAATCTGCTGTTGTTGGGGCTGGAGCAGAGTCTCCCTCGTGCTTTGGGAAGCTGCCTTGTCTTTAAACTGCGCTGGGGGGTTCAGAGGCATTTGATTGCATAATTCAGCTAATGGCCTCAATCCCAGTGTCATGTGAGCAGGCGACTTTGCTTATTGAACCTGTTTAAAGAGTTGTTTATGGAGGTTGGTTTGATTGGAACATTGCAGAGATATTTGTTCGGGGTTATACGTTGTCATGATTGTTTGTTTCTTGTTTGTAACTGATAAATGTTCTTGCTAATTTCCTTCCGCTACATGTTAACTATATTCTTAAATAAACTTTATTTGATAAAAGCTCCCTCATGGGTCATTTGAACCATATCTGCATTGAAACATCTCACAGGATCAAAGCAAAATGTTGCGGATGCTGGAATCTGAAACCAAAAGAGAAAATGCTGGAAAATCTCAGGTCTGGCAGCATCTGTAAGGAGAGAAAAGAGCTGACATTTCGAGTCCAGAAGACCCTTTGTCAAAGCTGAGGGGAAATGTGATTAAGTCTGTGTTGGCATACAGAGAGAACAATTTTCAATGGAGTTAAAGTGTATGGAGATTGGAAGAGTTTTGACAAAGGGTCTTCTGGACTCGAAGTGTCAATTCTTTTTTCTGCTTCCAGATGTTTCCAGACCTGCTGAGATTTTCCAGCATTTTCTCTTTTGGAGAAGCATCTCACACTTATCCGAGCCAAATTCAAGAGGCAAAACTTATGATTCAGGCGGGGGCTCCACAAAACACTTTGGAATTTCTAACCTGAACCATAACAGTGGTCAGAGTCTTTTGGATGAGATATTAAACCAAGTAACGTCTGCCCTCTCTCATGGATTTAAAAGATCCCACAGTGCTCGCCCTCAATGAACTTCATTCAGATCAATTGGTCAGTATCTCACTGGACCCTACCATGTGCAAATTGGTAGTCATACTTTTCCTGCATTACAATAGGGAGTGCACTGACAAAGCTCAGGGCACAGCTTCCAATGGTGGGGTGAAGGAGGCAGAGGTGGAGGATTGCAGAGTTAACAGATGGTTGTGGGGCTGAAGGCGAATGCAGAAAGAGAGAGGTGGTGAAATCACAGAGGGACATATTTATTTACTTATTATTATCACAAGTAAGTTTCCATTAATGCTGCAATGAAGTTACTGTGAAAATCCCCCTGTCACCACATCTCTGGTGCCTGTTCAGGTTCACTGAGGTAGAAAACACAAGGATGAGAATTTGAAAGTTGACCGGAAGCCAGTGTGAGTGGATGGATGAGTTGGCAGACAGATTGGAGAATTTTCAGTGGAGTTGAAGTGCATGAAGAGTGGAAGATGGGAGGCCAGCTCAGATAACATTCGAATAGCTGAGTCTGTAGGCATCGATGAGGCTTTGAGGGAATGAAACAGAGCAGAGATGGACATAGGAACACGGAAGACAGGAGCAAGAGGAAACCATTCAGCCCTTCAAACCATTCATCACAATCATGGCTGATCATCCAACTCAATAGCCTAATCCTGCTCTCTCCCCGTAACCTTTGATCCCATTCACCCCAAGTGCAAAATCCAGCCACCTCTTGAATACGTTCAATGTTTTGGCATCAACTACTTCCTGTGGCAATGAATTCCACAGGCTCACCACTCCCTGGGTGAAGAAATGTCTCCTCATCCCCAACCTAAATGTTCTCCCCTGAATCCTCAGCTTGTGATCCCTGACTCTGGATTACCCCCACCATCGGGAACATCCTCCCTGCATCTACCCTGCCTGGTCCTGTTAGAATTCTATAAGTCTCTATGAGATTCTCCCCCACACCCCCCCCCCCACCCCACCCCCTTCATCTAAACTCCAGCGAAAATAATCCTAACCTAGTCAATCTCTCCTCACACATCAATGCGTCACCCCCGGAATCGGCCTGGGGAACCTTGGCTGCACTCCTTCGAGAACAAGAATATCCTTCCTCAGAAAAGCATTGTCTGAGAAAAGACAGTGTTGTGGAGGTGGAATGTAGTGTTGCTGATGCTGGACAGGACATGCGGTTCAGAAGCATGGTGCAGGGTTAAATAGGATGCCAAGTTTGAGAACAATCTGGTTAAAGCTTAAACATTAGCTGGACGGGGGAATGGGATTTGTCACAAGAGAAGAGAATGCTGATGTTGTCTGTGATGCTTCACTGACAAACCCAACCAGATCAGGAGCTGTGGCTCCACGTTCCTCCCTTGGTTACATCATTTGCCTCTCACTCCAGTGCAGCACTGAGGAGGGGCTACACTCCCTACAATGCCATGTTTTGAGTGAGAGATGAAACAGATGGCCTATCTGCCCTCCCAAGTAGATGTGAAAGATTCCATGGCTGTGATTTCAGGGAAGAGAAAGAGGTTTTCCCCTGGTTCTCCCTCTGTACTCATACAACAATCAGATTGACTGCTCATTATTACCTGAAAGGAAACAGGCAGCAGATACCTGGGAACACGACCAACTGGAGGTTCCCTTTCCAAGTCACTCACCATCCTGATTGGAAATGTATTGCTGTTCCTTCACTGTCACTGGGTCAGAATCCTCCCAACAGCACTGTGGCTATACCTACGCCACATGGACTGCAGCGGGTACAAGAAGGCAGCTCACCACCACCATCTGAAGGGGCACTGAATGCTGGGTCTAGCCAGTGACACCCACACCCTGTAAACAAATTTTAATCTGAAGACATGAGCAAGGGAAAGTGGGGGGGACTGGTTCACATGCCCACTGCTGTGTGGACATACTTGCTGTTCACCAGCTGTGTGCCAGGGTGGAGCTGGCTAGCTACACACACACACACACACACACACACTTCACCATTCTGACCACACATAAGGCATGGGAAAGTCCAGCTCACAAGTGACGGGCAATGGGGCCACTTGCATTTTCTCAGCGTATTAGAACATAGAACACTGCAGCACAAACAGGCCCTTCGGCCCACAAGTTGCACCGATCACATCTATACCTACCAAGCCCTAGAACTGTCTGTAACTTCCAATCCCATTCGATCCCATATACTCATCCAGAAGTCTTTTAAAAGACCCCAGCAAGTTCGCCTCTACCACCACCAATGACAGCCAATTCCACTCACTCACCACCCTCTGAGTGAAAAACTTACCCCTAAACATCTCCTCTGTACCCGCTTCCCTGCACCTTAAACCTGTGTCCTCTCGTAGCGACCATTTCAGCCCTGGGAAACAGCCTCCGAGAATCCACCCTATCTATTCCTCTCAACATTTTATAAACCTTTATCAGGTCGCCTCTCAATCTTCGTCTCTCCAGGGAGAAGAGTCCCAGCTCCCTCAATCTATCTTCATAAGGCATGCCTCCCAATCCAGGCAGCATCCTTGTAAATCTCCTCTGCACCCTCTCAATAGTTTCCACATCCTTCCTGTCGTGAGATGACCAGAACTGCGCACAGTACTCCAAGTGGGGTCAGACTGGGGTCTTATAAAGACATTATTAAAGACCATCTTATTAAACCATGAAATTATTCTGAATTGTCCCTCACTGATTTTCACCCTCACTCGCAGCACCCCATTCTCCTCGTCCCCACCCCACCAACATTATCAATATGCTGATCTGCTGAAAGAGAAGGTTGGGAGAGAGGTGGGAGACTTTGAGACCCTTCAGCAATCTCCTGCAGCCCTACAAGGAGAGAAAGGGGCAGTGTAGATAAAAGCTGTTCCAATCTGACACTCACTGTGCCATCTCTCGATGGATGTGTTTAATAGCTGGCTAACCTGCAACTCCGACCTCATGGAGCTGGTAACAATGATGAGATTGGAAAAGCAGCCAGCCTAATCAAGGACCCCACACTCTCTCTTCAAAACCTTTCTTCTGTGGGGAAGAAGATACAAAAGTCCGACTCAAGAACAGCTTATTTCTCTACACTTGCATTCAAAAGTCCTGGGGAAGCAGTAGCAGGCACTAAGTTGATCTTTCTCTACACCCTAGCTATGTCTGTAACACGACATTCCGCACCCTCTCCTTTCCTTCTCCATAAACTGCTTGCTTTGTCTGTAATAGTGCGCAATACTTTTCACTGTCTCCCTACACATGTGGCAATGATAAATCAGATCGAATGTAGAGAGGGTGGCAGCAGCTTGGTGTGGAGTGCAAACAGGGGTATGGAACATTTGGACCAAGTGCCAATTCTGTGTAACACACCAATGTGCCCAACCTGAATGGAAATATACTCAAGAGACCAGTTTAAAAACGAAACATTCCAAAACCTCGGCTTCTGCTCTATTTGGAGACTGGGTTGTGCTGATAAGTGGAGGAATCTTACAAAAGTTACAGGTGTAGGAGCTGCGATTGGATCTTCGAACTGGTTGATTTTTGTTTGAGTGAGTTGTAAGCGAGAGAATGCCATTTTCCAGGTGAGACCAGTAAGTTACAGCTTGTGCACACACTGATCTGACTTAACCAAGCCTGCTGGAGGTCAAAGATACACAAAGGCTGGGTTCCTCCTGGTCCAACACTCTCCAACCACACTGCAGCTGAAATAGATTGCATCGGCAGGGAGAAAATGGACAAACACTTTGCCTTTAAGTGCCTGCCTCCTGCTCTGGATGAGCTGCAGAGAGCTCGTCTGTGCCTTGTCACTGGGCAGTGGAGGTGAGATCTGCTCTCCAAGCTGAAAGGAGGGGTTTTTTTTTGACTGCAGTGCGTGTGCACCGAGTTTCTTGTCCCTCTTCCCCCTCCCGCATTGCATCATGAATTCCTGTCCTCCCCTTCACCACACCCTGCTTCAGCGAAGCGGCAAGAAACAAAGGCACTGAGGGGGAAAAAAAAATCTTTACCGGAGAAGTCAGGGCGGCACTGGCTAACAGCTGATCAGACAGCGCACATCCACTGGACAAGTGTGTCTGTGTGTGAGAGAGAGACACACACACAACTTCTCACTCGCACACACACTTGTCCAGTATCAGAGATTGGTCATGCTGAAAGTCACCTTGTCTTCGGCTCTTCAGAGACAAAGGTTAAAAAATACTTGATGCGTGTCCCAAACATTTATTTTCATTGGAACACATCAGTTCAGTCTCACACACACAAAAAATACACACAGTCACATACATACACACACACATTCACACTCACACACTCTCAGAGAAATTGTCACACTCAGGCACATCCGCAAACATTCAGTCACATAAATATGCACACACACACTCATGCAGGGAGGGACAAGTAAAACAAACAGAAAAGGCTGGTTTAAAATGAGGTCAGAAACCTTTGCCTTTACTTATATCTACCTGTGTCTATTATTTTTCTGTATCGAACCTAATCGATTCATTAGAATGTTATATGACCTTAATGTTAAAGTCCGCGACACTTTACATCGCTCTTTCTCTCTTCGTGGATCTATTCTGCACGTACACACACACATTGACACAGATAGAGACACACACACGTACAGACACATTGACTCACACACATCCCCCTCCGCCCAGACTGCAGCCCTGCCGGCTGTTTGCCCCATTTTAAAGAGTGGATATCATTCCTGGGATGGAAGTACTCCCCGCCCTCCGGACAGCCCCTTCCCTTCACTGAGGGGGACACTGGGGTGGGTCACTGGAATCTGTGTGCTGGAGGACAGCGCAGGATGGAGCTGGGGGCAGGTGGCATGCTCGCCTGCTTTTCCACTCTCTTCCGTGTCTGTTCCTCACCCCATCCCCAAAACCCCCCTTTTAACCTCAAAATCAGAGGTCCCTCTCACACTGCCCCGTAGCTCCGTCAGCTCAGGAGCCGAGGTGACAAGCGGGCTGCTCTGCTGTCTAGAAACACAGTGAGGTTCTGACAGTCACTTTCCTCCTTGCTTCAGCTGTCGACTCTCACACACACAGAGACATTCCTGCTGCTTGGGCGGAAGAGATTCTGTTGAAACCATTCAGATACATGGGCGGCTCTCTGTTTAAAAGCAGGGATAGAATTCAATCCTCTCTACATGGTCAGCATTCCAAAGACAATCAATAAATCAATATCAGGAACATTAACCCCTTCCCTCGCTGGCTCTTTCCAACACAGCTTAGCCTGTGATATGAGGGGGTCTCTGAAAAGGAGGTGGTTACCTGCTCCCCAGGGTCCCGGGAGGAGGGTGAGGGGTTCACTGCTTACCTTGCCCAGGAGGGTGCGGGTCAGTGAGGCTACGTCTCCTCCGGCCAGGTCAATGGGGTGCTCAATATTACACCCCCCCCCCCTCTCTCTCTCTCTCTCTTTCTGTCTCCGCCCCTCCCTTATGAAGAACAGCTTGGTTAGACAGGGAGGAAAGGCGGGGGGGGGGGCGGCAGGTAGAGAAATGCTTGGCTGGACACTGGGATCCTTTGGCAAGTTCCCAAAGCATAAGGGGGAGGGGGAGAGGGAGGGAGAGGGGAGGAGGAGAAGAAGGGGGAGGGGGAGAAGGAGGGAGAAAGAGGGGGGAGGGGGAGGGAGGGAGGGAGGGGGCAGTGAAAAGAGGAGGGGTCGGAGAGGGGGAGGGGGAGGGGCTGGGGGATGGGGAAGGGGGTGGGGGGGAGAGAGGTGGAGGGTGAGGGAGGGAAGGGGAGGAGTGGGGAGGGGGAGCGGGAAGGGAGGGGGAGGAGGGAAGGGAGAGGGAGGGGGAGAGAGAGAGAGAGGGTCCCTCCTCCTTCAGTTGAGCAGATCAATGAGGAGTAGGGGAGGGGATTCTTGCCCCGTTAGCGAATCTGCAGCCCTTATATAAAGGGGGAGCCGGCGAGCCGGAGTCTTCACTGTGCACATCTCCCACACAGTCCGGGCCAAGATGAGTTACCTCCTGGAGACACTGAGTAACCCTTCCTCCTACCGGAGGGTGGAGAGCAGGAGCTACAGCAGCCGGGCGAGTGCTTCTCCCTCCAGTGGCTTCCGCTCGCAGTCCTGGTCCCGGGCAAGCCCTGGAGGAACCATGCCTTCGTCCTCCTCGTGTTCCTCTTACCGCCGCATCACCAGTGTGCAGGCACCCCGGGCATACAGCTCCTCCGACAGCCTGGATTTCAGCCAGTCCAGCGCACTCAACGGAGATTACAAACTCATCCGCAGCAACGAGAAGGAGCTTCTGCAGGGGCTGAATGACCGCTTCGCCGGCTACATCGACAAGGTGCACTACCTGGAGCAGCACAACAAGGAGCTGGAAGCTGAGATCCAGGCACACCGACAGAAACAGGTGAGCCACGGGCAACTGGGCGACGTCTACGACCAGGAACTGCGAGAACTCCGGTCCCTGATCGAACAAGTCAACCACGAGAAAGCCCAGATCCAGCTGGACTCTGAACATCTGGACGAAGACATCCAGAGGCTGAAGGAGCGCTTCGAGGAAGAGGCGAGGCTCAGGGATGACACTGAAGCCACCATCCGAGCCCTGAAGAAGGAGATGGAGGACGGGGCGCTGCTGAAGGTGGAGATGGAGAAGAAGGCTCAGTCCCTCCAGGACGAGGTGGCTTTCCTCCGCAACAACCACGAGGAGGAGGTGGCCGACCTCTTCGCCCAGATCCAAGCCTCCCAGATCACCGTGGAGAGGAAAGACTTCCTCAAGACCGACCTGAGCTCGGCGCTGAAGGAGATCCGCTCGCAGCTGGAGGGCCACTCGGCCAAGAACCTGCAGCAGACCGAGGAGTGGTTCAAGTGCCGCTACGCCAAGCTCAACGAGGCGGCCGAGATGAACAAGGACGCCATCCGCTCGGCCAGGGACGAGATCAACGAGTACCGCCGCCAGCTGCAGTCCAAGAGCATCGAGCTGGAGTCGGTCAGGGGAACCAAGGAGTCCCTGGAGAGGCAACTGAATGACATTGAGGATAGGCACAGTGCGGATGTCTCCAACTACCAGGTAAGAGGGAGTGGGAGAGCCTCACCCTGCTAGCTCAGAGTGAGGAATCCAATCTACACCCTGACAGTGTGTGACATTGTGTCAAGCTGGAGGTGTGAGTCCCTGTTAATACCCCCCCCCCCCCGTGCCCTTCTCGCTCTCTTCTCCATCCCTGTCGATCCCCCCTTCCCCTCCACTCTTGTGTGTTGCCTGTTAACCCTCCCTTCCCCTCATCTCCCTCTCTCTCTGTCTCTCCAGCTCACTTCTTCAGTCCCCCTGCTCTGTCTCAACCCCTCCCTCCCTCTCAGGAAGAGCTGGAAGGCAGAAATCCGCAGTATCTCCCACCTCCCCGCTTCCCCCCCTGTAATCTTCCCAACTTTCAAACACTGGGAAGACCAGTGAAGTTTCTGGGTAGATTCCTCCAGGGAGCGAGCCCCTGGCTGGGATGGTTCTCCAGGCTTCGATCTCCCCCAGCCCAGCCCACACAATCAGCCTGCCGTCTGGGAGGGGCAGAGAGCCCCCTGTGAATGAGTTTGCGCCTCCTGCGAAGGCGCCAGGAGCCTGGATTCTCAGTGTTTTGTCTTTCTTTTTAAACCTTCCAGGAGACAGTGCAGCAGCTGGAGAATGAGCTCCGCAATACAAAGTGGGAAATGGCCCGCCACCTGAGGGAATACCAGGACCTGCTGAATGTGAAGATGGCTCTGGATATCGAGATTGCAGCTTACAGGTACAGGGAGTTCACACTGGCGCAGTGGAAGGCGGGGCTGGGGGGAGGGGGCGGGCATTGGGAACAAAAGGAGAGGCAGAACGGAGTCTTGCGGATCCTGGGTACCGATTTCTCTTCGATACATCAAATAATGACAGGGTGTGTGTGTGTGTGTGTGTGTGGTGAGGGGAAGGGGAACGAGGGTGCACCTGGCTGGTTTCATCATCATCAAGATAATCTATAAATATTAAAAACGACCAGCTCTGCCACAGAGGGAATGCAGATAAGCGTGAAGGGCGCACAAAAAAAACTATATTCATATCAACTCGTGTGTGTGTGTGTGTGTGTGCGCCTATGTCTGTCTGTGTCTCTAGATCTGTATGTGTACCTGTATCCCTATATCTGTGCGTGCGTCTGTGTGTGTGCTTATGCCTGTGTATCTGTCTTTGTGTATGTGTCCCGATATCTGTGTGTGTATTCTACCTGTGCTTATGTCTGTGTGTAACTGTGAACCTATGTCCCTGTCTTTCTGTGTATGTGTGCCTATGTATCTGTGTGTCCATGTCAGTGTGTGTGTGTCTGTCTGTCTGTCTGTCTCTGTCAGTATTTGTGTGTTCATTCCTGTGCTGTACAAAATGTTCTCACATTTATAAACCACTCCTTCAGATCACACCCAGCCTCAATGTATCTCTGGAAGCAATGACGTTGGCTAGTTTCAGTGTCCACCCAAACCTGATTCCAAAAGCTAATCCCTCTGCTGCACCTTTGACAACTGTGAGATCATTGTGGCATTAAGTGTCAGTTCTCCTTTCCCAGATAAATGACTGGAACTTTAGATAGTCAGAAGCTTTTTCCCAGGGTGGAAGAGCTAATTATTAGGGGGCACAGGTTTAAGGTGCGAGGGGCAAGGTTTAAAGGAGATGTACGAGGCAGATGTTTAACACAGAGAGTAGTGGGTGCCTGGAACTCACTGCCAGGGGAGGTAGTGGAAGCCGATACGATAGTGACTTTTAAGGGGCACCTTGACAAATCCATGAATAGGATGGGAATAGAGGGATATTGTCCCCAGGAGGGTTTTTAGTTAAGTCAAGCAGCACAGTTGGTGCAGGCTTACTGGATGGAAGGGCCTGTTCCTGTGCTGTAATTTTCTTTGATCTTTGTTCTTTCCATCACCATCCCTAAAAGAGTGGAGACCACGCATTCAACACTGGGGAGTGAAAGATTGCAGATGGGCGTACTCACAAAGGGAGCCGCCAATCATTGGGTTAACTCATTTTAAAATGCTTGAGCTCAATATTTTCAGATTGCTCCCCCTTTGTTCTGATGGCTGCAAAGGTTTGTGTGTCCCAGATTAGTCCACAGATTGTGTTCTGAGAGTTAGTCTACTGGCTGATATTGTAGTTGTAGTGATGTATTTATTATCCGACAGCAAGCCATGTTGTCATCGAATAACAAACATTATAGGACCAGTCCATTGGCCTGGCTGTCCTGTTCTGGCCCTCCACAGGACCAATTTCAGGAGAAAGGTCTCATTGAAATGAATTGTCCTGGCCAGAGAATTTGGTCAGGTCAGGAAGCTGGTCACTTTGTGCTGTCGGTGTATGTTCCCTGCCTGATCTTAACATATCTTCTACCCCCTCCCTCTCTGCAGAAAACTCCTAGAAGGTGAAGAATCGAGATATACCTTCTCTGGAAGCATCACTGGCCCTTCCTTCCCATACAGATCCCCAAGCACCCCCACTGTGCCTGTCAAAGTACAGAAAACTAAAGAAACACCCAAGCTGAAGGTCCAGCACAAATTTGTGGAAGAGATCATTGAAGAGACCAAAGTGGAAAACGAGAAGGCAGAGATGGATGAACTTGACCTAGCGGAGGCAGTGGAAGAGGTCACAGCTGAAGCCAGCCCAGAAGAACAGGAGGAAGGTGGAGAGGAGGAGGAGGAAAAGGAAAAGGAAGAGGTTGTTGAAGAGGTGATTGTGGCCGCAGTGAAGGCTGGCGTTCAGGCAGAACCAGAGGGAAAGGGTGAGGAAGAAGAGGAGGAAAAGGAAGAAGGTGAACAGGAGGAAGAGGAAAAGGCTGAGGAGGAAGAGGAAGGTGAGGCTGAGGGGGCTGAGAAGAGTGAAGAAGTAGAGGAGAAGGTCGAAAGTGTCAAGGTGGAGAAAGCAAAAGCTGAGCCAGAGGAAACAAAGGAACAGAGTAAGGAAGGAAGTGAAGAGGAGGAAGAAGAAGCCAGCAAGGAGGAAGAGGCTGGAAAGGAAAGCGCAGATGCTGGAGAGGATGAAGTTCAAGAAGAAACAAAGAAGGAAGAGGAGGTGGTAAAAGAGAAGGTAGTTATTGAGAAAAAGGTGGTGACAGTTGCAGTCGTAAAGGAAATCACCACTGAAGACAAATCACCAGAGAAAGAGGAAGTCAAAACAGAAATTGAAGACAAACCTCAGAAAGATGAGAAATCTGAAGCTGAGGGCAAAAAGGATGAAGCAAAGTCTAAAGATGAAGGCACCACCATCAATGGAGTGGTTGACGAGAAAGGAGAAGACAGTGAGGAAAAGGAGGAAGAATCACAAATCATTTCCAATGGTGTTGATCAAAGTCCCACTAAAGAGGAAGACTCTGACATTGTTTCCCACACAACGACCGCAACTAAGACAATCCACAAGACGGTGGGTGAAGATGATGGAACCACGAAACACATCAAAGAGATAACCAAGTCTGTGACGGTGACTCAGACAGTGGAGGAGACAGAGGAGGTGGTCCAGGAGACGATAGTGTCCACTAAGACAGTCGAGAAGACTTCCCACTCGGTGCTAAAGAAGGAGGAGGAAAATGAGTAAAGTGAAGCTCACCAAGGAAAGGGGATGGCACTTGACAGTTAAAGATGCATGGGTGTGACCAAGCTTTATGGCCTTGAGCAGAATGGGTTCTCCCTCAAGGAGCTCCAGACTTTCCGTCTTTTCCTTTACTGCGACAGAAGAAACTGCATGCAAGTTAACAATGTGCCCTCCACAGTGTTGAAACTATAAGGAACCACTGAAGGAACAAAAATGTAACACAAGCAAAAACCAACGTGCATGGAAGAAGTACGCACCAAGTCGCACGCGACAGACAAGAAAATGTCCAAGAGAAGATCTCTCAATCTGTTGGAGGGGCGCTTTTCAGAAAGTCTAAAGATGTATTATGCAAAGAATAAACTGAGCCAAAAAGTATTTAAAAAAAACCTAAAAAAAATCCTTAGCCTTAAACAGCTCATTGATTAATCTATGTTTACCTCACAAGAGCAATTACAATGGACTTCCATAGGGGGGAGGGGGGTCTACTATCATTCACAAACAAAGCCATTGTTTCTCACCCCATGTGAAACTTCACTGCAGTATTTGCTGAATAAAAGTCATATTCCAAAACTCAATGTCTGCTTTATTGGTTCAAATACATGGGGAGGAGGAAGTGTGGGATAGCAGAGGGGGTGGGGTGAGGAGCAGAGGGGAGGGGGAAAGGTGGGGTGGGAGGGAAGGGAAAAGGAGGGTGGGAGCAGAGGGGAGGGGGAAAGGTGGGTGGAAGCAGAGGGGATGGGGAAAGAGGGGAGGGAAGGGGTGGGGAGGGGAGCCTCTTATTAGCCTAGAAATATGTATTTCCCTTGTATTGGGTTTCAATAAGACACTCTTGTGAAGAGGGAGGAGGAGTCAGATAATGAAGGAAGCATTTTAACAGCATTGAACATGGAAAGTGTTATTGGAGGTGGTGTGGCGGCACTGCTGCCTCACAGCACCAGAGACCCAGGTTCAATTCCCTGTTTCGTCACTGTCTGTGTGGAGTTTGCACATTCTCCCTGTGAGTGTGTGGGTTTCCTCGGGGTGCTCCAGTTTCCTCCCAGATTCTGAAAGACGTGCGCGTTAGGTGCATTGACCTGAACAGGCACTGGACTGTGGTGATTCGGGGAATTACACAGTAACTTCATTGCAGTGTTCATGTTAGCCTTACGAATAAACAAAAATAAATACTGCTGACTTTTAAAGAAGTTGAGACACCTTTGACTTTTGAGTTCAGTCATTTGGGGAAAATACTCAAGAACAGTTGTCAAATAGGTCCAGCTGTTGCCTAATAAAATAAAATTGACATTGTGTAAAATGGGTGAGTGAATGCATGCTGAGAATTTGTATCTGCAACACTTGATCAAGTTCAGACATCTAGCTAGTATATATGTGCTTTGAGATGCACAACATCCCTTGACACTGGGAACTGGCATCGGAATCTCATTCCGGCTCCAATGTCTCTGTTTCTCAGATTGACAATGAATGGCTGATCTGCCATTGTTTCTGGTCGAACAAACCACACGTCATACATTCAATCGAATTAAAATCATTCCCCCCTGTGTTTCAGCCCTCACCTCAATGTCCTTATCCATTGGAGTCGCAATGAATGTCATTGTTTTATCAGTCTGAATTTCCAGTTTTAATTGCAATCACTCAATGAGATTGAAGTGTCTGATTGATAGACGGCCAAACATTGACCAGTGGGTTCCCCATGTGGCCTGATGGTTCTGCTCATTCAATGAACAGACCTGGTGCAATACATTGAGGTTCCAGTTTCCAGTCTCGCCATGGCAGGTGGTTACATTTGAACTGTCAAATAAAATTAAATACTGGCCTTTTGTTTTCATGTGTCCTAGCCCAGTTATATTTAATATGCAAATACAAGGGGTTAGCGGATATCCGAAACTCCTTGTATTGCAATTGGATCGTTCGGATGTTGGTGCAGATAAACTCGGCTAGATTCTCCTTAAAGAGTGTGTCCCTTCCCGAGGTGAGCTGGTCCTGGAAGTTTAAGTGATGTTTGAGAGCAGCTGTGGTGTGGTGGGGAACGCAGGTTTCATATATCATAAAGTGATAAAATACCACAGAATTAACTAGTTCAGGATCACACAGCTTGGGAGGGGAGGGAAGGACGCGGGCGGCGGGGGGGCGGCGGTGGGTGGCATTTAATGCGAATTTCCTCCCAGTCAGTCTCTTGCATTTTCACCCGAAATCTTTCAGACACCTTACTCCATCTCGTGTCAGACTCCAAGCCGAGTTAACAAAGTTAAATTCGGCCGCAGGATCGATACTGCAGACACTCAGGGGAAAAAATGCGGCATTTCTGTCAGAGAATGATTTAAAGTTTGGATTCGGCCGCCTCTGAGTTCCTATTGAAGAGAAACGCCCACGCGCACAGAGAGTGAAAGAGAGAGACGAAGAAGGAGACGGAGACATACAGAGAGAGAGAGAGAGGGAGAGAGACAGGAAGAGAGACACTCGGGGAGAGAGAGAGGGAGGGAGAGAGAGTGAGATAGAGACAGAGAGAGGCAGACGGACAGAGATAGGGAGACAAACAGTGAGACAGACAGTCAGAAACAGACACATAGAGAGACACTCAGCGACAAGAAGAGAAAGACAATCAGAGAGAGAAAGAAAGAGACAGACAGATAGAGACGGAGAGATACGGAGAGAGGGAAAGAGAAAGAGAGAAAACAAAGAGAGAGAGAGAAAATACAGGTGTAGGCAGACAGAGAGAGACACACTTACACAGACACTCAGGGATAAAGGCAGAGAGAGTGACAAAGAGGGAGGTGGAGACAAAGAAACAGAGAGGGAGGGAATATAAATACATTCACAGAGAAAGAGAGAGATACAGATAGAGAGAGAGAGAGACAGAGAGTCAAACAAATAGAGACAGACATAGACAGAGAGAGACACACACACACACAGAAAGACATTCAGCGACAGAGAGAGAGAGAAAGAGGCACATAAAGAAACCGAGACAGACCGAAAAACTCAGAGAGAGAGAGACGGAGAGGCAGAGACACAGAGACATACACCCAGAGACCGAGTGCAGATTCAGCACTCTGGGTGCTGAACAGCGCAGTGGTAAAGTTTCAGCACCGCACCTGTGTGGACAGCTCCTCAGAAGGACACAGAAAAGTGGACACTGGGTGAAACAGCTGGAAAGATTCGGCATGGGGGGAAGGGGGAGGCAAGGGAGTGAACGTGAGGGTGGGGGGAGCGGGGTGGGGGGTGGGGGTTGGAGTGAGATTTCACTCCAGGAGTCGCTAGCTGGGGCGGTCGTGTTGGCTGCTGGCCAATTTGCTGATGCCAGCGGCATTCAAAAGCACGGACAGGAGGGTGTGCATGCAGCATGTTGCAGAGCCGCAGTATCGGCGCATTGTTCATCTGTCCTGGAGCGGGGGGATGGGGTGGGGTGGGGTGGGGTGGGGGGGTGCGGATTCCAGTTAATCCCCAGCGGATTGCCCGCTACACAGCAACAGCGAGGCAGCCTCTCTCAGTCACAGCTTAACATTCTGCCTAAAAGTGAATCCGACAATGCACCAAGATGAGTGGCTGCAGTGTGGGGAGGGACATGGATTCCCAGGTGTAATTACAGTAACACCCTGACTGAAAGGTAATGGGGAGAGCTAAAAGCTTGGTATTAATATTACATGCTGCTGCTTTCAGAGTTTGACTATTACCCCGGGGCTGGAGGAGGTAATCTTTCAGGGAGTGATTCCACATACGCACACTCACCCACCCCCTCCCATCCCCTCCTCCCCACCCCACCTCTTCCTCCTCACCCCTCCTCATATCACCTCACCCCATCTCCCCCTCCTCACCCGTCCTCATCCCACTCTCCAACAGATGCTGTGCAGCCCTGGAAACGCACGTCCCAGGTGGAACTCAGGCCTCCCTCCGGCCAATGCCCACCAGCTGCTGAAGGAGAGGGGTACAGCATCAGAACATCCCAATGGTCCGCCTCTCGGCTCCTGGGACGCTCCCACCCGTCTGCAAGCGCTCTGCAGTAAAAGCAGTCGCCTCTATTAAACTTTAATAGAAGTGTCCACGCTTGAGAGACACACTCAAATGGTCCCAAACGATATTAACTGCTGCTGTAACCAGTCTCACCCACACAGACACACACACACACTCACAAACACACACACACTCACAAACGCACACGCACACACACACACACAAATATACAGATTCACACACACACACACTCACAGAAATACATTCACAGACACAGAGACAGACACGCACACTCACAGACTCAAATAGACACACGCACAAACACAGAGACATGCACCGACACACATTCACACACACAAATACAGAGACACACAAAGGGACGCAGATTCAAGCAAACACACATACACTCACTCACACACAGACACGCACAGGCACATACACACAAACACAAATGCACACACACTCACACGCATAAGCACACGCACACATATTTTGATTGCTCAGACAGAAGATAAATGTTCTCAAACTGGGCAATTTGATTTAACTGGTCCGTCTCAATCTCTGCCCTCCCGCAGGCCCCTGTGTGTGTGCTTAACGCAAGCATTTCAATGAGTTCTGACATACCAGGCAGATTTATTCTTATGGCAGTGATTAAACTTTCTCTTTCCCCCAGCCTGCGCGCAAGTCTGCCTGAAGCCCCGAGCTGGAAGAGGAAAGGGTGAGTCAGAGCTTTGAGGAGATGGACCTGCCCCCTCCCTCCCTCCCTCCCTCCCTCCCTCAGGATTGTTTTAACAGCATTGCAGGTTTTTAATAATTCAGCAGATGGATAGCTGCGGAAGTGAGAGTGTTGTTGCCCCTGAATCGCATTCCAGCCATCAGGCCCCGTCTTTCATGCCCCGTCTCTTTCAGAGCTCCCTGAACTTAGTGAAAAGGTTACTGCAGCACATCTCCCGATCAGCCCACACTGGCAGAGGGATCGCCCATTGGCTGACTGATGGAGGAGAGAGTGGCTGACGAGAAGCAATGCAGATAAAGTCACACACCAGTCCTGTGAACACCAATGTGTCCCTCTGTGTGCCGCCGCTTCCTCCCTCAGCCTGGAGAACGGCTCCAAAAAGTTTGCACATTGCCATTTGTCGATAGCTGGAGGAGCTGACTGCCTCTCGCTCACTTGTCTCCTTCCAACACTGGGGGAGAGTGTGTGAGGAGGTGTGGGGAGGGTGTAGGAGCTGTGAGAGGGTGCGTCGGGGGGTGGTGTGAGTAATGTGTGAGGGGGATGTGAGGGGATGTGAGGAGGATGTGAGGGTGGGTAAGGGATATAAGGAGTGTGAAGAGATGTAAGGGGGTGTGAGGGTACGTGAGGATGTGTGAGGGGGTGTAGGGGGTATGAGGGGATGTGAGAGGATGTTAGGGAATGTGGGGAGGTGTAGGAGGGTGTGAGGGAGTGTAGGGGTGTGAGGGGTGTAAGAGGGTATCGGGAGTGTGAGGGGATGTTGGGGGTGGAGGGGTTGTGAGGGTGGGTGAGGGGATGTTAGGGGGTATGAGGGGGCGAGGGTGTGTGAGTGAGGAGAATGTGAGCGTGTGTGAGGGGGGGAGAGGGGGAGGGGGGAGCTATTGAAGCGTTAAACAACCAGGGCTGGACAGGAGATGAAGAATTATTCTTCTACTGAGCCTGAGATACACAAGTTTATTGTTTTTGGAAATGATTTTTCTGGAGGAGGGCGCGGGGGGGGGAGAGAAAGGGGGCTTATCTCAATAGAGAAATGTTTCCTGGAGATGTGACACCCCCCACCCAGAATCAGAGCAGGCAGCTGGCGAGAGGCCAGGGCTGGCAGTTTGTTTGCAGTGGCTGTGGGATGTGGGCGGATTGAGCTGGGTGATGCAGGGAAGATGCTGACTCATTCTAAAGCAGGATTGCTGCAGTCATCCTGTGTGACGCCCTGCCTGGGCTTCCCCTCCATCCGCAGCCCTTAAAGGGGCTGCACCCTCTCTATCTCTCTATCTCTGAGCAGAGCGGCCCCCTCGCCCCCGGGGTAGTAACTCTCCTTCTGAAGGAGTTACATATAATCTGATCGCTTTCCTTGCTGGTCCCCGGCACTGATTTCCCTTCACTTTCTTTGTCTTTCTTTGTGTGTCTCTCTCTTCTCAAATCAGTCCGAGGACATTTGAATTCGGAGTAAGAATAATTGCCCCATGTCCCTGTGAGCAGGCGGGAAGGGTGGCGAGCCAGCCCAAGAACGAAGTGAGGGGCAGTTTTCTCTCGCGGTGCGAATGACTGAAGGGATGAATTTTACAGAGCGCAGAGTCTTCCTGCAGACCCAGTTTAAGCCGCTCAAACTCCCGGAGGAGAAGGCAGAAGGCGGCAGGGTACCTGGGTGGATGGGGGAGCGGGGGCATTAATTCGGTCAAAGAGGTGGACGTGAGGAGGCGGCTGAAAGCTGGAGAGACAAGCTCGGGGCGGGGGCACAGGAGGGAAGGGGATGGTTTGCTGCCCTGAATTGGAAGGTGGTGGGCTCACTGAAGGATTCAAAGACCAGGGGGTCATTCCCACCTCAAACCGAGAAACATATTGTTGAGCGAATGTAGGAGTGACTGGGGGCAGGGTTTTGGGTGAAGGGTGAGTGGCGAGTGAATGCAAACAGAGTGACTGAGGGCTCTGACTCCAAATGATGGTGCGTTTGTCTTGATTGATTATTGTCACATGTATTAATATACAGTGAAAAAGTATTAACACAGTGAACAAAGCATACTGTTCATAGAATACATGGGGGCGAAGGAAAGGAGAGGGTGCAGAATGATTTGATTTCTTACTATCACATGCATAAGTATAATAAAAAGTCTCACAACACCAGATTACAGTCCGTCAGGTTTATTTGGAATCACAAGATTTCCTCACCTTTGGAAGGAGCAGCATTCCGAAAGTTCGTGATTCCAAATAAACCTGGTGTTGTGAGGCCTCTATCTGTGCCCACCCCAGTCCAATGCCAGCACCTGCATAACATGTATTTGTATACAGTGCAAAGTATTGTTTCTTGCGCACTATACAGACAAAACATATTGTTCATAGAGAAGGAAATGAGAGAGTGCAGAATGTAGTGTTACAGTCATAGCTAAGGTGTAGTGAAAGATCAACTTAATGCGAGATAAGTCCATTTGAAAGTCTGGTGGCAGCAGGGAAGAAACTATTCTTGAGTCAGTTGGTACATGGCCTCAGACTTTTGTACCTTTTTCCCAAGAGCAGAAGGTGGAAGAGAGAATGTCTGGAGTGCATGGGGTCCTTAATTATGCTGGCTGTTTTGCCAAGGCAGCGGGAAATGTAGGCAGAGTCAATGGAAGGGAGACTGGTTTGCATGATGGATTGGGCTATGTTCATGACCCTTTGTAGTTCCTTGCAGTCTTGGGCAGAGCAGGAGCCATACCAAGCTGTGATACAACCAGAAAGAATACTTTTTATGGTGCGTCTGTAAAAGTCGGTGAGCGTCGTAGCTGACGCGCCAAATTTCCTTTGTCTTCTGAGAAATCAGAGGCATCCTGATAGGACTCTACAAATTATGAGAGACATGGACAGAGTGGATAGTCAGAAGCTTTTTCCCAGGGTGGAAGAGTCAATTACTAGGGGGCACAGGTTTCAGGTGCGAGGGGCAAGGTTTAAAGGAAATGTATGAGGCAGATTTTTTACACAGAGAGTGATGGGTACCTGGAACTCGTTGCTGGAGGAGGTAGTGGAAGTGGATGCGGTAGTGACTTTTAAGGAATGTCTTGACAAATACATGAATGGGATGGGAAGAGAGGAATATGGTCCCCAGAAGGGTAGGGGGTTTTAGCATGGTCAGTGCAAACTTGGAGAGATGATGGGCCTGTTTCTGTGCTCTAATTTTCTTTGTTCTTTGTTCATTGTAGCATCTAAGGAGAGTGAAAGATAGAATGAGAGGGTATGCTGGGGACAGCTTGCAAAAAGTATGTGTGTTTGTGTGTGTATGTTTGTCTGTGTGAGAGAGAGATGCAGGCGTGTGTGATGGGTCTGTGTGATGGGAGGGTGTGTGAGTGTGCATGTGTGACTGGGCGTGTGTGAGTGTGCATGTGGGGGTGTATGTATATGATGGGTGCGTGTGTAATGGGTGTGTATGTGATGGGTGTTTGTGTGTGTGTGCAATGGGGGTGTGAGAAGGGTGGGTGTGTGTGATGGGATGTGTGTTTGGGGGTGTTTGTTTGGGTGTGTGTGTGTGTGCATGTGTATATGTGTGATGGGGGTGTGTGGGTGTGGGTGTGTGTATGTGTGATGGGGGTGTGTGTGGGTGTGTATGTGTGTGATGGGTGTGTGAGATGTGTGTGTGTGATGGGCCGTGTGTTTGATGGGGGTGTGTGTGGGTGTGTGTGGGTGTGTGTGGGTGTGTATATGTGTGTTGGGGGTGTGTGCGGGTATGAGTGTGTGAGATGTGTATGTGTGTGTGTGTGGGTGGGTGTGTGTTTGTGGGTGTGTACATGTGTGATGGGGGTGTGTGTGGGTGTGTGTTTGGGGGACAGAGCTGGAGGAAATGCCAGGAAGAGCGGAAGAATGGGAATGCTGACTTTGTGATGATCGTTTCCCTGTGTGAACTGTGTGGCAAATCGAGTGAAAATGTACCTCCGGGGAGGCGCGGGGGCGGGGGGGGGGGGGGTGGTGGGGAGGTGTGGGGGGGGGGGTGTTGGGTACAGTTCCAGCTGGTACCGGTAAAACAGCAGCCGGACAGCCAGGGGCCACTTTCATCCTTTTGTCTCCAGTCGGAGCTGATTTGAAATTGATTTTATTGACATCCTCCATCATCACAGCAGCATGTGAGCTGGGAGTCAGGCTGAGATGCATTGAATCAAGGACAAGGAAAGGGTTAATTCGCCCGACATTGAAACTCGCCCTGCATTCAGATTCAATTCCATCTGAACATATTGGAACAAACCAGATGAAATGCCAGAGTAAAAAAAACATCAGCATGATTGCTTCAAACAGAACGGCTTTGCACTCTTATTGATCTTGTCACTAATTAGAGTCTCCCTTCGACTGGCGCTCCAGGAAAGTGGAGAAATATTGGACATTTACAGGACTGAGGGTTACTGACCCCTGCTGAAAGTTTATTGCACCCTTTCAATCTGAAGTTTACAAGATTCTGTGGGAATTGGAGATTGGCTAACTTTGAGAATCTGCAGCGGATTCAGCACTCCACGCTTTCCATTGTGTTGTGGAAAATCTGCAGTCCGGTTTCAGACCTGCCCTCTGCACGATGGCCCTGTCACCTTCCCCTTCACAGTCAACACAGAGAGCATTGAAATCAGGGTTAGGCTGGCATGAAAACCAGGCGGGCATCATTTAATCACTGGCTAATTCGTCACAGATCACCGGCCTGGAGACCTGAGTGAAAGCAGAACCACTTTTCTCCCCTCGAGTGTGTGTGTTCCCAGGCAGATTCATCAAGGCTAATTGGCAGGGGGCTGTTGGGGAGGCTGGAGGGCGGGGAGAAATTTCACAGTCCTTCTGCAATTCAAATGTGCATTGCTTAAAAAAAACTTGCCAGCCCATCAGTCCCGGCTTCTCATGCAGCACATGTCAAGATGTATTCCTTCCTGGGATGACCACTGACGAGACCAGCGTTTATAGCCCACCCCTAATTGCCCCTTGAGAAGGCGGTGGTGAGTTGCCTTCTTGAACCCGCTGCAGTTCCACAGTGATGTTAGGCAGGGAGTTCCAGGATTCTGACCCAAAGACAGTGAAGGAACGGCTGTAGCATTCCAAGTCAGGATGGTGAGTGGCTTGGAGGGGAACTACACCAGCTGTTGGCGTTCCCCTGTATCTGCTGCCCTTGTCCATCTGATTGTCCCTGATTTCAATGCTCTCTGTGTTGACTGTGAAGGGGAAGGTGACAGGGCCATTGTGCAGAGGGCAGGTCTGAAACCGGACTGCAGATTTTCCACAACGCAATGGAAAGGATGGAAGTGGTCTATGAAAGCTATTCATGCACATTTTTAACATTAGTCTTAGTGTATATTCATTTCAGTTGCCCCAGCTCATGATCAAACACTTCAGAACGTTTTCATATTTCATCCTTTCATGTGGCCATTCATGTTCATGTAAATGTTTCAAAGATTGGAAAGAATTCTGTCCCTGGTCAAGTTGTCAAACTTCTCTGAGTTCATCCTTATTCATGATGTGGGTATGCCGACGTTGGACTGGCGTAAACACAGTAAAAAGTCTGACAACACCAGGTTTTAGTCCAACCTATTTATTTGATAATATACTCGCAAGCTTTCGGGCTAGCCCCTTTCATTCACCTGACGAAGGGGCTAACCCGAAAGCTTGCGAGTATATTATCAAATAAATAGGTTGGACTAAAACCTGGTGTTGTCAGACTTTTTACTGTGTTCATCCTTATTTACAGAGGAACTGATCACAACATTCTTACACTATTGAAATCACAGAAAGCCGACAGTGGATAAGGAGACCATTCAGCCCATCGAATCTACACCAACAACAATCCCACCCAGGCCCTACGCTACAACCCCACACATTTAGCCTACTAATCCGTCTAACTTACACATCCCAGGACACTACAGGCAAATTAGCATGGCCTATCAACCTAACCCACACATTTTTCGGACTGTGAGAGGAAACCGGAGGAAATCCACATAGACATGGGGAGAAGGTGCAAACTCCACACAGCCAGTCACTCAAGCCGGAAATCGAACCCAGGTCCCTGGCATTGTGAGGCAGCGGTGTTAAGCACTGTGCCAACATGATGCCCATTGCTTGGAATATCCATATGACAGTTTCCCTGTTAGCACACACCGGCTGGCCTAATCTTTCAAACTGTTTGCTCACATCCTGATTAGCACTGCGGTTAAAATATGCAGCAATTTGCATTCGTATAGCACATCCTTGATGTAGCTAAAAAAAGCCCTGGGCACTTTGCAGGTGAATGATCAAACAAGATTTGACACCCAGTCACAGTAGAGTGAGATTTAGACAGATATCTCAAAGTTGCGTCAGAGGGTAAATATTATCAAGTCTCATAAAGGAGGAGAGAAAAATGGAACTGGCCTTGAGAGGGTTTAAAGAGCTGGTGGCATCACCTCCAAGAGTGTTGAAATGGAAATTGGACACGCTCAAGAGACCAGGATTGGGGAATATAGAGTTTCCAGAGGGTTAGTGGACAAGAGGAGGTTACAGAGATAGGGAGGGGATGGCAATGAAGGGATCTGAGGATATTTTCAAACACAGTACTGCTGGAACTGGAACCAGTGTAGGCCAGCGAGCAGAAGTGTAATGTTAAATCTGATAACCGTATCTAAAATATCAGACTTTATTAATAATTCAGTTGTGTTGACAGCTGTTTTGTCAACAGTGTTTGCTGAACACAGTTTGACTTGTGTTAGAGATCATGGAGACATAACAAAAGTGTAACGAAAATTGTAGAATTAATGAGCGCTAAGACACCGAGGTAGCTCACTCCACTTTGTAGA
This sequence comes from Carcharhinus amblyrhynchos, assembly GCF_965287045.1. Lineage (NCBI taxonomy): Eukaryota > Metazoa > Chordata > Chondrichthyes > Carcharhiniformes > Carcharhinidae > Carcharhinus > Carcharhinus amblyrhynchos. The sequence goes on along the minus strand of NC_137357.1, from coordinate 16,630,298 downwards.
ACCTCCCTTTTTTTCTGCTCCTCTCTGTTGGCCTAAGGAAGAGAAAACACGGCAACGATGATGTGCAATGGTCAGAGGAAGGATTTGATTTGATTTATCATTGTCACATGTTTTGGGATACAGTGAAAAGCATTATTTCTTGTGCACTATACAGACAATACATACTATTCGCAGCGTAAATAGACCAGTAAAGGAGAGGGTGCAGAATGTCGATTTACATTGTAGATTTACAGTCATAGCTAAGGTGTAGAGAAAGATCAGCTTAATATAAGGGAGGTCCGATCCAAAGTCTGATTGCAGCAGAAGAAGCTGTTCTTGAGCAGGTCGGTCCTTGGCTTCAGATTTTTCTATCCTTTTTCCAATGGATGAGGTGGAAGAGAGAATGTCCAGGGTGCGTAGAGTCCTTGATTGTGCTGGCTGCTTTTCTCAAGGCAATGGAAAGTGCAGACAAATGCAATGGATGGGAGGCTGGTTTGCATGTTGGTCCGGGCTACGTTCACAACACTCTGTCGTTCCTTGCAGCCAGAGCAGGAGCTATACCAAGTTACAATACAACCAGGAAGAATGCTTTCTGTGGTGCATCTGTAAAAGTTGGTGAGTTACAGTGGATATACTGAATTTCCTTTGCATCCTGAGAAAGTAGAGGCATGTCGAGGTTTATAATAGATTGAAAGAAGTGAGCAGAGGGATGATGCTCCTCCAACTTTGAATGGTTTGTGAATGGCTTCCCAGGCTGTTGGTCCTGATTCTCTTTCAGAAGCTGACCCATTGTGCTTGAGTGTCATGTTTTGTGAACCTTCAAAAGGCACTTCATATGGTTTTCTTGTTTTAACAATTGATATTTTCAGACCAATTTTCCAACTTTGTTGTTAAACATGCCATCGCTGTCCTCAAACCATCGCACCATTTATAGGCCCAGGAGGGGTCCCTGAATAATGAAGTGTGTCAGCTCGTTTGACAGCAGCTCCCAATGTGCAGTGGGATTAGCTACGGCTGAATGATGCAGCAACATAAAAAGGGACTGAGTATCTGATCGGGTCACCAAAGAGTTCAAATCAAGCGAAGGGAATGAGTAAGGGGCAAAACCAAAGTTTTTTTTATTCATTCACAGGATGAGAGTATTGCTGGATGTAATGGGTAACACGGTGGCACAGTGGTTGGCACTGCTGCCTCACAGCACCAGGGGCCCAGGCTTGATTCCCAGCTTGGATCACTGTCTGTACGGAGTTTGCACATTCTACCCGTGTCTGTATGGGTTTCGTCCGGGTGCTCTGGTTTCCTCCCACAGTCTGAAAGACGCACTGGTTCGGTGCATTGGCCATGCTAAATTCTCCCTCAGTGTACCCGAACAGGCGCCAGAGTGTGACGACAAGGGGATTTTCCACACTAACTTCATTGCAGTGTTAATGTAAGCCTCCTTGTGACATGAATAAATAAACTGAAACTTAAACATTTTCAGAAGGCATTTAAGAGTCACCACATTACTGTGGGCCATGTGTGAGCCCGACAGGGTAAGGACAGCAGATTTCCTTCCCGAAAGGACATTATTGAACCAGATGCGTTTTTCTGACAATCGACAATAGTTTCAAGGCCAGCATTTGACTTTGAATTCCTGCTTTTTACTGAATTTGTATGTCACCATCTGTCAGGCTGGTCTTTGCATCATTGACCCAGTGACAATACCACCACACCAACATCTCACGTTCTCCCTGTGTCTGCATGGGTTTCCTCTGGCTGCTCCGGATTCCTCCCACAGTCCAAAGATGTTCAGGTTAGGTTGATTGGTCATGCTCAATTAATCCTAGTGTCAGGGGATTAGCAGGATAAATAAGCAGTGGTCCGGGAATAGGGCCTTGGTAGGATTGTGGTCAGTGCAGACTCGATGGGCTGAATGGCCTCCTTCTGCACTGTAGGGATTCTATGATCTTCACCAGGGAAACCAAATGATGGAATGAATGATACCTGGAGTTACTGTACTGAAGGAAGGCAGACCTGATGAGGAGGTATTCAGCGAGACAATGATAAGCCATTTTCCAGGAACATCATTGCTTTCATGTTTAAGCAAAGGAGCTATGCTGAAATGGATCTGATGCTGAATTGGTATAGCATTCTGACTTTGTCTTGGTGTCTAGTTTACATCAAAATGGTTCTTTTATCACTTTAATGTTGCTTTATTGTTTCAACATTTGACTGGTGCAGAGTGGATTTGTTCCACCCCAAACAGCCAATCCAGGCCTTAGACTTCAAGATGATTGAAATTGGGTTGACTGAGCCGTTACGTTGGTGTTAGCACTCATACAGATGAAGAATGGGACACCTTCAAAATAGTCTCAAATCAAAAGAAAATGTGCATTGCCCTTTAAAAATTAAATCAAGTCACATGCTCAAACCAAGATGGCGGACTGAGCATGTGCAAAAGCTCCCAGAACAAAAACACCCTCACAGCTTCAAAGGAAATATTGGTTTAAAAGAATGCAAGTTGCTGTTTGCAAGGCCAAAGGTTAGTGTGGAAGATCATTGTGGGTAACTGTGGGGTTGATATGAATTGTTTCTGAGTTATTGTGATTGGGGTTCACCAAAAATAAGGCAGAAGCAGGGACAGCAGGTTTGCTCATTATATAGTGGGTCCTGAGAGTAAATATTCGAAATGATTCCTTTATTCCTGTCAACTCTGCTTTGTTACTGTTTATGTCATGTGTAGTTGACATTAAGGTCAGTCATCTCGTGAAGTAAAGAGCTGTTATTGAAGGAGATAAGGATTCTTGCATCTATCAGTGACTTCTGCAAATGGCTGTTCCTTGTTCTGATGTTCAACCATTCATTGGTGTTGGGAGGCATTGTCTGGTTGGAGAGTAAAGTTGTCCTGATACTTAAAATGTGTGCCAAGTTACAAGCAGGAAATTGTAGAGTTGTAGGCTTCGTACCCATGGTAGCTAAGAGTCATAATGTACAAAAAAACTCAGGACTTCACATTCTTTTAGCAAGATTCTCCAGTCATTGATCAATTAAGGCTAGTTAATTTTCAGGAGGCTTTTGGTAATATCTCTAACAATATTCCTCCTTTTTATAATGGTCCTTTTGGGATTGGAGCTGTGTTGGATTGGGAATTGGCCAAGGGTTGCTTTCATGTCAGAGACTAAAAATGTGTGGGTTGGGTTGATTGGCTATGCTAAAACTGCTCTGAGTGTCCTGAGATGTATAGGTTAGAGGGATTAATGGGTAGATATGTAGAGATATGGGCATAGGGCCTGGATGGGATTGTGGCTGGTGCAGTCTCAATGGGCCGATTGGCCTCTTTCTGTACTGTCGGGTTTCGATGATTGTTGGTGCAGTTGTCTGGGGATCAATGTTAAGCTTGCTAAGCTTTACAAATGACAGCGATGATCTGGCTGATGCTATTCCAGATTATGTCTCCAAGTCTGTTCAATAAAACAAACATTAGAACGATTAAAAACACTGAAGTTAGATTTTGCTGTGATGGGATTGGTTCTGCATCTGGCTGATGATATGCCAAGTTGGAGGACAACAATCTGTACTGGGCTGAAACATGAATTAAAGGCTGCTGATAATCTCTGCTGTCCACGTATAACTATCCTGACTGTTCAACATCTGGAATCATGTATCTGGTGGGTGACTTCATCCAGGAAAATGTAATAGCCTTAGGGAAATGTCAGAGGCGATGCACAAGATTAAAACCCAGTCTAAACACCTTTGACAATCATGATAGGCTTCCAGAGATGGGATACTTGTCATGAGAAAGACATGGGTTTCAGGGAGACTTGACTGAAATCAGGGCTGTGTGTTCAAGTAGGTGGGGTATCTTTGTTCGTAAGCAGGGGAGAATGGACAGTACGTGCATCTAACTTAGATAAGCAAGGAAACTACTTTGAGTATTGTGTGTTTGTCTTTTCCCTGAGTCTCGCTGGCTGTTGGAATAGGTTGCTGGCTCATAAAGTCATTGCAGATTGACAATAAATGATGAACAGTGGTCATCTCAAGATTGATATCCTTGTGTGGAGAAAGTCGATGAGATGTATCTCCCAGGCATTCACTCCTGGAATTCACTTGTGATCAAACTGAGGAATCCAGGAAAAATTTAGAAGAATACTTTCCCCTGAATTAGCTCAGTGACTCTGCTTGTCCAATGAGATCGTATTGGCGTTGGGGAGATGGGGACGGTGCTGTTCAGTTATCAGATAGGGTGAAATGGACATTCTCAGTGGATCTGACGATTTTTGTCGTCTGTCTTTGTTGTATTCTCTCAGTGGTCAGAGCAAGGACAGAAATCACCAACCAGAATTAACATAGAAACTAGAAGCTAGAGGAGGCCATTCAGCCCTTCGAGCCTGCTTTGCCATTCATTTTAATCATGGCTGATCATTAAATTCAATATCCTGATTTCCCCACCTCCTCCCCCCCCCCCCCCACCCCTCCCATATCCCTTGATCCCTTTAGCCCCAAGAGCTAGATCTAATTTATTCTTGAAATTACACAATGTTTTGGCCTCAACTACTTTCTGTGGGAGTGCATTCCTAACATTCACCACCGTCTGGATGAAAAAATTTCTCCTCACCTCAGTCCTAAATGGTTTACTCCTTTTCCTCAAACTGTGACCCCTGATTCTGGACTCTCCCAGAAAGAATTGGGAACATTCTTTCTGAATCCACGCTGAATAACCCTATTAGAATTTTATAAGTTTCTATCAGATCCCCTCTCACTCTTCGAAACTCCAGTGAATATAACCCAAACCAACTTAGTCTCTTCTCATATGACAGACCTGCCATCCCAGGAAAGAGCCTGCTAAATCTTCACTGTACTCCCTCTATAGCAAGGACATCCTTCCTCAGATAAGGACAGCAAAACTGCTCTCAGTACTCCAGATGTGGCCTCACCAATGCCCGGTACAATTGCAGCAAAACATCCCTATTCCTATCCTCAAATCTTCTCGCTATGAAGGCCAATGTACCCTTTGCTGCCTGTTGTACCTGCGTGCTTACTTTCAGATATTGATACACAACAACACCATGGTCTCACTGAGGAGCTACCTCTCTCAATTTACACCCATTCAAGTAATGAAGTTTTCCTATTGTTGCTACCCAAGTGGATAACCTCACATTTATCCACATTGAGTGTGCATATGCATGGTAGATGCAGGACAATCAGCCTATCCAAATCACACTGAAGCATCTCTGCATCCTCCTTACAGATCACCCTCTGAGCCAACTTTGTGTCACTTGCAAATTTGGAGATAATACCTTCAGTTCCCTCTTCCAAATCATTAATATATAATGTGAACAGTTGGGATCTGAGCACAGATCCCTGCAGAACCCCATTGGTCACTGATTGCTGATCAGAAAAAGACCTATTTATGCCAACTCTTTGCTTCCTATCTGCTAACCAGCTTTCTATCCATCTCAAGACATGACCTGCAATCTCATGTGCTTTAACTTTAAATCTTGTTACGTGAGACCTTGTTGAAAGCCTTCTATAAGTCGAAATAAACCACACCCAGTGGTTCTCCTCGCTCAACTCTACTTGTTACATGCTCAAAGAATTCCAATAGATTCGTCAAGAATGATTTCCTTTTTGTAAATCCATGCTGACTTTGTCTGATTATATCATTGCCTCCCAAATGCCAAGTTATTCAATCCTTGATAACGGATTCTAGCAACTTCCCCAGTACCGACATTAGGCTCACTGATCGAGAGTTCCCTGTTTTCTCGCTACCTCCTTTTTGAATAGAAGACTTAGATGAGCTACCCTCCAATCTGTAGGAACTATCCCAGAGTCCAAAGAATTTTGGAAAACTGCCACAAATGGATATTCTATTTCCAGGGCCATTTCCTTTAGTATTCTGGGATGAAGATTATCAGGACCTAAGGATTTATCCACCTTCAACCCTGCCAATTTCAACAAAACCATTCCTCTACTAATGCTGATTTCCTTCAGCTACTCACTGAAATGTGTTTCTCTCCACAGTCCTGGTACATTATTCATGTCTTCCTTTGTGAAGACTGAAACAAAGTATAAATTTAAATCCTCAGCCATTTCTTTACTCCCTGCTATGAATTCCCCTATTTCTGACTGTAAGGGGCCGACACACATTTTGCGACTCATGTACCAGGACACCCCGATCCCTCTGTACTGTGGAACTCTGCAATCTCTTCCCACTAAAAGAATCTGCTGCTTTTCTGTTCTTCCTGCCAATGTGGACAATATAATTGACCTGTCAATTTTTGCCCACTCACTTAACCTATCTAAATCCTTCTGTGGGCTCTTTATACCCTCTAGACAACTTGAGTTCCCACCTATCTTTGTGTCCTCGGCAAATCACGCTGTCAATGCCCCAGTACCAATCCCTGTGGCACCCCACAAGCCACAGCTTGCCTGTAGCTGTGCATTGGCACACTACTGCCTCACAGTGCCAGGGATCAGGTTTCAATTCTGGCCTCGGGTGACTTTGCACATTCTGCCCATGTCTGTTTGGGTTTCCTCCCACATTCCAAAGATGTGCAGGTTAGGTTGATTGGCTCTACTAAATTGTCCCTTAGTGTTAGGAGAACAAGCAGGGCAAAATGCAGGGTTAAAGGGACAGAGCCTGGCTGGGATTGTTGTCGGTGCAGGCTCAGTGGTCTGGATGGCCTCCTTCTGCACTGTAAGGAATCTAAGTAGCAAGCTAAATCTCACATCCAAGACCAGTACCACGTAAGCAGTTGAAGTGAATGCTCCGATAATGGACCCTACAAATCTTTTCTCTCCCCATGTCAATGCTTCACTGTACACATCTTTCTCGGTTTTGAGTGAACCAATTAGTGTAAATTTAAATCACTGGATGGATTCTCAGCTGCTTTGTTTGATCCTGAAGTCAGTGAGGACACAGAGCAGTTCCCAGGATAGTTTTAAATTAGATTAAGGTTCCTTGTAAAAGTACAACAGATGCTGCGTATTGGACTCAACCAGTCTATCTTAGTGATTAGTATTTTCTTAGGAACTAATTTTAAGCCCATGCACCAATCACCCTATTCCTATGGTCATCTTTCCTTCAACCTATCTAACTTATTATAAAGGCAAAATACTGCGGATCCTGGAACCTGAAACAAAAATAGAAAATGCTGCAAACTCACAGCAGGTCTGACACCATCTGTGGAGAGAGAGAGAGAACAGGGCCAATGTTTCAAGTCTAGATGCTAGTCTCAATGTTGGCTCTATTCTCTCCACAGATGTTGTCAGACCTGCTGTGATTTTCCAGCGTTTTCTATTTTGATCTATCTGACATTGTATTCAATGTTGCCATTGCAATCCTGTTCCAGACACTGGTACTGCATCTTTGCAACCCCTTTCATTAATGAAAACATTCTCCTTCCCCATTCGACTCCTGCTTGATAAAAAATATGACTCGGATGAGTGTCACTTCAAGCTACCAAGGTGTTGTGAGACCATTGCCTTGTGCTGTGTAGCTGTGATTGGACAATGAACCAGACCTGCTGTATTTGCTGAGAGTTGTGTTTATTGTTGATTGCACCATCCATCATAACTGTCACAAACTTGCATCAAATTGTCCTGTGTTACTTTTCTAGATAATTGCACATTGATCTTTGCTTTACAATTGCTGCAAAATGACAAGATAATAATATTACCGTGTACTTGAGAATTTCTATTCATCACATGGCTTGCATTCCTCAAAAGTTAACCATGCTTACGCGTCCTTAATTAGTTGGCAATCCGCACAAGCATTTCATTTTTAATAATGTACTGAATCAATCTTAACACATAAAGCATAAACTTTCATTGGAACATTTTTGCATTGCATCTTTGGCTCAGATTTGATTGGATGGCTGAAATTAGTTTGCCCACTTGGTACCTTGTTGACTGCCTACTTCTTTTCTTCCTCCTTCTCTGCGCTCTGTTCATCTCCATTCTCTTTACTTTCTTCTTGCTTGTCACTCTCTCCTCCTTCTTCTTTTTCTTCTTCTTTTTCTTCTTCTTTCTCCTCCTGGGCCTCATCGTCCTCCTTCTCTCCATTTTCCTTTGCCTCCTCATCTTCCTTCTCTCCATTCTCCTTTACCTCCTCTTCCTCCTCCTGCTTTTCTTCTTCTTCCTCTGCTCCGTTCTCCTTCTCTTCTGCCTCTTCACCTTCTTCTTCTGCTGCTGCTGCTTCCTCGTCACCTTCAAAGATGGGAATAAATGTGGAATTTTAATGTTTTGTTAAAAACTTGCACTGCTTCATGCAGGATTGCATTGTCGACACAAGAATGATAAATGTGAGAATGTAGGTTGCCACTCAAAAATACCAGCCATGTCTGACAAAGTAAGATATAAAGTTGAGAAATGCTAATGTTTACTAGAAGCTAACACTTCAATCCAGTCTTAGTATTATCATGAGGCAGATATTTGGCATGCTCAATTTGTTGATGAGTTGTTTGAGTTTCAAAGTGATCTTGTCTCTTCAAAACAAGCATTCTGTTACAAGGGTAATCATCTGGACAATTGGGATGACCAGTGGACATTCAGAAGTACTCAACAGGCAGTTGAGTACATTTTGAATTGCTGTCATATAGCAAGCACAAGGACCAATTTACACAGCAAGCTCCCAGAAAGAAAAATTGATTTTATACAAGAACAGTTTGTGATTTTTGGTTGAGATATAAATACTGGTCCAGGAGCTGGGGAGAGCTATTCTGCTCTGTTACTCAGTATTAGCAAGTAATTGTCCATCTGTAAGAGCAGAAGGCTCCTGAGTTGAACACCTCAGCTGAGAGGTGGCACTTGCAACAGTTCAACACTGCACTGGGAGGGGAATCTTTAGTGGGGCTTAACCTTGAGAGATGGAGACCACCAACTGAGTTGTGGTTGGTTGTTGTTGATGGTGGAAAACTCCTGACCTTAAACTCCCACTGACTAAAGGTGTTTTGTTTTTACCTTCTGTCTCCTCGGTTTTGTCTGCTGGAGGTTCCAGCTGTGCTGCCAATGCGCGCGTCTGCTGGAGAACTTCTTCTTCAACCTGACTGCTGCCATACGAGCTGAAGATGATGGGTCTGCTGGACAGGCCGTAAGCACTGCTTTGCAGGGAGTAGCTGGACCTGCTGTACATGGGGGCGCTCTGAGTCTGAGTGTAGCCGCTGATCATGCTGCCCACGTTGGCGTAGTTGATGCGAGTTTCCTCTCCCTCCAGCAGTTTCCTGCAAACAGAACAGGAGCGAGGTGAGAACTTGTCAAACACTTCAATGGGGGAGAAAACCTGATAATTGGACAGTTTATGTTCCATCAGCCAGATTTGAATTATAGGAGGCATGGAAGGAGGCCATTTGAGCCAAAGATGTGCAGAATAGGTTCGTTGGCCATGCTAAATTGACCCGAGTGTCAGGGTATTAGCAGGGTAAATATGTAGGGTTATGGGTGGGATTGTGGTCAGTGCCACTTCGATGGGCTGAATGACCTCTTTCTGCACTGTAGGAATTCTGTGATTTAGTTAATGTGTGCTTTTTTAAACCAGTTTCCATTAGTCAGAGTCTAAAACCCTGTAGCTTTTTGTTACTTATTCCAGATAACATTGGAATTAGCATTGCCCTGTTTCACTGAGCTGACAGTGATGCTGACACTCGGGTCCTGCCCCAGTCCTTCAGTATTTCAGTGGTTGGAGACCTGCAAGTCGACACTTCAATTACAAAACAAAAAAAGTTTCTTGTTAGGCCAGATTTTCCCAAGTGCATGATGCCTGAGCACTGCAAGGCAGGGACCAGTCTGTGCCCAGTGCCACGCCCAAATGGTGCAATGCAGCTTCCTGCATCAGAGAGGAGGGAACCTGGTGCCATTCGGCCCGTCAGGGCCAGTCTGGGAACTCCCTAACAGCAGTATCAACAACCCCCTTGAAAAATGATGCTAAAGGGGCAGGGGTTAGGCATCGTTTGATTGACTGGAGGGGCTGAATGGCCCTCTGATGTTCCTGACTTGACAGTTTCATTGGGATACAATAATATGCGTGGTGGGGAATGAAGAAAAATAATATGACAGCGTTGTGATTTGGGCAAGGGTTTCAAATTGAACATCAACATTTGCAATGGCTGGAGCTGTCAGATGTGGAGTGGTATTGTACCTGTAAGCAGCAATCTCAATATCCAGAGCCATCTTCACATTCAGCAGGTCCTGATATTCTTTCAGGTAACGGCCCATCTCGTTCTTGGTGGTTCGGAGTTCATTCTCCAGTTGGTTAATGGCATCCTGGTTGGGAATAAAATGAAAGACTTGGCAGTGTCTGGAGACTGCTGTCTCTGACATTTCCTCCTGCTCCCTGTCTGACTCTGCCCTTTGAAGTTGTGCGGTTAGCTGCTTGTGTGTGTGTCCATCTCCAGATCAGTCTCCTCGTTCTCTTCCCCCGATCCCTCTCCTCTCCATTTCTCTCTCCCCACCCCCACCAGTTCTCTTTCTCTTTCTGACTCCATCTCTTTCACGCCCCCTTACTTCTCTTTCTCTCCAGCTGTTCGGATACCCTGGGTATCTCTCTATGTCCCTGTTTATCTGCCTCTATCTATCTCTCGCTGTTGGGATTGTCCGTGTATCTCTCTGCCGCTATTTCTCTCCCCCTATCGAGAAGCTGTTGGGATTCTCTGTATCTATCTCCATTTTTCTCTCTAACTGTTGGAATTCTCTCTCATTCCTCTCTCTTTGCCCCCTTACCTGCAAGGCATTGATCTCCCCGCCTTGTTTCTCATCTAGCTCCTGCAGTTGCCTTTCCAGTGCCTCGTTGATGCCTCTCACGCTGTCGATCTCCAGGGACTTGGCTTTGACCTGGCGCCGGTACTCCAGCACCTCGTCCCGGGCTTGCTTGCTGGCGTCGCTGTCCTTGCTGGCGCTCTCTGCCATCAGGGCGAAGCGGCTCTTGTACCAGTCCTCGGCTGACTGCATGTTCTTGGCTGCCACCTTCTCGTACTGGCAGCGGATCTCCCGCAGGGCGGAGGAGAGGTCGGGCTTGCCCATGTCCACTTCCACCGACACCTGGGCGTATTGGACCTGAGCCTGCAGCTCGGCGATCTCTTCCTCGTGGAGCTTCTTGAGGAAGGCGATCTCGTCCATCAGGCTGTCGATCCTCTTGTCCAGCTCAGCCCGGGAGAGGGCTGCCTCATCCGCCCCCTTCCTGGCTTCCATCAGGCGGCCCTCGGCGTCCTCCCGGTTGAGCAGCTCTTCCTGGTAGCGAGCCTGCAGGTTCTTGAGGCTGTCTTCCAGATGCTCCCTCTCGCCCTGGGCTGCCTGCCTCTCGTGTCTGGCGTCTTCCAGCGCCAGCCTCAGCTCCCTCACCTCATGCTCGTAGATGCCCTTGAGGCGGGAGGGTCCGCCGTGCTTCTGGCGGAGCAGGGAGAGCTCAGCCTCCAGCACCTTGTTCTGCTGCTCCAGCTCATGCACCTTCTCGATGAAGCTGGCGAAGCGGTCATTCAGCTCCTGCAGCTGGGCTTTCTCCTGGCTCCTCACCGCCTTCAGCTCACTGCTCACCGCACTGGCCTGGCTCAGGTCCAGGCTGTCCAGGGCAGCCGAGGTGCTGTGGCTTTTCCGGGAGGGGAAGCTGGTGTAGTAATTGGTGCTGTAAGCCGGTTTCAGGCTGGTGCTGCTGCTGCCGTAACCGCTCCTGAAATGCTGGACAGCTCCGTATGCCCGGGGAGCCAGGCTGTCTCCATAGCGCCTCCTGTGAGTGTGGAAGAAGGACTCGTAGCTGGCGGTACTCATGGTGATTGCTTGCTGCCTGCCACACGCTCTGCTCCTCAGCCTCTGCAAGCCTCTATTTATTGTCCACACATCACTGACGCAGCCTCTCTCCTCCCCTTTCTCCTCCCCTCTCTCTAAAATCCCTGACTCTCCTCTCTCTGAATCCCTGACTCTCCTCCCCCTCTCCGCCCCTCTCTCTAAAATCCCTGACTCTTCTTTCCTCTCTCTTCTCTTTCAATCCCTGACTCTTCCCCTCTTCTCTAAATCCCTAACTCTCCCCCTCTCTTTAAATTCCTCACACTTCCCCCTTTTCTTTACATCCCTGACTTTTCCCCCCCACCCCACTCTCTTTAAATCCCTGACTCCCCTCTCCTCCCTCTCTCAAAATCCCTGACTCCCCTCCCCTCTCTAAATGCCTGACAGCAGAAAATAAAGCAATGTGTCTTCAATCGTTCCAACACTTCTCCCCCTTTCCCTCAATCCACAGCAAGCTCTCCTCTCATTCTCTGCCACAATCCAACAGCCACTTCTTACACATTTCCCCATCCTCAGCAAACCCAATTCAAAGCTTGAAGGCAAATCCAGTTCTTTAAGCTGATTTGTAAGCTCTCTGTCTCACTGGCTGCCACATCCCCTTGGTTTTCCTCTGCATCACATCTCCAACTTCTTTCTGATCTCTTTCTCCCTCCCCCTCGGGTGGGGCGGCACACGGCACAGTGGTTACCATTGCTGCCTCACAGCACCAGGGACCCGGGTTCTATTCCCAGCCTTGTGTCTCTGTCTGTGCAGAGTTGACATGTTCTCTCCCATGTCTGCATGGGTTTACTTTGGGTGCTCCAGTTTCCTCCCACATGCCAAAGATGTGCAGGTGAGTTGGATTGGCCATGCTAAATTCCCCCTTAGCTCTTCAAGACGTGCAGGTTGGGGGATTATTGGGGTAAATATGTGGTGTTATGGGGATAGAGCTGGGTACGATACTCTGTCGGAGAGACAGTACCAACTCAATGGGCCAAATTGCCTCCTTCCACACTGTCAAGGATTCAATTATTCTATAGATTGAGGTAATCTCATTCCCATACCAACATAGAAACTAGAAGCAGGAGCAGGCCATTCAGCCCTTTGAGCCTGCTCTGCCATTCATTTTGATCATGGCTGATAAAAGTGATGAAGTGTTCCAGAGGGGGAGAGAGAGATTCTACATCCTCTGACCCTGATATCAAGAATAAGTTTGAAGCTTTAAAAGACAGAGGCATTTCAACAGGAAAGCCAGAAATCGCCTTTTCTCTCAGTGCGCAGTGGTGATCTAGAACCAGACGCCCTTCAAAAGGGTTGTGATTTCTGAGGGATCCATTCAGACGATCCCTGATCTGATACTAGAACAAAAGCTGATAGGCTGAGTGGCCTCCTCCTGTTCCCACCATTGAAGTTCAGCTCAAGTTGTGCATTAAATAGGCACACGTTTTCACTCTCTTGCTGTGAGTCTGGCAAACCCACCTTGCCAAACAAAGACCCTCTACCAAGAACTGGACGATCCCAATGTCATTTTAGAACCACAGGCCAACCATTGGGTTTGACAGCTTGACAATGGCCAAGTTGTCCCAGATGTTCAAGGATAAACCTGGCCCCGGGACTTAAAAGAATGCTGCCAGGGATTTGGGCTCAAAGCATGAGAGCAGATCGGAAACCTTTCATCTTTCTAGATGTAGGTTCAATCAGGTTGGAGTCTGTAATGCGTAAGGAACCAGATCAGAAACTCCAAGGTATTTTATGAAGTTCGCCTAGAGCCTAACTTTTACATTTGATTTTTGGCATTAGGTGAGCATAAGGTGTTTTTCAAGTGACCCACGAGGGAGCTTTTATCAAAATGTACTTAATTTAAGAACACAGCTGGAATATAACAAAATGTATGAGCATAACTTTTACCAATTAAAATACCCAGACAAAGCGAAGTATAATTCTTAACAGCTAGCTTTCTCTATTGTTCCAGTTTAGCAGTATTCCACACAGACATAAATCCCTTCTTTTGAATCCATTGACACAGGATCCGAAGATGTTTATGTAGGTATGAGATTTCCGGCCTTTTAACACCTCTGATCCAGACAGACACTTGTCTTCCAATTCTCATGATGTGGAGATGTCTGAGTTGGACTGGGTTGGGCACAGTAAGAAGCCTCACAACACCAGGTTAAAGCCCAACAGGTTTATTTGGAATCACGAGCTTTCGGAGCACTGCTCCTTCATTCGGTGAGTGGAGAGATCGGTTTCACAAACACAGCATATATATACACAAAGACACAATTGCAAGATAATGATCAGAATGTGAGTCTTTACAGGTACAGACAGTACAAGTGGAGAGAGGGAATAATCACAGGTTAAAGAAGTGTGAACTGTCTCAAGCCAAGATTTATTACTAGCCTTTTAAATTTGAGTAATTAATCCTTTGAGTCCCTACAGTGCAGAAGGAGGCCATTCAGCCAGGGATTCTGCACCACCTCTCTGACAGAGCATCTTATCCAGCCCTATCCCCATAACCCCATGTATTTACCCCACTAATCCCCTCCAGTGAGACATCCGGGGCAATCTAACATGGCCAAGCAACATAACCCACACACCTTTTGGAGTGTGGGAGGAAACTGGAACATCCAGAGGAAACCCACAAGAGGAAAATGTGCAAACTCCATACAAACAGTGACCCAAGGTTGGAATCGAACCCGGGTTCTGGCATTGTGAGGCAGCAGTGCTCACCACTGTGCCACCGTGTCACCCCATTGATCACTGTATGTTTTGTTTCAGTTGCTGGGCACAATGCACAAAGGTGTTAACTAGCTTCAGTAAGGATGCTAGTCGAAATGCAGCCTTCAGAGTGGGTCTGGTGTTCACTTCAACAGCTGGGATACCAGATATTGGAAGATGGTACAGAATACGACAAAGTGGCCGTGGGGTGGTGAGAGAGGGGTGGCGAGCGGGCCAGACAGATGGACTAGCTTGGCGGTTCCCTGATATGTTCAGATTGTGACACATCGAGATCCAGGAATTAGGATGGAGAAACAGGACAAAAGGTAGACTTGGGGAAGAGGTGGGTAGGAAAGATTTTGGAGAGCGACTGGTAAAGTTGAGTAAAATGTATTAATCACAAGTAGGCTGACATTAACACTGCAATGAAGCGACTGTGAAATTCCCCCAGTGGTTACCACACCACCAGCAGCCTAATCCGATCACTCCAGCACTTTGGACAGATAGACAGCTGGAATGAACAGGCAGTGGTTGCATTATCGAACTTTGAGCCAAATGCTGCAATATCCAGATGTGCTCAGTGTCAGCAGGTTAGATATCACCAAAGACATCAGCAGCATCAACTCTGCTGATAATACAGTTGTACAATTAGTGGAAAACAATGATTCTTTTAGAAGAGAGGCCCGAAAGCATCCAATCTACTGAATCTATCAGATTGCTGATTGGGTTCGGGAGCACGGCTCGCTGTGTGATGCAGACAGATGTGTTTAATGTCAGTGACGTGCTGAAGAAATGCAGATGCTATTCCACTGCACTTCATTCTCTCATCATGTGTAAACTGGCCTAGTGGTATTATCACGAGACTATTAGTTCAGAAACTCAGCTGATGTTCTGGAGATTCAGGTTCAAATCCCGCCATGGAAGATGGTGGAATTTGAATTTAATAAAAAATATCTGGAATTAAGAATCTCTGGATAACCGTGAAACCATTGTTGGAAAAAACCCATCTGGTTCACTAATGCCCTTTAGGGAAGGAAATTTGCCATCCTTAACTGGTCTGGCTTACATGTGACTCCAGAGCCACAGCAATGTAGTTGACTCTCAACTGCCCTCCAAGGGTCATGAGGGAAGGGCAGTAATGCCGATGTGGAGGTGCTGGCCAGCCAGCGATGCCCATGTCCCACAAATGAATTTTAAAAACTCCATCACAAAGCCCTCTTCACCCACCATCCCCTGTGTATTCCCACACTACCAAACCAATTCCTCACCATCTGAAAACCATCCTCCTCCCCTCCCCAAATTTCTGCTGCACTTTTTCAAACTTTAACAACCCAAGTTTGACCTTGCACTGTTTGCTGTGACTGTCTTTTGTGTCCCTGTTTGTTTGTCCCAGTTCTCTCATGCAACGTAATGTAGCTCGCGCCTCTCCATTGGTATAAAGCCATTCTCAGGAGATGATGGGAAATAATCTTCTAACACAAGCCATGGTGCGTCGAAAGTCCGTTTCAAACACAGTGCTTCTCTTTAATCAACCAATGCTGCCAACGTCTCTCATCAGCCTTGTCCCCTGGTTGTCTGGCACTGCACAAGATAACAAATCTCTCATGGTTACTTCCTCTTAACCCTTTAACTCTGTTCATGTGGTCAATTTGGATAAGGTGACCATGTTCAATCTCGGCTCACTGATTCATTGAAGGAGATCATTTCTTGCTTTGCTCGCTCCTTCCTTCTCATGGCTCCATGTTCAAATTAATTTTCTGCAACCCAAATTTGCTTCTGAGTCTGACGCTCCTTACTTCCTCCTCCTCCTCTTACATATTTACCAGAATGATAGGGAGTGGGATAGCTTGATATTGAGGTTCGACAAAGCTCAGCACAACATTGAGGGCCAAAGGGCCTGTACTGTCCTGTATTGGACAATGCTCTGTTATTTTTGAGAGGAAATTGCTTTTTTTCCTGGAGGGATGCACATGGCAGGAAGTTGGTAACTGTCTCGAAGTTGATGTTCAGGGCATTCTGCTGATAAATGTTCTCTTGAGGGGCAAGAGTTGGCTCGAGGGTGCTGTCATTGATGGATTCAGTCCCAAGTCAAGATGTGAGAGCCAGACAATGGGGACAACACCAGTGTATTTATACTTCACTGGATCAGGAGTAAGAAACTGGAACTTACTCAAAACTCTGCCCACATCTGAATTTGCACCAAGTCCTACTCACTTCCACCTTTCAGTTCTCCAACCTACATTGTATCTGAATCAGGCAATATTTCCCCTTTTAAAATTCTCAATCTGTTTTTCAACTTCCTCCATTACCTCTGCCTCATCTCAGCTGTGTATAACCTCTTGAGATATCTACACACTCCTCCAATTCTGATCAACTCTACGTTTGGCTAGCAGTGCTGTCTAACAGTGCCAGGCACCCAGGTTCAATTCCCGGCCTTGGGTCACTGTCTGTGTGGAGCCTGCACATTCCCCCTGTGTCTGCATGGGTTTCTTCCGGGTGCTCCAGTTCCCTCCCACACTCAGAAAGGTGTGCTGGTTAGGTATGTTGGCTGTGCTCAATTCTTTCTCCGTGTACTTGAACAGGCGGCAGAGTGTGTCGACTAGGGGATTTTCACAGTAACTTCATTGCAGTGTTCGTACAATTCTTTCTTGTGACACGAATAAATAAATGTTAAAAACTTAATTCTTTAACCAAATTGTTTAGTCAGCTGACTTATGATCTGATTTGTGGCTATCTGTTTGCTAATGCACACATGAACTGCCTTTTGACAGAAATATCAATGATAGTCATTCTGTCATTCAGACCTGTACCAAGATTTCATTTGTTCATCTTCATCCAGAGCCAAGCATCAGTCATTGTGGACTGTCTGGAGTGGACAAAAGCAGAGAGGTGACTATTATGAACCCTGTGGCAATGCAATGTGCAGAGTCAAGTACGTTGGTCCAGATGCTGTGGTTTATGATGGAAGATTAGCCATTTCCACCCCCTTGACTTAAACAGGTTCAAATGCTGCATTTCTTTTGATCCAGAAGAACAAGGGCAATGAAATTCCACTGGGGTAGGGGGAGAGGTGTCAAAATAGAGAGAAGTTGGCCGAAGGCGGACCTTTCTCTGTGCAAGTACTCAGAAGGTTCAAGATTACGGCAAAAGTAATCCTCCCCATCCCCGTCCCCACCAGCTGGCTGGGCCAGCATTTATTGCCCATCCCTAGTTGCCCTTGGAGGGCAGTTTTGAGAGTCAACCACATTGCTGTGGCTCTGGAGTCACATGTAGGCCAAACCAGGTTAGGACGGCAGGTTTCCTTACCGAAAGGACATTAGTGACCTGGATGGGTTTTTCCGATAATCAACAATGGTTTCATGGTCATCAGTAGATTCTTAATTCCAGACATTTTTTATTGAATTCTAATTCCACAATCTGCCATGGTGAGATTCGAACCCTGGTCCCCAGAACTATACCCTTGATTTCTGGATTACTCATCCAGCAAAAATGTCACTCTGTCACTGCTCCCCTCTCCCCACCACAAAGACAAGAAAGTTCAACCTGACTGCCTGAATCCAGGACTGCCATGTGATTCTGGAGTCACATTAGGCCATTGCCTGCTCTGGTGCTAGTGGTATTATCGCTAGACTATTCATCAAGAAACTCGGCTAATGTTCTGGGTGACCCGGGTTCGAATCCCAGCACAGCAGATGGTGAAATTTGAATTTGGTTTAAAAAATCTGGAATTAAGAATCTACTGACGAAACCATTGTCGATTCTCAGAAAAAACCATCTGGTTCACAAATGTTCTTTAGGGAAGGAAATCTGCTGTCCTTACGCAGTCTGGCCTACATGTGACTCCAGAGCCACAGCAATGTGGTTGATTCGCAACTGCCCTTCAAGGGCAACTAGGGATGGGCAATAAATGCTGGCCAGCCAGCGATTCCCATGTCCTACACATGAATGAAGAAATGGTGACTTTGTACCCAGACTCAGCTGGTATGGTTGTTAATCTGGACTCGAGTGATGGCAACAAAGGAAGAACCTTGTATCTCCATGAAAGCTGAGAGAACTGACTGAATGATGTGATATTCCACTCTCTCTTGCATGATTGAATTGTTCAACTGAGAAACTCTGCACCATGGAGTGAGCAGATGTGAAAGAGTTAGCTTGAATTTGCATCATCCTTTCAAATCTCTAACCAATTAGGTATATTTTTCCCCCAAGTGTTTGTACAGCTGTAACACCTGCAGAACAGCTTGGCTTCTACCCCGAGGGTACACTTGAGATGGCTATCGAACCTGTTTCGGTCGTTTGCAGGCTTTACGCATAGGTTTTTACATGGCCGCAGCATATCACATATCTAGGGAAATCTTAGCAAAGAGAGACCCCAGGTCAAGCATATTGCTTCTTCAGCAGCTGTGCAGAAGTCTCTCGACAGGTTTATTTGGAATCACGAGCTTTTGAAGCACTGCTCCTTCATCAAGTGACTCATTGATTTGAGAGAGATTTGAGGCTTTTGGCCTGGAACTCCTGTTTCAAATGCATTAAATTTAGTAATAACCCCTTGAAACAAATTACACTTGTCTTCCAAAGCAAGTGAAAAGCATAATTATTCTGTTTACACAAATCTTTTAGCCTCATGGCAAATGTGGTATTTTAGATGGATTGGTGCAAAAACATCAGGAGGTCATTTCAAAAACCAATGGGGCTTAACATAATTATTGATGTATTGAACGGATGTAATTTACTTCTGAAATTCTGCATTCTGTTTAAAACTGGTGTGTGTGTGAATTCGGTGGATCGCTGGAAATAGTGCAGACGGCTGACATTTATTTGGCTGAGGTGTATTAAACTCGGGCCATAACTTATTACTGCAACACTTGAAAGCGGAATAGAGATTTCTCCGAGTTGTCCTGGATATTCATCCCACATTCCTGTACACGGATTCGAGTTCTCTCAGTCCTGCTTCCAGCCACATTCGCTTCACTGCAGCACTAATGACAAAAGCACCTCACAGGCTGCAAAGAGCTTTTCAAACACCCTCAGTTATTTTAATTAATGAAGCCTGTCCAATAATTCTGGGACAGACAGAAAATCGATTTCGGATTCTGGGACCTGAACTTCCACCCTCCCCTGTTTTTTTTTTTCCCCCCACCAGCCAGGAATGGTGGGGATGTGAGGCATTTGTGATGCTTTTTCCCAGTTTGGATTCTGGTATTTCTCCAATTCGGTGCTGAGTTGTCAGATAATCAGGGCTGCAACATTGTCCTGTGTGTGTGTGTTTGTCTGTTCCCAGGCAGGGGGACAGGGAGCTGGGGATGTGAGCGACAGGAAGACTGGTCCCAGCAGCAAAGTTCTGAGTAGCGCTGCACTTGGGGAATGATTGGCACCCGGGCTCTGTAGCAGTGCAGTAAAACCAGCCTCGCCCCATCCATGCACAGCTGAACTGAAACACTGCAGTTTCTGCACTGTTACACTTCAGAGATGGGAATATTTCCAGGAAGGCTTATCCTCTCTGCCGGTGAAATCTCCCAGCAATTTTCCAATTGTCCCTCGACTTCTACCTCGCCCTTCGAGTAGCCAGCTCTGGAGCTGGCAGCCCACTCGACTCAGGGTCAGCTGTGGGGAGGGGAGGTTCAAATCCTGAAAGTGGTTAAACTGAGGCCCCAGTGGATATCCAAGATACCCACTGCAACTAACTGGAAGAGCAGGAAGCTCCCAAATATGATCCGAATTTGTTTCAAATAGCAATGTCGGAATCTGGGGCATCTTCCTGTGTTTAAATTGGCTGCCAGGTTTTCTGCACTGCAACAGTATGTTAGACAGCTTTAGTTTTGATTTGATTTATTATTGTCATATGTATTAATGTACAGTGAAAAGTATTGTTACTTGTGCACTGTACAGATAAAACATACCATTCATAGAGAAGGAAACAACAATACAGAATGTAATTTAAACGCCTTCCAAACATTCCAGTTCAACAAGACAAACAAGGACAGTAATTCAATTATTTCTTGATTTAAATCTTCTAGTACCAACTCAAACATAAACAGTTGCAACTCATTAACTCTTTACTGAACTTCAACTCGAACTGACCATCATCTCTCAACCAAACCTTAACATTAACTGAACATCAACCTGAACTATCTAACTGAAAATTGATAGTATCGAGTTTAGGAAAACTTTGGCCAAGAAATATCCTCAATGTAGAATCTATCTTCTCCTTCTCTGAAGCATCCTTCAGGGTACACTTCTTGTGACGGTTGGTCTCTTCAAGTTATCGCTGCTAAACAAAGGCTCACATGTCTCTTTATCCAAAATTCTCCGCTTGCTTCCTGAAGATTCTCTGTCATCTAGCCAATTGTGTAACCTGAAACCAATCACATGGCTCAAGCATCCAGTGAAATTATTTTTGAATGACACCATAACCCTTTGTTCATTTGACAGGTACCATACATAGCAGGTATATAAATCAGAGACACACTGTGTCTCGGTTAATAAAAACAACTTCTCTTTTCTGGGCCAACACAGGAAGTTTTAGATCATAGCTTCCAGACCAGAGCCTCTTTACAATCTACATGGCATTTGAATCTATAAATTGACCAAAAATCCCAGCTTGGCCAGAATAGCCATTTTAAAGCCACTGTTGCCATTATTGCTATTCAGTTAGTGTTGCAGCCGTTCTTTCTCCATCCATAAGTGCCGATGCTTCTGGCACAGTGGTTAATATGGCTCTCTCATGCCACCACAGACCTGGGCTCAATTACTGCCTCGGGTCACTGTCTGTCTCTGTGGAGTTTGCATGTTCTCCCCGTACCTGCGTAAGTTTCTTCCTACAGTTTAAAGATGTGCAAATTAGGTAGATTCGCCATGCCAAATTGCCCCTTAGTGTCAGGGAGACCAGCAGGGTAAATATATGGGGTTCCGGGGATAGGGTGCAGGTGGGATTGTTGTCGGTACAGACTTGATGAGCTGCATGGCCTCCTTCTGCACCTTTGGGATTCCATAATACAAGACGTGATAACAGAGCAGGGAGAGGGAATTCTGTGTAGTGCCTCACGCAGAGCCGACCTTGTAAATATTCAGTACAATGTCCGAGACAAGGTAGTTTGGAACAGTATCCTTCCAGCCTTGCGTGTAAAATGCAGATCCACAGCTGCCACACAGAAGACCAAAGTCTGCAAACTGCTTCCTACAACACTGCAATTCCTGCATTTTTAACAGTGGGTGTGAGAGTGAGAGCGAATATCCATTCACATTGAAGGGAATCATTTTCAGCTGAACTTCCTGGCTGCATTCACCCATTTCACATCTGCACAATTTCACTGTTAACTTGACTGGGGAATGAAATTGGACAGAATGTAAAAGCTGCATTGTGTGTCTGAGAGTGGCGTGCCTCTGCCTCTGTGTGTGCACGTGTGTCTCTGTGTCTGTGAAGATTTACTGGGGTTAGATTCCCGATTAAAGCAACAGTCAAGATCACCAAAGAGAAAGGAACAATCTGCTATGTGCGGCTGTGAGTTATTCCAAACACTGACAGAAATATTGCTCCTGGCGATGTCTCTGTTACAGACAGTGCTGCAAGGGCACTCATTCACAGTATCTGCAGTGCAGTACTGACTGCAGTCCCCTCTGGAGGTGGGGAGCAGAGGGTGGGCGGTGGGGGGGGAGGCCGAGGACAGCTTTCTGCAGAGCCTGTGTGCAGTGGAAACCTGAGCACTGATCACCATCATTCAGGGGAAACGCCTTTTTAAAATACTCAGCCGGTCGATCATACACACACTGTGCTGCCAATGCAACATTCAGCTCACGAGTAATCCTGCAGAATCTGCTGGTTGTACCAACATCACTGAACGATTTCAGAGCATCCTTCTGGCTCGAGTACAAGTGTTCTTGTGAGATTAGTAATCACAAGATTTGGACTGGCAATCCAGTTCAGATCCCACCAAGGCAATTTGTCAATTCACTTTACATTTTTTTTTAAACAGAAGCTTGTCCTTAGTAAAAGCGAGCGGGCTCGTGTAAAACCCCAATCAGTTCACTCATGCCCTTCTGGAAAGGAGGGGTTGCATCCTTGACCATTCTGGGCCTATCGGTCACTCCTGCCCCACACCAATGTGTTTAAGTCTGGCAGCGAGAATAGATGGGTGCGTGATGGTCCACACAGGCACAATGGGCCAAAGGGCCACTTTTGTGTCGCACTGTATGACTCTCTGGCTGAATAACCACATGCATAGAAACATAGATAGGAGCAGGATGCATTTTAGATCAGCAAACGTTGGAGAAGGGAAATGAGGACTACGATGACAGATTTGCATGAGCAAAGATTGGAAGAATTTCAAGTGGAGAATCAGATGATAAAATATCTCCTCCTTTATAACCCCCTTCTTCTGTGCCAGCATTTATTTTGTGCCCCTATTTCTCTAATCACGATCATGGCTGATTGTCCAACTCAATAGCCTAATCCTGCTTTCTCCCCATTACCTTTGATCCCGTTCGCCCCAAGTGCGATATCCAGCTGCCTCTTGAATACATTCAATGTTTTGGCACCAACTACATCCTGTGGTAATGAATTCCACAGGCTCACCACTCTTTAGGTGAAGAAACGTCTCCTCATCTCCATCCTAAATGGTCTACCCTGAATCCTCAGACTGTGATCTCTGGTTCGGGATTCCCCCACCATTAGGAACATCCTCCCTGCATCTATCCTGATGGGTCCTGTTAGAATTTTATAAGCCTCTGAGATTCCCCCTTCATTGATGTGAACGCCAGTGAAAACAATCCGAGCCTCATCAATCTCTCCTCATACATCAGTTCTATACGTCAATTAGAAGGCAGCTCACCCCCTTTGGATAATCAGGAGTGGACAATAATGGAACCACAAAGTTAGTGAAAAAGACAGATTAATTTGACCCATTAGATCTTTGGTTGGATCCGTACCACCCAAGCGTGTGTTGGCAGGGTGGCGCTGGGCTTTGTGCTTGAGATGGGGCAGTGCCAGTTTGAAAACATTGTATTCCTGACATTGTCATTGAGTAGGCCATTTGGCCCATCGGGCCCTACTGTGCCATTTTGTGGCATCTTGCTGTCCTAAGAATAAGAATGATCTATTCCCAGCAAGAATGGTGAGTTTCTCGAATGTGTTGTCGATTGGGATGGTGGGTGCTGACTCTACTTGGCCAACATGAGAGGTCTGGACATGAGGGGAACTCCAACCCATTTTTCCAGTTCCTCCAGCACTGTCTGGTCCAATGATGCTTCCCTTCCGAAACAGCGATTCTGATATTTCTTCCTGAAACAAGGGACCCCTCCCGGTGCAGACATGATGGGCTGAATGGTCTCCTCCTGCACTGCAGGGACTCTGATGCTGTGACATATTCCTTTACCACCTCCCTTCTCTCAGAGCCCAGATATGGCTTCCCCGTTAAGCAGTATTTCACTCCAATGTGGTTTATTGTGTTCACTGCTCCCAGTGCAGTCTCCTCTAGATTGTGGAGGCGAAACGTAGACTGGGTGACCACTTTGTGGAATGCCTTCACCCAGTCTTCAGGCATGACCCCCGACCTTCCTTCCTGTAGCTTCCCACTTCACCTCACCATCTTGTTCTTGTGCCCACATGTCTGTCCTTAGCTTGCTGCAATGTTCCAATGAAGCCCCGCGCAAACTCGACTCATCTTTCCATGAGTCCCCTTAGAGCCTTCTGGATTCAACAATGAGTTTAGCAACATCAGAGGATAAACTACCTCCTCCTTCATAACCTCCTCCTTCTGTACCAGCATTTATTGTCCGTACCTAATTGCCCTTTTGCCCTTGTAATGTGCTGTCTTCGGAACTTGGGTGAATTGCTGCAGAGCATCTTGTAGATGGTACACGTGGAAATAGTATATAGATACAAATGTTGTCCTAGATGATGTGGAGCTTCTTGAGTGTTGTTGGAGCTGTACCCATCCAGGCAAATGGACAGAAATCAATCACACTCCTGACTTGTGCCTTTGTAGATGGTGGACAGGCTTTGGGGAGTCAGGAGGTGAGTTAACTGGAGGGAATGTTTGGAATGGGAGTTACTGAACTTGCTGAGGTCAGGCCATTAAATTACACAAGACAAGAATCATAACTGCTATGCAATGCTGACCTGCTTCAGCCAGCCTGACAGTGTGGGGAAGTCGCAGTGTTGTGTGGGTGAGCCATGAGGCAGGCAAAGTGCTCGCGGATTTTACATAGAACATAGAACATTACAGCGCAGAACAGGCCCTTCGGCCCACGATGTTGCGCCGACCAGTTACAAAACAATGACCCACTAACCTAAACCAATCCCTTCTCGTCTATACGGTTTGGAACATCTTGTTTGATTGTGTGCCTAACCCACGCCGACCCTCATGAATCATGAACACTGACCCCAGGAATGTTACCCACAAATCAAGCAAAAAAAACAAACTAAATCTTCTTTTCGCATATAAAACTGACCAATCACAGGGAAGATAGGGTGTGCTGGTCGACGGGAGTTCGCCTTAATTGACAAATACATCCATTCATCCTGTCCTAGAATCCCTATAATGCAGAAGGAGGCCATTCAGCCCATCGAGTCTGCACCGATCACAATCCTAGTCAGGCCCGATTCCCATAACCCTGCATCTTTACCTCTCCCCTCCCCTTGAAACTCAGGGTCAATTTAGCATGGCCAATCAACCTAACCAGCACCAGTCTTGCAGACTGTGGGAGAAAACCAGAGCACCCGGAGGAAACCCACGCAGACACAGGGAGAACGTGCAAACTCCACACAGACAGTGACCTAAGCCAAGAATTGAACCCGGATCCCTGGCACTGTGAGGCAGCAGTGCTAATCACTGTGCCACTATGCTGCCCCATTCATCAACTTGTACAGATACACCATAAAAAGCATTCTTTCTGGTTGGATCACAGCTTGGTATGGGCTCCTGCTCTGCCCAAGACCGCAAGGAACTACAGAGGGTCATGAACAAAGCCCAGCCTATCACGCAAACCAGCCTCCCATCCATTGACTCTGTCTACACTTCCCGCTGTCTTGGAAAAGCAGCTGGCATAATCAAGGACCCCATGCATCCCGGACATTCTCTCTTCCATTGGGAAAAAGACACAAAAATCTGAGGTCACGTACCAACCAACTCAAGAACAGCTTCTTCCCTGCTGCTGTCAGACTTTCGAATGGACCAACCTCACATTAAGTTGATCTTTCTCTACTCCCTAGCTATGACTGTAACACCACATTCTGCACCCTCTCCTTTCCGTATTTATGAATGGTATGCTTTGTGTAAGAAACAATACTTTTCACTGTATGTTAATACATGTGACAATTAAAAATCAAATTGCACCTTAACTGCGGGTAACCCTGGAAACGGTGCGAGGCAGAGATCAGTGGGGTGATTATTGGCATTGGGAAGGATGAGAGGACAATTCAAATTCTCTCCAGAGCTGAAGTTGGACTCGAAGGAGTGGGGTGATTATCCTGGAACATGAATAGAGCTGAGCTGAAAAGATGATGGAGATAAATTGGTAAAAGATGACTTGAGGATTGGTGTCAGGAAGGATTTGGAAGGGGTAAAGGCATGTTTGTTCGGGGTCAGCACCCGCAGAGGCCCAAACTATTGACACTGTTGAAGAATCATTTATTTGAACGAGGAATCGGGGCGAGACGATCAACTCTCAATGCAATAGCCCCCATTGTGGGTGTACCTACACCACATGGACTGCAGAGACTTAAGAAAGCGACTCACCACTAACTTCGTAAGGGGTAATTAGGGATGGGCAGTAAATGCTGGTCTGGCCAGCGATGCCTGCACTCCATGAACAAATAACTAAAAGAAAACAAGGTTTCAGCAGGATAATTAGATCCTGTATCGGTATTGGGTGAACAGCAAATGCAGCCTTGTAAATTATTGTCCCTCGATTTTACTTCCCAGTTTTGCTTTGTGAAAAGTTTCAGGAATGGTGAGATGTGAAATCCCCCCTTTATTCCCCCACCCCCCGCAGTTTGATTTGTTGACAAGGGAGTCGATGGGTTCTGCGATGCTGTGGACAGGGAAAGGTAAGATTGGACTGACAAAGCACTTGGGCTGCAAGTTCCTGTGTAAGTGCTTTCAGCACAGCTTTTTGCCTGGATGGAAAAAAAAACACGAGTCAATCTTCGAATTGGCAGAAGGCTGGGGAATGTTGAGCTGCAGCCAGACCGCACCCACTGCTCTGCAGCAAACTGCAGGAACCCAGATCAATAAAACACACAGCTTAACCCTGCAATGGTCTGCCTGCTGTCCGGAGATGTGGACTGCCTTTCAGAGGTTTTAACAGGCTCGAGCAGCAATGGGCAACCTGGGCTAGTGAGTGGAGTGCATGACTGGCCCTCGTTTATCTCAGTGGGCGACAAGGTTGAAATCAGGCTCCTTCACTAACCATAACGCCACGAATCAGATTAAGTACATTTCATACACGCTGAATATTTCATAGCGCCTTTATAGAAACTAGTTCATCATTAATGCACTAATAAAACTGTCATCGGGAATTAAGAATCTACTGATGACCGTGAAACCATTGTCGATTGTTGGAAAAGCTCATCTGGTTCACGAAAGTCCTTTTGGGAAGGAAATCGGCTGACATGTAACTCCAGAGACGCAGCAATGTGGTTGACTCTCGGTTGTCCTCCAAGGGATGGGCAATAAATGCATTGTTTGTATCTTGTCAGCCTCTTTTGACCAGATCTCACCTCCCTGCCCACCCCGCACACCGCTCGCACCCACCTCCCCCCCCCCCCCCCCCACCCCCACACCTGTCCAGTGTTGGTCAATTTGCATCTGGGGGAATGGGGTGAAGGGGAAAACTTCCTTGTGTTGCTTGGGAGCCGGCTTCATTCACACCCAAACAATACCAAACTGTCACTGCCAATCGATTCATCGATCTATGAATATCCT
Organism: Carcharhinus amblyrhynchos; assembly: GCF_965287045.1. Lineage (NCBI taxonomy): Eukaryota > Metazoa > Chordata > Chondrichthyes > Carcharhiniformes > Carcharhinidae > Carcharhinus > Carcharhinus amblyrhynchos. The sequence continues at coordinate 16,602,948 of NC_137357.1, read as the reverse complement.
GATCCCAGTGTTTCTGGGGGTGTATGTATCTGCTGGACTGACGTGAGAAGCAGTCAGCAGTGTTCCGTACCTTCCTGGAAGTTTATACAAGACCTGACCATCTTTATCCGCTCCTCCTTCTCCGCCTCCTACTTTTATCACCCTTGTACAGACCTGTGCGCGCTCTCTCTCTCTCTCTCGGTCTTTCTCTCTCCCCAAATCCCTCCAACCCCAGTGTCTCACTCCCTCTTGTTCAGAGCAAGTATCCAGAATGGGGAGCAAGGATCGATGCCAGAATACACTGCAGAATATTGCTCACCCAAACAGAACCACAAGGCCAGGTCAGAAGGATCTAGTCTGGCCTCATCAAGCCCAATTCTAAAATCCAGCTCACCAACAGCAAGTTTCACTTCAAGGCCATGTCCTTGGCAATGAGAATTCCCCAAATGATTAAATATTTCAGTCTACATCACCAACATTTAATCCAGACAGGAGCTGTTTAATTAGCTCCTGCACTTAAGAGCAAAATAAACCCTTGTCTTAATCGGCCACTTTTCACTTTCAATTACGGGACCGGACCCATTTAGCTGTGATAAAATATTGGGGCCTTTAACTAAACCTCGAAGAGCATTCGTATCTGCAAGGCTGACAGAATAACTTTGGCTCCCTGACAACCTGTCAAAAGCCCCAGAGTTATTGCTTCTACTGCTGTCCATTAAGGAAATGAGTTTTCAATGAGGGCACAGCCCTGGGAGATGACGGCAGCATATGATAGCAGCCTGGTAGAGGCTGGAAAGGTTTTATTTAAACCACAATGATGTCCTCAGGGTGTAAAAATAAAAGCTCATTTTCGTCCACGAGCTCTTGCTATTTCTGTTTAAAGACATACTTCCACACTCTGGCGCTTTTTAACTCCAATCTTATCGATTTGAGTTCAAAGAAAGTTAAAGTTTATTTAGTCGTCACAAGTAGGCTTACATTAACATTGCAATGAAGTTACTGTGAAAATCCCCTCGATGCCACGCTCCGGCGTCTGTTCGGGTTACACTGAGGGAGAATTTAGCGCGACAAATGCGTCTCACCAGCACACCTTTCGGAGTGTGGGAGGAAACTGGAGCACCCAGAGGAAACCCATGCAGACACTGGGAAATTGTGCAAACTCGACACAGACAGTGAACCAAGCTGGGAATTGAACCCGGGTCCCTGATGCTGTCGGACAGTGCCACTGTGCCACCTAGGGGAGATCTTATAGAAACATCTAAGATTATGAGGAGAGACTGAGACTGGAGCTATACTCGTTGGAATTCAGAAGAATGGGGGGAGATCTTATCGAAACATGCAAGATTAGGAAGAGAATAGATAAGATAGAAGCAGGGAAGTTGTTTCCACTGGCAGGTGAAACTAGAATGGGGGGCATGGACTCAAAATCACGAGGAGCAAATTTAGGGCTGAGTTGAGGAGGAACTTCTTCACACAAAGGGTTGTGAATCTGTGGAATTCCCTGCCCAGTGAAGCAGTTGAGGCTCCCTCACTGAATGTTTTTAAGGCAAGGATAGATAAGTTTTTGAACAGGAAAGGAATTAAGGGTGATGGTGAGCGGGCGGGTAAGTGGAGCTGAGTCCACAAAATGATCAGCCATAATCTTATTGAATGGCGGAGCAGGCTCGAGGGGCCAGATGGCCGACTCCTGCTCCTAGTTCTTGTGTTCTTCGATGTCCTTCACAGCTACAGCTCACTGGGTAGCATTCTAATAGGGTTCAGAATAATTTAAGATCCAAGTTTATAACCAATGTAGAACCGGGAGAACAACAACAGAAAATGCTGGAAAAACTCAACCTGACTGACAGCATCTGTGGAGAGAGAATAGAGCCAGCGTTTCAAGTCTGGATGACATTGTCAGAGTTCAAGGCAAAGAAAATAGGACAAGATTTGTACTACATGGGCGGGTGGGGAGGTGGTGGTGCTGTCATTAGACAAAGGGAATGTAGATGGTAAAGGCGGAGAACAGTGCGAATAGCATCCAGTAAATGATCCAAATGTTTGAATAGCAGAACAAAGGAGCAGATTGACAACCTGAGGAATGTGGGAGTGGTCCCTGGGAGGGGAGTTCAGAGACCAGATGGAGAGTGAGATTTCAGAAGTGGTCAAAATGGATGAATGAGATGAAAAGAAGAAATAAAATAAATGGAAATGGGGAGAAGGGAGAATTGTCACTCTGAAATTGTTGTACTCAGTGTTCAGTCCAGAAGGCTGTCAAGTGTCCAATCGGAAGATAGAAGGTGTTCTGAGGGAGTGAAGCAGGGTCGGGAGGGGAGGAATATTCTGGAACACATTAAACTAATATTAAGAGATCCTCAAGAGGTGTGATCATGACACAGTGGTAAGCACTGCTCCGGGTTTGATTGCCAGCTTGGGTCGCTGTGTGTGTGGAGTTGGCACGTTATCCTCAAGTCTGCGTGGGTTTCCTCTGGGTATTCCAATTTCTGGGTTAGGCTGACTGGCCATGCTAAAATTGCCCTTAGTGTCCTGAGATGTGTAGGTTAGAGAGATTAGTGGGTAAACATGGAGAGATATGGGGGGGTAGGGCCTGGGTGGGATTGTGGTCAGTGCAGACTCAATGGGCCAAATGGCCTCTTTGTGTACTGTAGGGATTCTATTCTATGACATGATAGAATTTCACATTCAGTTTGAGGGTGGGAAGAGTGGGTTTGAAACGAGTGTCTTATGCTTGGAATTGCCTTCAACCAACTCCATCTTCATCAACTTCAATAACGCAGATTGAGAACTTAGGTTTGAAGGGAAGATGACCAGGGGACAATGGCAGGTATATTTCAGCAGCTATTTCATAAACCCTGAGCAAAGATATGTTTTATTCAGAAAGAAGTACTCTGTGAGAAGGCTGCACCATCTGCAGCGAACTCAGGAAGTTCAGGATGGTATCAACTTGAAAGGGACAATTCTGCAACGATTAGTGCAGGCCAGAAAATTGGAAATTGAGCCAAGGATGACTTGAACAAAAGCAGGAGGGTGAGAAATTTTAGTGTGAGAGGGAAAAAATGAGCAAGAATTATACAAATAGACGATTACAGCTTTGACAAGAGAATATTTCTCCCTTTAGAGGAGGAGACTGGGTGATTGCTAATGGGGAACCAGGAAATGGCAGAGATTTTGAACAAGTATTTAATATCTGCTTCACAGCAGAAGACACAGATTCCAGAATTTGGGGCAGAAAGGAGATGAAAATAACCATAATCACGAGAGAAAACGTACTCTGGAAACTAAAGGCTGATAAGTTCCCTACACCTGATGACATGATCATCATTGGATCTTAAAACCCGCGAGGCATGCCAAGTGGTATTATCATGAGACTATTACTCCAGAAACTCAGCTAATGTGCTGGGGACCCGGGTTCAAATCCTGCCACAGCAGTTGGTGGAATTTGAATTCGATTAAAATAAAATTTGGAATTAAGAATCTACTGATGACCATGAAACCATTGTCGATTGTCAGAAAAACCCATCTAGTTTCACTCGTGTCCTTCAGGGAAGGAAATCTGTTGTCCTTACCTTGCCTGGTCTGCATGTGACTCCAGAGCCACAGCAATGTGGTTGACTCTCAACTGCCCTCAGGTGACTAGGGATGGGCAATGAATGGCGACAAGCTGGCACAGTGGCACTGCTGCCTCACAGCACCAGGGACCCGGGTTCGATTCCAGGCTTGGGTCATCTGTCTTTGTGGACTTGGCACATTCTCACTGTGTCTGCGTGGGTTTCCTCCAGATGCTCCAGTTTCCTCCCACAGTCCAAAGATGTGTGGGTTCAGTGGATTAGCCATGCTGAATTGCCCCTTAGTGTCAGGAGGATGAGCTATGGGGTTACAGATGCAGACTCAATGAGCTGAATGGCTGCCTTCTGCACTGCAGGATTCTATTATTCTAAGATTGTATGCAACACCCATGTCCAATAAATAAAAGTGGCTGCAGAGACACTGAATGCATTAGTGTCACAAGTCGTGTTACGTTATCACTGCAATGAAGTCACTGTGAAAATCCCCTAGTCACCACACTCCGGCGCCTGTTTGGGTACATTGAGAGAGAATTTAGCGTGACCAATCCATCCAACCAGCCTGTCTTTGGTACTGTGGGAGGAAACGGGAGAAACGGTGGGGGGGGGAATGTGGAAACTCCACACAGTGACCCAAGCCAGGAATCAAACCCGGGTCCCTGGTGTGTGAGGCAACAGTGCTAACCTGCTGTGCCGCCTCTGTTCCACGCAGTGATGTCTGAATGTTCCTTGTCCTCTCGGTATCAACGAAGGTGAATTTGACGTGAGACAGAGACAGAGTCCCAGCCGTGATATTAAATTTACTGTCCTGCCAGATTGTCTGTGATCTGACCCTGTCTCTGGAAACAGAATGGCGCTCAGGTGAATGGAGATGAATGTTTGATGTCTGAAGTGGAGTCTGGAGGATTTGGCCATTAATGGCAGTGAGTGTCTCAGCTGTTTACTCAGCTGGTCACGTTTCATTAACAGCAGGCTGACAGAGCAATCTCTCTCTCTCTCTGACACACAGTCTGCTGAAGTGTGTGTCCCGTCCCCCTGCAATCGGAGCCTTCAAACTGACCTGTCACCTGGTGTGTGTCTGCTGTGACTGAGTGAGTGGCATCCCTGCTGCTGAGTCAGAGGGTTCAAATCCAACTCCACAAAGAGAAGAATCTCCACCCACGCAGCATCTGCTGTGACCTCGGGATGTGTCAGAGAGCTCGGTGGCACTGTGGTTAGCGCTGCTGCCTCTCAGCGCCGGGGACTCAGGTTCGATTCCCACCTCGGGTCACTGTCTGGGCAGAGTACGCACGTTCTCCCCATGTCTGCGTGGGTTTCGTCCAGGTGCTCCGGTTTCCTCCCACAGTCCAGGAAACAGGCTGGCTATGTTGACCATGCTAAATTGCCCCTAAGAGGGAGACGAGGGGTAAATACGTGGAGTGACAGGGATAGGCCCTGGGTGGGATTGCTGTCTGTGCAGACTTGATGGGCTGAATGGCCTCCTTCTATACAGTAGGCATTCAATGAAGTTGTTCTTTTTTCTTCTTTCAATCACTTTTATTGCCTGTTCTCTCTCTCTCTCTCTCTCTCTCTTCCCCCCACACCACCACACCCCCTCAGTTTCGACCCCCCACACACTCTCTCTCCCCCACCCCCCACACTCACTTACTCTCTGTTGGAAAAGCCCAGCCTGTGTGGAGAGAGAATCACCATTTCATTTCCACTGACTCCCCTTCTGAATTAAAGAGAGTTTGTATCTCGGATTTTATTTCATGAAAAGCTGAAGTCAGCTCCATCCCTGTCTCGATACAAGACCTGATGTCCCACAGTCAAGTTGTTTCCTTAGCTGAAGGGAGGGCCTCGGGATTGCAGAGGTTCGTCAGTAGCTGTGATGGCTCCTGCAGTTGATCTCCTCGGAGGTTGTCTTCAGGCAGGCTTGAAGACAGGGCAGGTTAGTGTTCCACGTGCTGGGGCATGATGAGAATGGGTCAGGTGAGATGGGACTCGAGCTCCACCTGGGTGGAACTAGCCAGATTTGTGCTAAAGAATATGATGTGTGAATAAACAGTTGCAGTTAGCTGACCTCATGGCCTTTAACTCATCTCGATATCAGACCTGCTATATAATAGTTTGACGAGTGAGGGGGGGGGGGCCAGTTTCTCTTCCAGAATACTGCAGCAAGTTAGTTTGTTGCGTTGCTTGCAGTGGTGGTCGTTGCCTTTCAGACCCTCCTTTCCCTGACGGAATTCTGTACGTGACTCCAAAGATGGCTCTGAGGAACAGTTTGAGGTCTATATCATTAAGATGGCCACTGGATCAAGCATCCCTCCCTCAGAGTCATGCCATGGTCTCAAATAAAGGATTGCGGTCATGCAATTGGCAGTCAGCTATCTTCCCCTCCACGAATTTCTTCCAGGCATTTTATTAACTTTTTAAAATGTATTTATTAGTGTCACAAGTAAGGCCGACATTAACACTGCAATGAAGCAACTGTGAAATTTCTCTCATCGCCACACTCCAGCACCTGTTAGGGTCAACGTACCGAACCAACACGTCTTTCGGACTGTGGGAGGAAACCCACGCAGACACGGGGAGAATGTGCAGACTCCACACAGACAGTGACCCAAGCCAGGAATCGAACCCACGTCCCTGGTGCTGTGAGGCAGCAGTGCTAACCCACTGTGCCACCCCATAGGTTTTGGATTTGACAGGACGTCTTTGCATTTTTAATGATGATGTTGATGGAGTTTTGTTTAATCTCCTGATTAAAAAACCACATTGAGTCAATAACAGCAAACGTCTCCTTGTCCTCTTTTGTCCTCCTCCAACAATAAAAAGTGTCCACTCCCTCTCGGGAGCCGCCTTGTGTTCCAGCCTTGGATATTTTTAAAACGTCGTCTTATAAAACTTTAACTATCATTAACAACTTTAACAACTTTAACAACGTCATGAGCCCTCTCACTGCAGAGAAGAAATCTTCCTCGTCTTATCTCTCTTTGAGCACTGCCCATTTCCATAAGACGAAGGATATTGGAGTAAATTAGGCCATTCAGCCCATTGAGTCTGCTCTGCCGGTCAATCATGGCTGATAAGTTTCTCATCCCCATCCTCCTGCCTTTTCCCATAACCCCTGATCCCCTTACCAATCAATAATCTATCTACCTCTGTCTTAAAGACACTCAGTGACCCGGCCTCCACAGCCTTCTGCGGCTAAAAGTTCCATGGATTCACCGCTCTCTGGCTGAAGGAATTCCTTCTCATCTCCGTTCATTGTGGTTTGCTGTGAATTTGAGGGAAGGAGGTTTCCATCGGTGAAATTTGAATGTGGAGGCAATGGCGTAGGGGTTTTTTTCACAAGACTATTAATTCCGGAAACTCTGCTAATGTTCTGCGGACCCTGGTTCAAATCCCACCGTGTCAGATGGTGGAATTTGAATTCAATAAAAAATATCTGGAATTCAAGATCCACTGATGACCATGAAACCATTGTCGGGAAAACCCATCTGTCCTTCAGAAAAGGAAATCTGCCGTCCTTACCCCAGTCTGGCCGACATGTGACTCCAGAGCCACAGCAATGTGGTTGACTCTTAACAGCCCTCCAAGGGCAACTAGGGATGGGCAATAAATGCTGGCCCAGCCAGTGATATCCATGTCCCAGGAATGAATAAAACAAATCCTACAATTGACAGATCCGGTCGAACTCTGTCCTCGGATAACGGGCTCTGGAAATCACATGGAGATGAAGAGGGATATTTTCAGAGAGAGTTGGATTGGATGTCCAAAGATGTGCAGTTAAGGTGGATTGGCCACGCTAAATTGACCCAAGCACGAGGGGATGAGCAGGGTAAATATGTGGCGTTACGGGAATACGGCCTGGGTGGGGTTGTGGTCGGTGCAGACTCAATGGGCCAAATGGCCTCCTGTACAATGGGGATTTTATGAATATACTCTCATTGGTGCTATCAATGTTGCCGGGTCATTGCTTTCAACTCTGAAATGAAGACAGAAAGTGCTGGAAATACTCAGCAATATTTCAGATAGCATCTGTGGCGGAGGAAACAGGCCCCATGGTTTGAATCTAACCTGAGTCTCTACGGGACCTGAACCACAGTCATGTGCTATTGGAAATGTCTGCTCCCTTTCTCTCCACACACAGAGCCAGACTGGAGTTTTTCCAGGATCTTGCATTTTTATCTTAGTTTTCCAGGATCTGTTGTATTTCACTCTTATTTCCAACTCCGATACTGCAAATTTGTCAGATGGAGGAAAAGTCTGGAAAATAATCAGCAGAAAGTCATTGTCACAGGATAGGATAAGAGGAAGAAAGCTTCAAGTGGTTAGAGCCGTGGGCAAGGGCAATAATAAACCGAGGAGATCAGAAATTCAGGAGAAACACCTCTCCCCAGGAAGTGGGGAGAATGTGGGACTCATAAGAACATAAGAACATAAGAAATAGGAGCAGGAGTAGGCCATCTAGCCCTTCGAGCCTGCCCCGCCATTCAATAAGATCATGGCTGATCTGTCGTGGCTCAGTTCCACTTTCCCGCCCTCTCCCCATAACCCTTAATCCCCTCTCTTATCAAAAACCCATCAACCCGCGTCTTAAAAATATTTAGCGAGGTAGCCTCCACCACTTCAACGGGCAGAGAATTCCAGAGATTCACCACCCTTTGCGTGAAGAAGTTCCTCCTCAACTCTGTTCTAAACCACCCCCCCCTTTATCTTGAGGCTGTGCCCCCTAGTCCTACTGCCCTTTCTGAGCGGGAAGAGTCTCTCCACCTCTATCCTATCCATCCCATTCATCATCTTATATGTCTCAATGAGATCTCCGCTCATTCTTCTAAACTCTAACGAGTACAAGTCCCGTTTATTCAGCCTCTCCTCATAGCTCAACCCCCTCAACTCCAGAATCAGCCTAGTAAACCTCCTCTGCACTCCCTCCAAGGCCAAAATATCCTTGCGTAAGTTCGGCGCCCAAAACTGCACACAGTACTCCAGCTGCGGCCTCACCAATGCCCTATACAGCCGCAGCAAGACCTCCCTACTTTTATATTCAATCCCCCTCGCTATGAAGGCCAGCATCCCCTTCGCCTTCCTGACCACCTGCTGCACCTGCAGGCTGGGTTTTTGCGATTCATGCACAAGGACCCCAAGGTCCCTCTGCACCGTCGCCTGCTGCAGTTTTTCGCCACGTAAGTGATAATCCTTCCTACCATTATTCCTACCAAAGTGGACCACCTCGCACTTGCCAACATTAAATTCCATTTGCCATTTCCTGGCCCATTCGCCCAGCCTATCTAGATCCTTCTGTAGACTCTCCACACTCTCCGCACAATTTGCCTTTCCTCCAATCTTGGTGTCGTCAGCAAATTTCGACAAAAGAGTATGGGACTCGCTCTCATGTGGGAGCGAGGTGGAGGGTGGAGACTTGCTCCCACGAGCAACATCCAAGCCGCAAATATCAACCAGCAAGCAACACACCACCCTGGGCCCTGTTACTGCTGCTGTATCCCCACTGCTGGTAAATCAAGCATCCACCTTCCTTCCAAACAGAATGTGTGGAGAATGAGGGGAGATCTCATTGAGACGTATAAGATGATGAATGGGATGGATAGGATAGAGGTGGAGAGACTCTTCCCGCTCAGAAAGGACAGTAGGACTAGGGGGCACAGCCTCAAGATAAAGGGGGGGCGGTTTAGAACGGAGTTGAGGAGGAACTTCTTCACTCAAAGGGTGGTGAATCTCTGGAATTCTCTGCCCGTTGAAGTGGTGGAGGCTGCCTCGCTAAATATTTTTAAGACGCGGGTTGATGGGTTTTTGATAAGAGAGGGGATTAAGGGTTATGGGGAGAGGGCGGGAATGTGGAGCTGAGCCACGACAGATCAGCCATGATCTTATTGACTGGCGGGGCAGGCTCGAAGGGCTAGATGGCCTACTCCTGCTCCTATTTCTTATGTTCTTATGTGTGTGAGTAGAGAATGAAGGAAGAGCTTGATGGCGCAGTGTATTTGTGAGATGTAATTCTTTTGAAGTGTTATTAGAATGGGGTTAATAATGCATTGCAGCACAGATAATGAATATGGAATTATGATAATATCGGGGCTGTCTGCTTTTCCAGTTTCACCAGTACTGTTTTTTAACAACCCAGCACTGCAGTCTTACAATGACGCACCAGTCTTTTTTTTATATAGACTGCAGCCCTAGTTCTTCTGTACGATTGATGGGACTCTTGCCTGTCCTGGTCTGCAAGCTCTGAGCCAAACGTGCAATTGCTGAGATCAGCAAAGGGTTGAACTGACCGTGGATGGGAGCTGCAGCTGCCTGGGTCACTAATGGAGCTTTTGTTTCCTTCCCCCTGGGGAGATGATGTTTAATTTGATTGAACGCCCTGCCCCGCTTTGCAGCTCCTGCTTTTTTTTTTCCTGATGTATATCTGTCTCTTAAACAGCTTCTCCAGAGCTCCTAGCCAGATCCATTAGCATTAAATATTGGCAGCAGGACCTTGGAAAGACTGCAGTAATTGTCTTTAGTAAGCAGACGTGATGCTGAGGGAGGCAGCTTTGCTTAACCTTAATGGAAGTGAAATCGTGAATAATTATATTTGATGCCACAGCTTGGGCAATTTGAGAAAGCGCTCAGTCTCTGTCTCATATCCCCCAGCTTGTAATTCTGCCCTGATTAAGATGATTTCAGACTGGTGAGTAGGTGGAGTGTCAGCGGTCAATCTCTCTCTAATTTCAGGATATATCTGGACAGTTTGAATTCGATGAAATGCAGAGGAAGATGGAAGGAAGGGTGGGGGCAGGGGGTGGGGGGGTGACCATGCCATGAGACCATCTTGTAAAATACAAGCGAATTTACACCTTTTTCCCCGTGGCCCCCTGCAATCCAAGTATCATTGGCTTTGTCCTCCACTACAGATGAGGTGTCTGAAGACTGGAGGGTAACAAATGTTGTGCTTTTGTTTAAGAAGGGCTGCAGGGAAAAGTCTGGGAACTACAGGCCGGTGAGACTCATATCTGTGGTGGGTAAGTTGTTGGATGGTATTCTGAGAGACAGGATCTGTAGTTGTTTAGAGACACAAGGACTGATTAGAGACAGTCAGCATAGCTTTGTGAGTGGAAAATCATGTCTGACAAATTTGATTGAGTTTTCTGAGGAGGTAACCAAGAAGGTAGATGAGGGTTGAGCAATCAATGTCATCTACATGGGCTTTCAGAAGGCTTTCGACAAGGTACCGCATGGTAGGTTGTTGCATAAGGTTAAATCTCAAGGGACCCAGGGTGAGGTAGCCAATTGGATACAATATTGCCTTGATGACAGAAGCCAGAGGGTGGTTGTAGAGGACTGCGTTTCAAACTGGAGGCCTGTGACCAGCGGTGTGCCTCAGGGATCAGTGCTGGGCCCACTGTTATTTGTCATTGATATCAATGATTTGGATGAGAATTTAGGAAGCGCGGTTTGTCAATCTGCAGATGGCACCAAGATTGGTGGCATTGTGGACAGTGAAGAAAGTTATTGAGGATTATAATGGAATTTTTATTTAATATTCATCTGTGGGACATGGGCATCGCTGGCTGGCCAGCATTTCTTGCCCATCCCTAGTTGCCCTTAGAGGGCAGTTGAGAGTCAACCACATTGCTGTGGCTCTGGAGCTACATGTAGGCCAAACTGGGTAAAGACGGCAGATTTCCTTCCTTAAAGAGACTAAGTGAACCAGATGGGTTTTTCCAACAATTGACAATGGTTTCATGGTCATCAGTAGATTTTTAATTCCAGATATTGTTTCACTGAATTCAAATTCCACCATCTGTCATGGTGGGACTCGAACCTGGGTCTCCAGAACATTAGCTGAGTCTCTGGATAAACTGCCATCACTTCCCCTAAATTGGGCCAATGGCCCAATGAATGGCAGATGGAGTTTAATTTAGATCAATGTGAGGTGATGCATTTTGGTAGATCGAATCGGGGCTGGACTTAGTCAGTTCATGGTCGGGCACTTGTGAAAGTTATAAAACCAAGAGGTCTTGGGGTACAGGTTCACAGCTCCTTGAAAGCGGAGTCCCAAGTGGATAGGGTGGTGAAGAAGGCATTCAGCATGCTTGGTTTCATTGGTTAGAACGTTGAATACAGGAGTTGGAATGCCTTGTTGAAGCTGTATGTGACATTGGTAAGGTCATACTTGGAATACTGTGTACAGTTCTGGTCATAAGAACATAAGAAATAGGAGCAGGAGTAGGCCATCTAGCCCCTCGAGCCTGCCCCGCCATTCAATAAGATCATGGCTGATCTGTCGTGGCTCAGTTCCACATTCCCACCCTCTCCCCATAACCCTTAATCCCCTCTCTTATCAAAAACCCATCAACCCGCGTCTTAAAAATATTTAGCGAGGCAGCCTCCACCACTTCAACGGGCAGAGAATTCCAGAGATTCGCCACCCTTTGAGTGAAGAAGTTCCTCCTCAACTCCGTTCTAAACCGCCCCCCCTTTATCCTGAGGCTGTGCCTTCTAGTCCGACTGTCCTTTCTGAGCGGGAAGAGCCTCTCCACCTCTATCCTATCCATCCCATTCAACACCTTATACGTCTCAATGAGATCTCCCCTCATTCTTCTAAACTCTAACGAGTACAAGCCTAGTTTATTCAGCCTCTCCTCATAGCTCAACCCCCTCAACTCCGGAATCAGCCTAGTAAACCTCCTCTGCACTCCCTCCAAGGCCAAAACATCCTTGCGTAAGTACGGCGACCAAAACTGCACACAGTACTCCAGCTGCGGCCTCATCAGCGCCCTGTACAGCTGCAGCAAGACCTCCCTACTTTTATATTCAATCCCCCTTGCTGTGGTCACCCTATGACATAAAGGATATTATTAAACTGGAAGGCATGCAGAAGAGATTTACTCGGATGCTACTGGGACTTGATGGTTTGAGTTATAAGGAGAGACCGAATAGACTGGCACCTTTTTCCCTGGAGTGTAAAGCAATCTAATAGATGTCCATAAAATAATGATATGATAATAATAGATGAGGTAGATAGTCAACATCTTTTCCCAAAGATAGGGGAGTCTAAAACTAGACGGCATAGGTTTCAGGTGAGAGGGGAGATACAGAAGTGTCCAGAGGGGCAATTTTTTCACACTGAGAGTGGTGAGTGTCTGGAACAAGCTGCCAGAGGTAGTCCTAGAGGCGGGTACAATTTTGTCTTTTAAAAAACATTTTGACGGTTACATGGGTACGATGGGTATAGAGGGATACAGGCCAAATGCAGGCAATTGGGATTAGCTTCAGGATTTAAAAAAAATGGGCAGCATGGACAAGTTGGGCTGAAGGGCCTGTTTCCATGCTGTAAACCTCAATGGCTCTATCTCATCCTGCACCAGGTCTTTGTGTCAACTTCATGCCAGCTCTTCAGTAATTTCAGCTGCTCTGGACTCCAAGAATCACTTTAGCAGAGGGAGCGTCTTTCTGGTGTGGCTCTGGGTGACATTCCTCTATGTAATCGCAGCACTGAACACTAAATCACTCCTAATCCACCTTCTCAGCATGTTTATGAGGGAGATATCTGTGCCTCCCCCACCCCTCCTCTGCCCCTTCCCCTCTCCATCTCTCTCTCTCTTCCCCCCCATGTCTCCTCCCACCCTCCACCTCTCTCCCCCGTGCCTCTTCTCCCCCGCCCCCCCTCCCACCCCCACTCCGACAGCAGAGACCTGTATGTTCCCCTTCAGCTGGTCAGCCACTCTTGACACAGAATGGTTCCTGTCTTCACTTGTCTCCAGGGGCAGTGAGTGGGAGACAGCTGTGCTGCGGTTTAGGGAGTTGACCCTACTTCTTCGGACACTGCAGTCAGGAAGAGAGAGAGAGACACACACACAAGCTGGGAATCAGCTCGAACACTTGTCCATTTTATTTTCCGAGCATACATCATCCCCCGCCCCCTTACCCCTCCCCGATCATTGGTCACTGGCACTGCTCCTCAGCCAACCCCACCCCACCCAAGTGCCCCTGACTTCAGAAGAGGTGAGGGTGCGGGGGATACATCTTTCCCCGCCCTCTTTCCCAAAATTTCAGGGCAATCTATTTGTCTTTCAATGACAGACGGCACAATTCTTATTGCTGCACAATAATTCTCTCATATCTTTCCCCTTCAGCGATTCCCTGTCCTGCTCCTGGTTTTAACACTCCAGTATTGATGGATTTGATAAGAATCGTGGCGCTGTAATCATTTTCCAGCATATTGTCCCATATAATTTACCGGTGGTGACAATTTACAGCAGCGCCAGCCCCTGAGTGACAGAAGGAGGACACTCAGCACTCTCAGCCTGTCGCTCCATTCAGTGAGACCTTGGTTGATTTGTGTCTTAACTCCATCTAATCCCCTCAGCATCATCGCCCCTGATGTTAGAGCATTAAAGGAAAATAAGGGTGTTAAATATGCCTCATGAAGTTTAAGGTTAAGTTAAAAGTTTATTTATTCATCACAAGTAGGCTTACATTAACACTGCAATGTGAAAATCCCCTCGCTGCCACACTCCAGCGCCTGTTCGGGTACACCTGAGGGAGTATTTAGCACGGCCAATGCACCTAAACAGCACGTCTTTCAGACTGAGAGAGGAAACCTTTGACGAGGCAGGTTGGAATTTGCTCGCGCAAGATGTTCGAAATGCCCCCGCTTCTTAATTTTCAATTTTCTAGTCAGAGATTTGACAGGGATGAGAATGACTCAGTGTTGGGAGTTGACTCTGGGTTTCATTGGGGATTGCAGACGGGGCCATATTGAGTGTGTTCCACCGGGAACTGGCTTTGTGCCCTGTCCACAGAGTGCTGCAGTGCCCCTCAGTGTCGGCTCCAACTGGTTGCAGACACCGTACAGTTTTGGCTAACTGACGCACGACAACAATAGGGGAGGCGATGGCCTGGTGATGGTATCACTGGACTATTAACCCAGAAACTTGGCTAATATTCTGGGGGACCCAGGTTCGAAACCCACCACAGCAGCTGCGATGTGAATGAGATAAACCCATATCTGGGATTCAAAATCTGACCACAAAACCATTGTCAAGTGTTGGAAAAACCCATCTGGTTCACTAATGTTCTTGAGGGAAGGAAATCTGCCGTCCTTACCCGGTCTGGCCTACATGTGATTCCAGAGCCACAGCAATGTGGTTAACTCTCAACTGCCCTCTGAAAAAGGCCAAGACAACTTGGGAAAGCCAAAACGCCCAAGTCCCAAGAACGAATAAAGAAAAATAAATCACATCAGGACAACTATCCCAGCTCTTTCTCAACAACGGAAACATCTGATTGGTTTCATTTTGACACCCCTGCCCCCGCCTTCTATTTTTTTAACTCGATACTGATTCCAAAATAAGGGCCTCACTTTATGCAGCACAGAATCATAGAATCCCTACAGTGCAGAAGGAAGCCATTTGGCCCATCAAATCTGACTACAATCCACCCAGGCCTTATCCCCATAACCCCATGCATTTACCCTAGCAAGTCCCCCTAATACCAAGGGGCAATTTAGCATGGCCAGTGCACCCGAACCAGCACATCTTTCGGACTGTGGGAGGAAACCAGAGCACCCGGAGGAAATCCACGCAGACACAGGGAGAGTGTGCAAACTCCACACAGGCGGTGACCCAAGACAGGAATCGAACTCGAATCCCTGGCACTGTGAGGCAGCAGTGCTAACCCACCGTGCTGTTGACCCAAAATATCAGCAATCATTTATCACCGTGCGCCATGGAAGCCGAGGGGAATTTCTTTAGTTCGATGTCTCAGCAGAGGTGACCTGAACATGACTGCAGCTTCCTCTTGGTGAAGAGGCCACTTCCTGTTGGCATTGGGGTGTCCCGGGAAGGAGGGGGCTGATTGCACCAGACTGTGGGATCATTCTGTTGTCTTTGAAGAGTTGCACAGTGACATTTATTCTAAGGAGCCAAAAAATACCCACCCAAATGCTTGGTCATATCCCCTTCCAGGGGAACTGGGCTCCTTGAGACTTCCAACCCATTCTGCTCCAGCGGATTCCGAGAAAGGATCAAGGAATTTCATGGGGTTAAAATCACAAGTGATTTAAAAGGGAGGAGCCCTGTTTCAAGTCTGAGAACACTAGAAAACAGATAAGTCAGCTTCAAAAAGGATCAGCAAAGTCACCAAACCAAAGGAAGGATGTGCTGACCTTGGAGGGGGTCCAGGGGGAGTTCACAAGAATGATCCCTGCAATGAAGGGGTTTTTGTATGAGGAATGGTTGAGGACTCTGGGTCTGTACTCAATGGAGTTCAGAAGGATGAGGGTGGGGAGATCTTATTGAAACTCACAGAATACTGAGTGACCGAGATAGAGTGGACGTGGAGAGGATGTTTCCACTCGTGGGAGAGACTAGAACTCGAGGGTACAATCTCAGTGAAGGGACACTCCTTTAAAGCTGAGATGAGGGGGAATTTCTACAGCCAGAGGGTGGTGAACCTGTGAAAGTCATTGCGACAGAAGGCTGGGACATTGAGTGTCTTTTTAAGACTGAGAGAGCTCGGTTCTCGATCAACAAGAGGTTCAAGAATTGTGGGGAGAAGGCAGGAGAATGGGGATGACAATCACATCAGCCATGATTGAATGGCAGAGCAGTGTTGATGGGCCGAGTGGCCTAATTGTGCTCCAATATCTTATGATCTTATGAGAAGATGAAGTTGCCATTGTCCCAGGTGACCAGAGGCTAATTTCCTCTTTGAGGGAAAGAACTGACTGGTGAGCGATTTAACCTGAGGATCACGACACCTCAGGAGAGCAGGGAAAGTTGAGAAGGTGGGACCTTCATGAGTAATCCCAGCCGATACGGCAACTGAACCCATGCCATTGGTCTTGCTCTGTGTCATGAGCCAGCCATCTTGCCAACTGAGCTAAAGCCACTCCCCAAAACAAGTTTAAAAAGACTGGGACAGAAGACAAAGTCAATCAAAGTCTTCAGATGAAGCAAGCCTTCAGTCCGAGGCAGCAGGATTGCTGAGATTGAAGGGGGTTAGATGACTCAAAATGACTTTGGGACTTTAGTATTGGGTATGTTTCCAAGGTGAAGGGAGGTTTGATAAAGATATCTGAGATTATGAAGAGCTTTGATCGTGTCATGAAGAGGAACTGTTTCCACTGGCAGTGGAATCAGTTGCAAGATGACACAGGCTCAGGCGAGGCAATGTGAACATGTGGAATGTTCTTCCTGTGAGGTCGGTGGAGACGGAACCAGATGTAAGTTGCAAAAGAGAACTTGTGAGAGGAAGGAGTTGAGGGAAAGTGAGGTTCATTGTGAAATAACCTCCTTCCTGTTTCCAGCATCCACAGTATTTTGCTTTTATCTTGGATTTTTTTTAATTCATTCCTGGGACATGGGCATCGCTGGCTGGGCCAGCATTTATTGCTCATCCCTAGTTGCCCGAGGGCAGTTGAGAGTCAACCACATTGCTGTGGTTTTGGAGTCACATGTAGGCCAGACCGGGTAAGGACAGCAGATTTCCTTCCCTAAAGGACATTAGTGAACCAGATGGGTTTTTCCGACAATCGGCAATGGTTTCATGGTCATCAGTAGATTCTTTCTTCCAGATATCCCGGGGTGCAGGGGACCCTCGGCATCCCGGGGCGTGGGGGACCCTGGGTGTCCTGGGGTGCAGTATGTTGAGCCTTGTGGACTGGATTGTCACCAATTCTACAACATTCCTGAGTGATTTGGAGAAATGCTCTCAGATACAGGCCGTATTTGAGCAGAATTCTAACAACTGTGGTTTGAAAAGTGGCTGAAAGGAGCAAATGTATGTCATTCTGAGTAAAAAGTTACTGCACCCAGTTCTTCCTCTCCATTTCTCTCTGTTCCCTCTTCCCCTCTCCCCCTCCCTCTCTCTCTCTCTCTGCCCCCCTGTACCCCCCGCTCTCTGTCCCTCTCTCTCTCGCCCTCTGTCCCTCTCTCTCAAGATCTCTCTCCTATTGAGTTATACGAGAGCTCCCTCCCATGGCCAGTGCTTGGAATTCCCACTGCCTGTTCGGTTTGCAGAGGACGTGTCTTGGTGTGTTTAATAATGCAGTTCCTTTGCTGTTCATTCTTGCCTCATTTCCACTTGAGAGTGTTCAAATTCTGAGACACTCGCCAGCATCCAACGAACAATGGGACAATGTGATTCCCAAATCGTGGCGAGGTACCAGTGCCGGTCATTTGGAAACGAGGACAAGTTCCAATCTCAGCCAGCAACGGTTCCGCACCACTGTGGAGGGGCAGATTGTCAAGGGCAGAGAGTTGCATCATCCATCCGATATCCCAATCAGTGTTCTCTGAAAAGTGTGTATCTTCAAGACCCCAGATTCTGTATCTTTTTCTCCAAAGATGTGCAGGTCAGGTCATGTTCAATTGCCCCTTAGCATCAGGGGGTGAGCAGGGTAAATGCGTGAGGTTATAGGGATAGGGCCTGGTTGGGATTGTTGTTGGTGCAGACTCGATGGGCCGAATGGACTCCTATTGCACTGCAGATATTCTGTAACTCTAATCCCATCCAGGCCCTATCCCCGTAACCCCATAAATTTACCCCACATATATCCGCCTGACAATGGGGGCAATTTAGCACGGCCAATCCACCCAACAATCACACCTTTGGAGTGTGCAAGTCATTATTCGATACATTGTCATCAAAGTGCTGATTGTGGGTCAGTCTATCACAAGATTTGGAGGGGGGGGTTCGATGATGACTGGGGTGGGGGGGGTGGTGGTTATCTGCTTGGGCCAGAAGCCCCAGCCCCTGGTATGGCCAGAATGCCTCGAGAACAAGAGGCCCATCATTGTCATTGCAACCTGGTTGGCCAATTCCACTGAGTTGCTGGAATCTGATTCAGTGACTGCACCAATTTGATGTCAACCTCATTTCGCTTGCCTGCTCTCTGAAGGGTTGACTGTTGGTTTGAATGATGAGTTAATGTCATGCATTTGAAAGCTAATACATCAATATTATTCGCTGATAAGTGCATGAAATTGGCTGCGATCATTTCTAAATGTAATTGTAACTTTTTTTCTTCTCCAGAAGCTTAACAGTACTTTCCAAACTGAACTGCAAAGCTTTGTTGTCACATCTGATTTTCCTCATTGATCTTAGAAGAACATAAGAACGAGGAGTAGGAGTTGGCCATCTGGCCCCTCGAGCCTGCTCTGTCATTCAATAACATCAGGGGTGATCTTTTCGTGGACTCAGATCCACCCACTCACCATAACCCTTAATTCCTTTACTGGTCAAAAATTTATCTATCCTTGCCTTAAAAGCACTCAATGAGGCAGCCTCAACTGCTTCACTGGGCAGGGAATTCCACAGATTCACACCCCTTTGTGTGAAGAAGTTCCTCCTCAACTCAGTCCTAAATCTGCTCTCCCTTATTTTGAGGCGATGCCCCCAACTTAGAGTTTCACCTGCCAGTGGAAACAACTTCTCTGCTTCTATCTTAGCTATTCCCTTCGTAATCTTATATGTTGCTATAAGATTTCCCCTCATTCTTCTGAATTCCAATGAGTAGAGTCCCACTCTACTCAGTCTGTCTTCATAAGCCAACCCTCTCAACACGCCAAGGTCCCCTTGTTCTTGGGAACTTACCAGTATCAGAGCTTTCAAATTACTCCTTCCAAACCTCTCACTTTTCAGGGTTAAATTCCATTTGTCACTTATCCACCCACTTGACCATCTCGTCTTTCTCTTCCTGTAACCCAAGGCACTCAACCTCACTGTTAAACACCCAGCCAATTCTTGTGTCATTGGCAAACTTACTGATCCTGCCCCACATAGTCATCTACGTCATGTATATAAATGACGAACAATAGGGGGCCCAGCACGGTTCCCTGTGGTACGCCTCCAGTCACTAAAGCAGCTGGAATCAACTGAGTGAATCTCCTCTGCATCCCCTCCAGTGCCAGTATATCCTTTTCTTGCAGAGGAAATCTGCCCTTGTTCACCTCGACGTGCAGTGATGACGTGGCAGGCTTTGCGGGTCAATTCCTAACTCAGATTGGGTTGTTTCGAGGACAAGTGGACTTGCAATAATATGTTCAATTCTGTTATGAGGAGAGGTTGGAGAAACTTGGTTTGTTCTCACTGGGACAATGGAGGTTGAGGGGCGAACTGATGGAAGCCTACAAGATTATGAGAGGCAAAGACAAAGTGGATAGTCAGAAGCTTTTTCCCAGAGTGGAAGAATCAATTACTTGGCGGCACAGGTTTAAGGTGCGAGGAACAGGGTTTAAAGGAGATGTACAAGGCAGGTACGAGGGTGATGGGTGCCTGGAACTTGCTGCCTGGGGAGGTAGTGGAAGCAGATACAACAGTGACTTTTGAGGGGCATCTTGACAAATGCATGAAAAGGATGGGAATAGAAGGATATGGTCCCCGGAAGGGTAGGAGGTTTGAGTTGAGTCAGGCAGCATGGTCGGTGCAGGCTTGGAGGGCCGAAGGGCCTGTTCCTGTGCTGTAATTTTCTTTGTTGTTATTTGTTCTTTGTAAAAAGGGGGATAAAGCACCAAGGAGCATGCAGCAATGGAAGCTATCAGGAGAAGGTTACCTCACTCAGCAAACCTTACAACATCCATGAAGATTTGAGAAAATCACAAGCCTTTGGACTTTGAAGAACAGGAACTTGTTAACACTCTCTCTCTCTCATTCCTGTTGGAGAAAAACCCGGGGCAGAATTCTCCTGTCCCATCAGGAAGGACATAATATTGCTATGAAGTGGAGATTGATCCCCTGTCTGCAAAATAAAGCTTAACAACTCAAACAGGAGTACCGCACTTTATAATCTGTTAAAGTGAGTGTGAGAAGGGGGAATATCTGCACTTCAGCAACTTTTACTGGCTAAATCAAAATAACTACCTGAGACTATCTCTGCAAAATCGACAAGTAACTAACTAAATCTAACAACCTGTTCACTGTTAGTTAAACTAAACTAGTAACAAAGCCAATAAAACACTGTTCTAATGGAATGCTGTTTAGATAAATACAATTCCCACTTATTGACAATAAAATAAAATTTTGAGTCACTCTCTAAACTAGAACCAGGTTTGGTGTCTTCTGGAATCTTCTGTCTTCTTTGCTTTCTAGATGAGGCTCTCTTCTAAGACATAGATGAATTATGGCAGAGGACAGTTGCTGTCTCTGTTTATTGCCCCACTGCCTGTTCTTTTCTACTTCTGATGACACATCCATATCCCCTACAATATGATTTGTTCACAGGAGACCAAAATATCAATTTCAAATCTAGTAAGTTGCTGGTAGCTAAGTGCCTAGCTTAAGATGATTGGCTGAAATTCAAAAACAGCCTGTTGTCTTGGCAACACTACTATTTGGCCTTTGATACAATGTTTTAGTCTGGATACTACATGTGTACTTGCACTTTTTTTTTCAAACTCGAAGTACAAAAAAAAGCACTAGTTTTTCAAAGGAATCGTGCAATAATGTCACTCTTAACATTTGGCAATTTTTTGGATAACTTTACAAATGGTAAGTTTGCAACAATATTTCTGGGGAGAATGCAGAGGACATCTCCAAGAATGTTGCCAGAGCTTGAAAATTGCAGCTACGCGAAGAGATTAGATGGACTGGTGTTGATTGCCTTAGAACAGAGCAGGCTAAGAGGTGCCCTAATTGAGGTGGATAAAATTATGAGGGGCATAGTTAGAGCAGATAGACTTTGTTTCTCCGAGCTGAGGGGTCAGTTACCGGGAGGAAAGGGGGCATAAATTGAAGGGGATTGTTCAAATGATGGGAGGGAACATAAGGACCAACTTCCTCACCCAGAAGGTGGTGGGTGTCTGGAATTGACTGCCTAAATTGGTCGTTGAGGCTTAAACACTGAACTCATTTTACAAAGGTCCCTGGATCTGGATCTGAAGAGCTTGAACTGGCAAGGCTGCAGACAAGGTGTTGGAAAGAGCAATTGAAGTGAGTGGCTCGTTTCTGTTCTTGGTCAGCAAAGATAGGCTCAATGGCCTCTTTCTGCCAAATATCTTTTCCATGGGTCCAAGCGCAGGGTGTCACCACTCTGGGCAACAAGTACTCTGGGCATGGCACCGTGATTAGCACTGCTGCCTCACAGTGCCAGGGACCTGGGTTTCATTCCCAGTGTGGCTCACTGTCGATGTAAAGTTTGCACGTTCTCCCTGTGCCTGCATGGGTTTCTTCTGGATGCTCCGGTTCCCTCCCACAGTCCAAAAGACGTGTTGGTTAGGGTGCATTGGCCATGCTAAATTCTCCCTCAGTGTACCCGAACAGGCACTGGAGTGTGGCGACTGTGGGATTTTCACAGTAACTTTGTTGCAGTGTTAATGTAAGCCCACTTTTAATCATAGAAAACCCTCTCTTGCAGAAAGAGACCATTCAGCCCATCAAGTCTGCACCAACCACATTCCTGTAACCCCATGTATTTACCCTGCTAATCCCCTGGCACAAGGAGCGATTTAGCACTGCCAATCAACGTTACCTTCACATTTGTGGACTGTGGGAGGAAACTGGAGCACCCAGAGAAAACCCATGCAGACACGGAGAGAGCGTGCAGACTCCGCATAGACAGTGAACCGAGGCTGGTATTGAACCCGGGTCCCTGGCGCTGTGAGACAGCAGTGCTAACCACTGTGCCACGGTGCTGCCAATTTGTGACTCACGAATCTCCACATTACTTGTTGTCACTGAAGGTAATTAATTTCTCCGATAAGCACAGAGCCCACACTCTCAGCTCTCGGTGTTTGAATCTCGACTTTTCTAAGGACCGTGCCCTCTGAGTCGAGGGTCAGGGAGTGATGGCTGAGTGGACAGTGGGAGGTGGGGCAGAAACCTCCAGAGCTTCAGAATGCCTCTTGGCACAAGGATGGTCTGGAACTGACTGGCCATGCTAATTTCGCTGCAGCGAGGCACAGGTTCAAAAAGGTCAGCAGTAATTTTACTTGGGTTTTTGTTTTGAACGAAAAGCAATGATTATTTTTCTGCTTCATTTAAGTCCAGTCAAGCACAAGCAGGGAAGCTGTGTGAGATGGGGGGGGGGGGGGGGGTGCGGTGCGGTGGTGGTGGTGGGAGGGAGCCGGTGGTGGTGGTGGGAGGGAGCCGGTGGGGGTGGGGTGGGGGCGAGCATCTTGTCTGAAAGGCACATTCAGGGCTGCATGAATCATCTCTTTCTTCATGGTCACGTATCATCAGCCTGTTCAAACGAGCCTGAATCTCAGGGATCCTGGTTAACAAGTGGCTTCAGTCACCTTGGGGAAGCTGTGCAGCGCGACAGCTGGTAAGTGTGTAACACAACACCATCTTATTGAGGGCGTATCGCAGATGCTGAACACTGAAGGAAATCGGCCTGAACCTGTCTGCAACCCTCATCAAGTCAAGTCTGAAGACAGAGAGCGGTGGAGGTGCTTATTACTGTCAGTTGTGGTATCATAGAAACCCTACAGCGCACAAGGAGGCCATTCAGCCCATCCACTCTGCACCGACAATCATCCCACGCCAGGCCCTATCCTCACAACCCCACACATCTATCCCGCTAATCCCTCGAACCTACACATCCAGGGACACTGAGGGTCAATTTAGCATGGCCAATCAATCTAACCCGCACATCTTTGGACTGTGGGGGGAAACCGGAGCACCCGGAGGAAACCCACGCAGACATGGGGAGAACGTGCAGACTCCACACAGACAAGTGACCCAAGCCGGGAATTGAACCCAGGTCCCTGGAGCTGTGAGGCAGCAGTGCTAACCACTGTGCTGCCCCATATGGAATCGGGTACAAGAACAAGGAGGTAATGTTGGAGTTGTACAGAGCATTGGTTCGGCCACTATTGTATGCAGTTCTGGTCGTCTCACTGTCAGAAGGATGTGATTACACAGGAGGGGGTACAGAGAAGGTTCACCAGGTTGTTGCCTGGGGTGGAGCATTTGAGCTATAAGGGAGAGACTGGGTAGGCTTGGATTGTTTTCTCTAGAGCAGGGAAGGCTGAGAGGGGACATGACTGAGATGTATAAGATGATGAGGGGGGTGGACAGAGTGCGAAGGGAGCAGCTTGTTCCCCTGAGTTGAGGGGTCAATCACAAGGGGGCAGAGTTTTCGAGGGGATTTGAGAAAATCCCCTGTAATTTTCCACTCAGAGGGTGGAGGGAATCAGGAATACCTGGGAAGAGAGTGGAGGCCGGAAACCTCACAACCATTCGGATGAGCACTTGAAATATCATAACATTGAGGGATATGGGACAAGTGCAGGAAAATGGGATTAGCGTGACTTTAGCAGTAATTATTGTCAGTGCAGACTCGATGGGCCGAAGGGCCTTTTCTGTGTTGTATGATTCTGAGACTACCATTCAACTATCTCTTTCAAAAACTTGGTTGGTTCAGGCGCATGTATAATTTCACAACTTTTTTTCAGAACTAAGACCTCAAAGGGAGAATAGGAGCTGCTGCACCCTTCGAATCTACTTGGCCTTTCAATAAAATTCAGGCTGATAATTTACTCTGCTCCACTTTGCTGCCCTATCCCTCTGTCCAAACATCCATCAGTCCTGGTCCCCAATGTCAGTAGACAGCTCGGAGGGGCTCAGAGTTCCCAAGCTTCTCAATCTGGCCTCCGAGTGCAGACGTTTCTCCTGAGCTCAGTCCGCAATGACCAAGCCCTCATCCTCACTCACCATGACCTTCACCAACACCCCAACCTCCCCAATCCCCAGCCCCAGAGATATGGACACGAGGGGAACACTCTCTCAACACCTCCAACGCCAAGCTTTGTCACAATGTCAAACATTCCAACAGCATCACCTCTCACTTGGCAGAACACAGAGGCAGGAGTTGAGGGACCTGTTCCCAGAATCTCAGCAATGTTTTTGGGCATTCCCCAGGAATAGTGTGGGAAGAGCAATGTGAGCTGTGAAGATGCCGCACTGCCTTTGTTGAAATGCCGGTGGAATTAATTGCAGGTTTGATGTTTTTTCTGGTGAATTATGTTCCTCTCCATTTCCAAAGGGCTTGTAGTACAGTGGGTAGAGTACACAAGACGTAATATACAGATGTAGAAGCAGAATTAGGCCATTTGGCCCATCTAGTCTGTCCCACCATTCAATCATGGCTCATATAATTCTCATCCCCATTCTCCGATCTGTTCCCTGCAACCCCTGATCCCCTTATTAATGTAGAACCTATCTAGCTCTGTCTTAAATGCACTGAATGACTTGGCCTCCACAGCCCTCCGTCACAATGAGTTCCACAGATTCACCACCCTCTTGCTCAAGAAATTCGTCCTCATCCCAGTTTTAAAGGATCGCCCCTTCACTCTGAGGTTGTGTCCTCGAGTTCAAGTTTCTGCCATTAGGGGAAACATCCTCTCCACATCCACTCTATTCAGCTTCCTCAGTATTCTGTAAGTTTCAATTAGATCCCCCCTCATCCCTTGCCAGAAGCTCCAGGTTCAAGTCCCACCCCAGGATTTGATGACAAAGGAAGGTGTGTCCATAAAATGGCCAAACATGTCAGATCTGTAATTCCTTCCAACACAAAACAATAGTAGCAATAAGACCAGTAAGGACTGCTGGTCAGCTGTTGACCACGCAAAGAAAGTTGGAACCTGTGGCATCAATGTCCATTGCTACCGACTGGAACATTCAGAGTTTCACTGAAACTCAGACTCCCTGAATGAAGTGGAACACACATATGCATTTTTTTTACTCGTTCATGCGACATGGGTGTCGCTAGCTAGGCCAGCATTTATTACCCATCCCTAGTTACTCGGAGGGCAGTTGAGAGTCAACCACATTGCTGTGGCTCTGGAGTCACATGTAGGCCAGACCGGGTAAGGACAGCAGATTTCCTTCCCATTGGTGGACATTCGTGAACCAGATGGGTTTTTCTGACAATCGACAATCGTTTCATGGTCATCTCAATTTCAGATTTTTTTTTCAAATATTGAATTCAAATTCCACCATCTGTTGTGGCGGGTTTGAACCCGGGTCCCCAGAACGTGAGCTGAGTTTCTGGATGAATAGCCCAGCAATAATATCGCAAGGCCATTGCCTCCCCTCAATTATAAACTCATAATGTCAGGCAAGTCAAAGCAATCAATGGTTGCTGTTTCCAGTGTGGAGTTCAACCATTCTTAGAAGCATTTGTTGCACCCTGAGTGATACCCCAAAATCTTTCTCCCAGAACTGGGGTCGGCGGGGGTTGGGGGTTAGGGGTGGTGGGGAAAGAAAAGCACTTCAGGGAGTGCAGCACCTCTGGCTGGTCCATGTCTAGATGATGCGCTGTACTTCTAAAGCCCGGTGGCTTTGGGAGATGTGGGGATGTTGGCCAGATGTGGAGCAGGAGGTGAATGATCCAGCGTCGCAGCTCCAACCAGGAGCAGCAGATGTGTAAAGTGGAACGGAGGGAGAATGTGGGGAGTCCACCAGCTGCAGAAATAGTGAGATAGCTCTGCGTGTGGGTCTGGGATGAAGTAATGACAGCTGATACCACAGCCAATGTTCTGTCTCTTACTCCTGACTGATTGTAAAGTACATATCAATATAGTGCTCAGCAGAAAAAATAAGCCAGATCTTGTTGAGTTGACTCTCTGTGTAAGCATTTATCTCCATTCATTTTAACCTTTTACTCTCTGCATTCATTATATTGATTTCTGTTTGGAGCAGTGCTGGCATCTTCAGGAAAATGATGAGTGTGTATAAACTCAGGAATATACTCACTCCAATCTGAAATCCAGCTGGGCCACATGGGAAATAGATACTCAAATGCACCAACATTTTTATGTCCCAGCACAGCCACTGTTGGGACAGCAGAGAGAGTTGAGGGATAATTCAGAGGGAATTTCCCTGTGGAGATACAGGTTCCTTTCCATCTGTCTTGGCTAACCTGAGTCCAAGGATGTCTTCGAGTGCACATGTGTTGCCATGTTCCTTTATGAAACTGGAAATCTTGTATGATTCAATTCTCCACCTCGCTGTTAGTTTCAGGCTGTCCACAATTTCATAGAATCATAGAATCCCTACACTGGCGAAGGAGACCATTTGGCCCATCGAGCCTGCACTGACAATATAAGAACATAAGAACTAGGAGCAGGAGTCGGCCATCTGGCCCCTCGAGCCTGCTCCGCCATTCAATAAGATCATGGCTGATCTTTTTTGTGGACTCAGCTCCACTTACCCACCCGCTCACCATAACCCTTAATTCCTTTACTGTTCAAAAAAGTATCTGTTCTTGCCTTAAAAATATTCAATGAGGGAGCCTCAACTGCTTCACTAGGCAGGGAATTCCACAGATTCACAACCCTTTGTGTGAAGAAGTTCCTCCTCAACTCAGTCCTAAATCTGCTTCCTCTTATTTTGAGGCAATGTCCCCTAGTTCTAGTTTCACCCACCAGTGGAAACAACTTCCCTGTCTTGATTGTATCTATTCCCTTCATAATCTTATATGTTTCTATAAGATCTCCCCTCATTCTTCTGAATTCCAATGAGTATAGCCCCAGTCTACTCAGTTTCTCCTCATCAGCCAACCCTCTGAACTCCGGAATCAACCCAGTGAATCTCCTCTGCATCCCCTGCAGTGCCAGTCTATCCTTTCTCAAGTACTCACCAGCACCTTAGACAGCTGCAATATAACCTTGCTGTTTTGAAGCTCCATCCCACAATCCCACCCAGGCCCAATCCCCACAGTCCCCAGATTTGTTTTGATGTATCACTGTCACATCGATTGGTACAGAGTGAAAAGTATTGTTTCTTGCGTGCTATACAGACAAAGCAGAATGTTCATAGAGAAGGAAAGGAATGTAGTGTTACAGTCATAGCTAGGATGTAGACAAAGATCAACTTAATGCGAGGTAGGTCCATTCAAAAGTCTGATCGCAGCAGGGAAGAAGCTGTTCTTGAGTCGGTTCGTGACGTGACCTCAGACTTTTGTGTGTTTTTCCCGATGGAAGAAGGCGGAAGAGAGAATGTGTGGGGTCCTAAATTACGCTCATTGCTTTGCTGAGGCAGCGGGGAGTGTAGACAGAGCCAATGGATGGGAGGCTGGTTTGATTGATGAACTGGGCTTCGTTCACAACCCTCTGTAGTTCCTTGTGGTCTCTTCTGAGAAAGTGGAGGCCAGTCTCCCTGACACTAAAGGTCAATTTAGCATAGCCAGTCAACCTAACCTGCCTGTCTTTGGACTGTGGGAGGAAACTGGAGCACCCAGTGCAAACCCATGCAGACACGGAGAGAATGTGCAGACTCCACACAGACAGTGACCCGAGGCTGGAATCGAACCTGGGTCCCTGGCACTGTGAGGCAGCTGTGCCAGCCACTCCAGTGACCCCCAGCTAAAAAGAGTTCATGTCTCTGCCTTGTCAGTCAGGTACACTTTATTGGCTTTGAATATGAGTGTAGGACACAGTGTTCCCAGATGTGTCTCACTGTCAAATGGTTCTGACCCAGACTGTAATGGGACTTCTACCTGAAAGTGTTGTGATCATCAGTGAAGCTGCCCTTGTGCTGAGAAATCATTGTCCTTGTGTGTGTGGCGTGGAAAGCTGAGACCTAACCGTGTGGGGAATTTAGCCCGGCACCACAGAATAACACAGCAGCAAATCCAGCCTCAGCTCAAATTGGGTCATTGGCTGGCATTGTGGGAGAGGAAAAATGAGCTCAGCAGGGGGTCAGCCAGGGGGACAGGAAAATTAGCAGCACCCTCACTGTTGACTGGCTATCTCTACTTATACATGAAATAGACAGCGCAGACAAAAGTTGGATGTTTTACTATTAATCTAGCAACAGGACACAGCTGGATGTCCTTGCTAATGGCACCAAAACTGCAATAAAGACATGATTAAGTGACCATTGTCTGAACAGACAATCCATCCTATACCACTAAAGGTGATGACATTACCAATGGGACCTGATTAAACAGCTATTGTTTCAGGCCTACTTCTTTGTCTCAAATCTGCATAATTTACCGGTGTGTCTGAGTAGAAGCCAATATCTTTATGAGAAGTTGTGCCCTATAAAAAAGCTGACTGTACACAATTGGGCAAAGCAAATTGAAGAAGACTTCTTCAGTTCTTCTCTACTTGTCGATAAGAAGGCAATAAAGGACCCATGACTCGCAAATGCTGTGCCCGAATATTATGTTGGCTCCGACAGTACTCAGAATGCCATGGTCACTAACACTCCAAGGTCAGATCAGTTGCTGACACTGGCAGGTATTGCTGCTCATCTGTTGAGAGCATGTGGCAGTCTCCTTCAGTGAAATCTCTTGTGTGTTTTCCAGTGACATGTAAGAGATGGAGAGATGATGAGCTCAAGGTTCACAGCTGGCTGTCCACCAATCTCCCAAGACTGCTTTCCATCCTTGGAGTGACTGGGACTCTGTGAGTCCACTCACATCCTCAAACAAGTGTCCTGACCTGCTTGGCCTGAGAAATTCCACGGGAAATAAGGGGAGAGAGAGAGAGAGAGAAGCAGTACTCAGTCTCTCGCACCCTGCTGTGACCCCTGGATTTTTGGGAATTCTCTTCCAAATTGGGACAGACAATGACTTGTTTCTTCACTTACCACATTTCCAGATCTGGTGGGTCTGAGGTGACAGGTTGAGTAGAGGACTGGGGCCTACGCCAGGGCAGGTACCTCAGGGATGCTGCCGAGGCAGGAGGGGATAATCCGTGCCTGTGTGGAGTTTGCATGTTCTCCTCGTGTCTGCGTAGTTTTCCCCTGGGTGCTCCGGTTTCCTCCCACACTCCAAAGATGTGTGGGTTCGGTGGATTCACCGTGCTAAATAGTCAGGGTGATTAGTGGGTAAAATCATTGGGATTGTGAGGATCGGACCTGGGTGGGATTGTTGTTGTTGCAGGCTCGATGGGCTGAATGGCCTCGACTGCACTGTCGGGATTCAACAATTTTATTTGTCTTGTGATGACTTTGGATGGTAGTAAGTTCTATATTCTCTGTGTCAAGAAGTTTTTTTTCCATTGGAGAGATCAGGATCAGAATAATCACCAATTAGTCGAAACATCTTCTTGTCATCTCGTCGATCAAACCCTTTTGTTCTATTACACATCTTGGTTTAGCCCCCTCGGCCTTTTATGTTTCTGAAGAGAAGATCTTCCACCTCTTTGATCATTCCTGTTCAGTCTAATCTCTCAGATGTAGCGCAGTCTTTGTCAATCTTTCTACATCTCTCCAATGCCTCCCGATCTTTTTCATTGATATGATGGGGACCAGAGCTGTACAGGTGTTATTGGATGTATCGTGGCAACATATTTCAATCTGAGAGGTTTGCTTGCAGCAAATGAGCATTGTTCAAGGCAGGCCATTCAGCCCCTCAAGCCTGCTCCACCATTCAGCCACACCAGGGCTGACCAGACTGAAACACATCCCTTCCCCCAGATCCCTTGATATCTTGAATATCTGGCCATCTGTGTCTGGAATATACTCGATGACTCAGTCTCCATGGCCGTCTGTGGTAGAGAATTCCAAAGAAAGCCCACTGTCTGAGAGAAAAAATTGGTCCTCAGGCTGTGGAAGGATAATTCTGTCCAGCTCAGATGAATGAACCGGGGCAGGTGGAATGAAGCAGCACATGAGGTGAACTGAGTTTGCTTGGCAGAAGCAGCCAAGATGCTCAGAAACCCATTCTGACGTTATCCCTCAAGTCCCAGGACGCAGGGTTGGCAGATTGGAGCCAGCTCCTTCAGGAGTGAGGTTAAGAAGTATTTCTCCAAGCAAAGTGGGCTGGAAGTCTGGGGGGGGTGCCACCACCCCAAAGCAGTTGTGAAGATCGGAGATTCAACGTGTGGTAGATTTATTCGGGGACCTGAAGCTGAGGCAATGAATTGGAATGATGACACAAAGTTGAATGGGAGGATGGGGTGTGAGGAGGATGCAGAGATGTTTCAGTTTGGACAGGCTGAGTGTGTGGGCATCTGCATGGCAGATGCAGAATAATGTGGATAAATGTGAGGCTTTGGTAGCAATACTCGGAAGACAGATTATTACTTGTGTGGGTGTAAATTGAGAGAGGCTGATACTCACTGAGACCTTGGAGTCATTGTGCATCAGATGCTGAAACTAAGTGCACAGGTACAGCAGGCAGTAAAGAAGGCAAATGGTATGTTGGCCTTCAAAGCGAGAGGACTTAAGTGCAGGGATAGGGATATTTTGCTGCAATTGTACAGGGTGTCGGTGAGGCCACGCCTGGCGTATTGTGAGCAGTTTTGGTGTCCTTATCTGAGGAAGGATGTCCTTGCTATAGAGAGAGCACAGCGAGGGTTTACCAGGCTGATTCCTGGGATGGCAGATATGTCAGACTAGGAGAGACTTAAGTTGGTTCAGGTTATGTTAACTGGTGTTTAGTAGAGTGAGAGGGGCTCTCATAGAAACTTATAACATTCCAACAGGGTTAGACAGGGTAGATTGAGAAAGAATGTTCCCATTGGTGGGGAAGTCCAGAACTAGGGGTCGTAGTTTGAGGATAAGGGGATAAACATCTTAGAACTGAGGGGAGGAGAAATTTCTTCACCCTGAGGGTGGTGAATGTGTGGAATTCACTACTACAGAATGTAATTGAGGCTAAAATATTATGTAATTTCAAGAAGAAATTAGACATAGCTCTTGGGGCTAAAGGGATCGAGGGATATGGGGGGAAGGGGAGATCAGGATATGAGAACATAGAACAGTACAGACCCTTTGGCCCTCGATGTTGTGCTGAGCTATGTCCAATCCCAAGATCAAGCTATCCCACTCCCGATCATTCTGGTGTGCCTCATGTGCCTATCCAACAACCACTTGAAAGTTCCTAAAGTGTCCGACTCCACTATCACAGCAGGCAGTGCATTCCACACCCCAAACACCAATCACTCTGAGTGAAGAATGTACCTCGGACATCCCACCTATATCTCCCACCATGAACCTTATTGAATTTGATGATCAGCAGTGATCAAAATAAATGGCGGTGCAGGCTGGAAGGCCGAATGGCCTCCTCCTTTCCATGAAGAAACATGGTGGAACTAATTTAATTGAATAGTGTAGCAGAGTCCAGGGGCTGAATGTCTCCTCTTGGTCCTCCGAAATTGCAATATTTTGCGTTCTTTTAACAGATGAGGAAGGAAGTAATCAGCTGTCTCTTAGCTGTTATAATCGTAGAATCCCTGCTGCGCAGAAGGAGGCCATTCGGCCCATTGAGCCTGCACTGACTCCGAGGGAACCGGGCCAGTGGCAAGTTGAATGCGAACACAAGTGTCAGTGAATTCTGGCAGGCTTTCTGAGCTGGGAACAATAGGTAAATGTCTGGGCTTCCCTCCCCTCCGCTTCTCCGCAGCGGAGCGTCGCTCAACTCGAGTTGACAGTAATCTGGTCTGTCAACCGCAACAGTCACAGGGGCTGGAGGAGGAGTTCAGTGCACAGACAGGTGACCAGAGCTAGATACCATCCCCCTGGCCTCCCCCCTCCCATTACCCTCACTAATGGTGCAGTTGTATCCCATAATAGAGGAATTGGATTACATATCTTGAGATGAGCTCAGCATGTGAGGATAGAGTTACATAGGCTTTCAGATTCACTTGAGAAGCTTCATAATTAATAATCTTTCCTATTTTGTGCAAACTAAGTACCAGGTTACTGTGGAAGGTAAGATGTCTGACCTTGTCCTGCCCTAGATAAGATACTGAAGCCTGGACCTGAACAGGAGACTGCCTTCAGATGCTGTTCAGGACGGGGATGAAGGCAGAAGCTGCTGGAAGCAGTCAGGATGTGAAAGAGACAAGAGAGGCTGACTTAAAAAAGCAAAGAAAATTACAGCACAGGAACAGGCCCTTTGGCCCTCCAAGCCTGCACCGACAGTGCTGCCCGAGTGAATCGAAACCCCCTCCCCTTCCAGGGACCATATCCCTCTATTCCCATCCTATTCATGTACTTGTCAAGACGCCCCTTAAAAGTCGCTAACGTTTCCGCTTCCAAAACCTCCCCCAGCAATAAGTTCCAGGCACCCACCACCCTCCGGGTAAAAAATCTACCTCGTACATCTCCTTTAAACTTTGCACCTTGCACTTTAAACCTGTGCCCCCTCGTAATTGACTCTTCCACCCTGGGGAAAAGCTTCTGACTATCCACTCTGTCCATGCCTCTCATAACCTTGTAGACTTCTATCAGGTCACCCCCTCAACCTCCATCGTTCCAGTGAGAACAAACCGAGACTCTCCAACCTCTCCTGGTTATCATGAAGTGAATGGCCATGCTGTGTGTCGTCACTCTGCACAATCTGGCTGATTGCTGCAGTTTTAGCTTCTCATCCGCTACTTGATTGGTCAGGGGGAAAGGTTTGATTAGAAATAGAGGGAACTGGGGTGTGGGGGGGGTCACGTTACGGATGGAACGGCTGCCTTTTCGTGAGCTCTGATGTGTTGAATGCTGTCGTTTATCCTGACGCGCAGTCTGCTAAGTCTCTCATCTTGGAGTGAAAACTCTGGACTCTGTCCCTGGAAGATTTTTGGTTAAATGTTGAGGACCAAGTGCCAAGTAACATCATGAAAAACCTGAATGGAAAGAAGCAGTGGGAGCCCTCGATACGGTGATTCAGTCAGAGAGCAAGCTCCAGACCCAGCACCGTGAAGGCATTGTAGATGATGCCTTGCCAATATAAGAACATAAAAACTAGGAGCAGTTCTGACCCATCTGGCCCCTCGAGCCTGCTCCGCCATTCAATAAGATCATGGCTGATCTTTTTGTGGACTCAGCTCCACTTACCCACCCACTCACCATAACCCTTAATTCCTTCAACTGTTCAAAAATCTACCTATCCTTACCTTAAAAACATTCAATGAGGCAGCCTCAACTGCTTCACTGGGCAGGGAATTCCACAGATTCACAACCCTTCGTGTGAAGAAGTTCCTCCTCATCTCAGTCCTAAATCTGCTCCCCCTTATTTTGAGGCCATGTTCGCTAGTTGTAGTTTTACCCACCAGTGGAAACAACTTCCCTGCTTCGATCTTATCTATTCCCTTCCTAATCTTATATGTTTCTATGAGATCTCCCCACATTCTTCTGAATTCCAATGAGTATAGCCCCAGTCTACTCAGTCTTTCCTCATAAACCAACCCTCTCAACTCCGGAATGAACCCAATGAATCTCCTCTGCACCCCCTCCAGTGCCAGTCTATCCTTTCTCAAGTAAGGAGACCAAAACTGTACACAGTACTCCAGGTGTGGCCTCACCAGCACCTTATACAGCTGCAACATAACCTCACTGTTTTTAAATTCCATCCCTCGAGCAATATGATTAAGGTTGTGGATGACACACCTGGCCATTTGGAACAGAGTTTTATATTGCTGAACTGCAGAGTTCCCATGAAAAAGTGAAGGAAAGAATCCTTATTGTCGAGAGTGCAGCTTCCTCAGCTGAGGTTCCGCATTCAATCCTTGGAAATCAAGCAGATGGTATGTCAGATATCCCTGAACGATCCGGGAAGTCTGGGCTGGAGGATGTGTCCATGTGACTGGCTCTCCAGAAGAAATCAAGGGCGAGCTCCCAGCTGAAGATTTTGATAACTTAGTGCCACCATGTTGTCTTTGTCTCGAAGGCTGGATATTTTAGTCCTGGAGAAGCCTATATCCTGTATCCTGTTCTTGAGGCCTGACCCCAGTCTGTAATCATGCCTTTTCGTATTTTCATTGGCCGAGGTTTCGATGAAGGTGGAAAGTTGTTTGAAAACGATGGGAACTTCAGTTTGCCCTGCTTTATCCTGCTACCCTGAGGGTGACATCTCCCGGATCCGTAACACTGTTCAACAATCCTGCTGAAGCTTTGATCTCTCAACTCCGTGGCTAGCAATAATTTGGAGTCCTAATCTGCAGTCCACCACTAATCCTGGACTTTTAGAGATGGTGTTTATCATTATAAATATATCAGTCCAAAGATGTGCGGGTTCGGTGCATTGGCCATGCTAAATTGACCCTTACTGTCAGGGGGATCAGCAAATTAAACGGCTTGGGTGGGAATGCAGTCGATACAGACTTGATGGGCCAAATGGCCTTCTTTCTGCACTGTAGGGATTGTATAATTATGACAGGATGATCTGGTATGTGAGCATGGAGGTTAATTTCACCTGTTATCCTTTGAAAACTGGGGACGCCCATTTGCTTAGGATGGAATGCATCCCCCTGCATCTTCCTCTAACTACTCCAAGCTTAAAGCACAGATTTGATCACCCGATATCTCCAGTTATGCCAAGGTGGGTCGGAGGACACCCTGCATTGCCTCTGATCCTGTGTCAAAATTCCTAATGGTTCAGTGTCATAAAAACATAGAAACGTAACAGTACAGGCCCTTCGCCCCTCGATGTCATGCCGAGCTTTGTCCAAAACCAAGACCAAGCTATCCCACTCCCTATCATTTTGGTGTGCTCCGCATGCCTGTCCAATAATCACTTGAAAGTTCCTAAACTCCACTATCACAGCAGGCAGTCCATTCCACGCCCCAACCACTCTGAGTAAAGAATCTACCTCGGACACCCCTCCTATATCTCCCACCACGAACCTTCTAGTTATGCGCCCTAGTAACAGCTACATCTACTCGAGGAAATAGTCTCTGCACGTCCATTCTATATATCCCCCTCGTCATCTTACAAACATCTGTTAAGTCGCCTCTCACCTTCCTCCACTCTAAAGAGAAAAGTCCCAGCTTCCTCAACCTTTCCTCATTCGACCTACCCTCCAAACCAGGCAGTATCCTGGTAAATCTCTTCTGCACTCTCTCCAATGCTTCCACATCCTTCTTACAGTGAGGTGACCAGAACTGCACACAATATTCCAAATGTGGTCTCACCACGGTCCTATATAGTTGCAGCATAACCCCACAGCTCTTAAACTCAAACCCCCTGTTAATAAACACTAACACCGTGTAGGCCTTCTTCACGGCTCTACCCACTTGAGTGGCAACCTTCAGAGATTTGTGGATATGAACCCCAAATTATCCTTAAAGAGCTTGAGAGGATTGGGGAATGCACTGGGTTGTGTGGCTCTGGGACTGTGTGATATTTATCCATCTTTTCTTGTCCTGGTACATACTATGTGGTATACTTTACTTTTGTCATGGGTGACACAGTGGTTAGCACTGCTGCCTCACAGCACCAGGACCCTGGTTCGATCTCCAGCTTGGGTCACTGTCTGTGCGTAGTCTGCACATTCTCCCCGTGTCTGTGTGGGTTTCCTCCGGGTGCTCCAGTTTCCTCCCACAGTCCAAAGATGTGCGGGTTAGGTGCATTGGCCATGCTAACTTGACCCTGAGTGTCATGGGGATTAGCGAGGGGGTAAATGTGTGGGGTTACGGGGATCGGGCCTGGATGGGATTGTGGTCGGTGCAGGCTCAATGGGCCAAATGGCCTCCTTCTGCACTGCAGAGATTCTATAATTCGAACATGAATGGTGCCGCTGTGGGGAGTGGATGGGTGGTTTGATGTAGAGGTTGCGGGTGTGGCCCAATGAGTCCTTTTAGCTGGTGAGGAAAACCCATGATGTGGAGATGCCAGTGTTGGACTGCGGTAAATCCAGTCAGAAGTCTCAACACCAGGTTCAAGTCCAATAGGTTTATTTGGTAGCAAAAGCCACGAGCTTTCAGAGCGCTCGCAATTGGTGTTGTTTAGTTTGTTTGTGTATTTTTGTAGTTTTGGGATTAAGACCCTCTGACGGATTTCTGTAAAGACAGAGACATATCCTGAGAAAATACCTTGTTCTGTATCAGTGATACCCTGATAGATCTGGAGATAGAATGTAACTGGTGATAACATTGGATCTGATGCAATGTGACCAATGGCAACAAGCTGTAAGGGTCAGCTGACCCAGTAAACCATGTAACCAGTGACGGAGTGATATGATGACCAGCTGACTCAGTATAAATAAGAAACTGTGGGAAGGTCTAATACAGATATGAAATGTACAATAAATGGCAGAACCCTTAAGGGTATTGATAGGCAGAGGGATCTGGGTGTACAGGTACACAGGTCACTGAAAGTGGCAATGCAGCTGCAGAAGGTAGTCAGGAAAGCATACGGCATGCTCGCCTTCATCAGCAGTGGCACTGAGTTTAAAAATTGCGAAGTTATATTGTAGCTTTATAGAACCTTAGTTAGGCTGCATTTGGAATATAATGTTCAGTTCTGGTCACCACACAACCAAAAGGATATGGAGCCTTTGGAGAGGGTACAAAAAAGATTTACCAGGATGTTGCCCGGTATGGAAGGCATTAGCTATGAGGAGACGTTGGAGAAACTTGGTTTGTTCTCACTGGAGCGACAGAAGTTGAGGGGCAACCTGACAGAAGTCGACAAGATTGAGGGGCACGGACAGAGTGGATAGTCAGAAGCTTTTTCCCAGGGTGGCAGAGTCAATTAGCATGGGGCACAGGTTTAAGGTGTGAAGAGCAAGGTTTAAAGGAGATGTACGAGGCAGATATCTTATACAGGGTGCTCGGTGTCTGGAACTCACTGCCGGCAGAGGTAGTGGAAGGGAGACAGTAGTGAGTTTTAAGGGACGTCTTGACAAATACATGAATAGGATGGGAATAGAGGGATATGGTCCCCAGAAGGTTAGGGGGTTTTAGATCAGTCGGTGCAGGCTTGGAGGGCTGAAGGGCCTGCTCCTGTGCTGTAATTTTCTTTGTTTTGTTGGGAATTGTAGGGAACTTGGGTGAGGCCTCAAGTCTGGAGTAATGAAGTTTTTTCATTAAACTTTTTCTCTGATTTATAAGTTGGAGTAAGTTTTGTTGTATTTTTTATTGTCTACTCTGGAAGATTTCATTCTGAATCAACAAAGGGGGCAGGTGGGAGGAAAGGACAAAGGAAAGAGTGCAATGGATGACTTGGTTCAAGAGCCAGACAAGTACAATGGGCCTTCCTGTTGTAAAATTATTTTCCTGCCTTTCCATCGATTCTTTTCCAAGATTAATATGTAAGTTCTCCCAGGTTTATTTAGTGTGTGGGCAGTATCCCTCTGACAAGAAATGTTCATGCCAGAACCACCCCCAGTGTATTGCAAAGTCAAAATTATTTCTGGTTGAAGCAGGATTGGAAACACCAAATAGTTCCTTGAGCTGCAGTAATCAGGCCAGTTCCATAACCATCGCAATGATGAGGACTTCCCTTCATGTGCTGGGACTGGGTGAAATTCTCCACAAGTGGAGTCCACTGGTAGGCGGCTCACAACAAGATCACACAATCAGCAAATCAATGAATAATCAGAGCGCTGGTTTTGACAGTGCTTCTATTTTAATGGAGGAATGTTGGCCAGGATTCTGGAACAGAGGAAGCGATCCCTGTTGTGGGGTTGGAAGTTGTGCATGTCACTGGGAACTTGTTGTGAAATTCGTGTTTGTAATATTATTTTAAAAACTTCTAAAATGTTGAGGGTTGTAAAATTGCAGGGTCTGTTAATAAGGGTAGTCTTTGTGCAATGTTTAGAGAGTTAAAAGAGATGCATGTGGATGTTGTACACAGAGAACACAGAGTGAAACATTGCATCGCGAGGCGAGGCAGTGGTGCTGCCGAGACAACAGGTTGTTTTTGGATTTTAACCAATCAGTTTAAACTAAGCATTTGAATAGCAGTAGCCTGTCAGATGTGAATTTGATGTTTAGATAACCTGGAAACCAATCCGATTGTGGGGATGCCAGTATTCTTCAGGGGTGTAAGAGCCACAGCTCCCAGCTCCAGAGAGCCAGACAGCCACTACCTCTGCCAGCCAGCTTCTGCTACAGTTCACAGCTTGAGAGAGAAAGAACGAGAGAGAGACAGCAAGCTACTGTCTCTAACAGCAGAAGAGGCACACTTACATCTTAAAAGAAAGCCTCATCTCAATCGCCAAGGTACCAACAGGAGATGGTGAATACATAAGATTTCAGAAGATAAAACTTTGTTATATTTTTGAGTGATCAGAAATTTTTTTTTGATAATGATTGGGAACTGTAATCATCTGAACAGCGTTCCATTAGAATAGTGTTTTATTCGGTTTGTTAACAGTTTAGTTAACCTGTTCACTGCTAGTTAAGTTATTACTTGTTGGCTTTGGAGAGTGTGTCAGGTAGTTATTTTGATTTAGCTACTAAAAGTTTCTGAAGCGCCGATCGTACTATTTCTCACACACTTGAACAGATCATGAGGCCAGACATTTCTCTTTGAGTGGTTGAGTGTTTAGTTTTAAGAGAGGGGATCAACCTACCCCTTTATAACAATCTCCTATGTTTGCTGAACTTGTGACTAACTGAGATCTCTTACCACTAGTCAACCGCACACAGTTGCAGTGTGAACAGATTAGGGGAAATGAGATTGCTGGAATCAAGGCAGAATTACAGAAGTTTTATTTCCCATTTG
The DNA here is from genome assembly GCF_965287045.1 of Carcharhinus amblyrhynchos. Taxonomy (NCBI): domain Eukaryota; kingdom Metazoa; phylum Chordata; class Chondrichthyes; order Carcharhiniformes; family Carcharhinidae; genus Carcharhinus; species Carcharhinus amblyrhynchos. The sequence continues at coordinate 16,564,077 of NC_137357.1, read as the reverse complement.
AACATGTCATTTCTGGTGATGTGTGTGTGTCTTTTCAAGATCTGAGTGTCCTAAGCCCCAGTGGTAATATTATTGAACAAGATGAGGGTATAAATTTACTTAAGCACTCACAATAACTCAGCATCTAATTAATGTGCATCATATCATCCACTTCATTCTTGTAAAATGCTGCCTCATGAGGTTTGAATGTCCTCACTAATGTATTAAAACTTGTGATTTAAAGATAAAATGTTCTTTTCTATTCAAAAATGTAATCAGTTGACTATTACAGAATGAAGCAAGCACTTCAACTCCCAGCTCTCACACAAATGTACAATTGGAACGCTGCGCGGGATATTAACAGTGAAGAATTGTCTGATCAGATGTTATTCAATATCTAACAAGTTAAATTCGTGGAAAACGCGGTCCTACTCTTTAAATAAAACACGAGCTGTGTGGCAGTTCCGTTTATCGAGATAAAGATTGGAATCAGAGTTACAGCTGTTTGACGTCCTGGAGTTTGCAGAGCTTAGGGTGATCCCCCTGGCCTACCCTGTTAGATCCCTGCCGAGATGAACAGGTCCCAAGTTGAGTCTGGTGTTTCCTCTGGACAATCTGACTCCCCCTCACACAAATCAGGTCTTGCGTGACGTTACCCTTCTGAGGAGTTGTACGCTTTGTCCTCATGTCATGGCGGAAGGGTGCACGTTGCAAATATCCAGCCAGTCCTCACTGACCTTGCGCTTGGCATGCAGACCATTGTAGGGGATGCTGGGGTTGGTGACCCTGTCGCGTCTGTTGGCCACCCTCCAGGAGTAAATGCCTTTGAACAAGAAGGTGGTTCTGTGAGTATAAGAAAAGTAGGCCGCATCCAGGTTGCTGATTGGATGGTCCCCTGGCACCAGAGGTGGGAAGACATCGATGATCCTCTTGGGGTATCCGGGTTGCCTCATGTTGGTGTTTACGTTAAATGCTGTGACCTGTTGAGGGACAAAGTTTAACCGTGATTTGAGAAGACTTGCACAAAAGACATGGTCACGCTGTAAACTAATGCCAACCCCACTAAAACTAGCGACTAAGCTAAACCTAATGGCCAGCTCCTTAGGGGAGACAGTGGCATTATTCATTGTCACCAGACCAGTAATCCAGAGAGCCAGAGTAATGCTCTGGGGACCCGGGTTCGAATCCCACCCTGGCTGGGAGTGAAATATGAATCGAATAAAAAAAAAGTCTGAATGAAAATGAAACAATCGCCATGCAAACATTGTCAATTGTCATTGGAACCCATCTGGTTAACGAATTTTTCTCCGGGTGCTCCAGTTTCCTCTCTCGGTCCGAAAGACGTGCTGGTTAGAGTGCATTGGCTGTGCTAAATTCTCCCTCCATGTACCCGAACAGGCACCGGAATGTGGCGACTAGGGAGATTTTCACAATAACTTCACTGCAGTGTTAATGTAAGCCTTACTTGTGGCATTAATAAACAAACTTTGAACTTCAGTTTTCTTCAGGGGAGGAAATCTGCCAGCCTTGCACAGTCTGGCCTACATTTGACCCTCGAGCCACAGCAATGTGGTTGAGTCTTAACTGCTGTTCAGGGCAATTAGGGATGGGCGATAAATGTTGGCCCAGCCACTGACACCCAGCTCCAATGAGTGAATAAAAAAAAAATCACCATTCCAATTGGATAAGTGATCTTTTTTATGTAATTGCTCAAATTAATCAACTTTATTTGTAAACGGTAATGACAGCTTGTGTTTAGGGTTAATGTTTAAGATTTATTTTAATTTCTTCAGGTGAAATATTCCTCATCTTTGCTGTGTTTAGCTTCCTGACATTCACTCCCACCTATGTTCAGTGCTTTGGTCATTGTCCAGACATCCTACTTGAATGGCCACTTTGGATGTATCAGCATTGATATAATCCGCCCCTCTGCAGCTTCTGAATGGTTTCAGTTGCAGTGCACAGTGCAAATACAGAATGGCGCATTGTGTGAGTTGTGTCAGCTGCTTTTAACACTGAGCTTGGTGCCAGCAGTTGTGGAAGATGTGTTCTGAATTGTTACTACTGGTCAGCATTTTTGAAATTTACACTTCTTTGATTTATTCTTCCTTTTTGGTGGCACAGTGGTTCGCGCTGCTGCCTCTCACAGTGCCAGGGAACTGGGTTCGATTCCTGGCTTGGGTCACTGTCTGTGTGGAGTTTGCATGTTCTCCTTGTGTCTGCGTGGGTTTCCTCCGGGTGCTGCGGTTTCCTCCCACAGTCCGAAAGATGTGCAGGTGAGGGTGCATTGGCCATGCTACATTCTCTCTCAGTGTACCCGAACAGGTGCCCAAGTGTGGTGACGAGGGGGTTTTCACAATAACTTCATTGCAGTCTTAATGTCAGCCCACTAGTGACACCAATAAAATAAAGTTTAAACTTTTTTTCAACTGTTTCCACTGCTAACTTTTAACTATATTTATTTGCGTCACAATGAAGTTAGTGTGAAAATCCCCTCATTGCCTTTTTGGGTGCACTGAGGGAGAATTTAACATGGCCAGTGCACCTAACCAACATGCCTTTCGAACTGTGGGAGGAAACCAGAGCACTGAGAGGAAACCCACGCAGACACAGGGAGAATGTGCAGACTCTGCGCAGAAAATGGCCCAAGCTGGGAATCAAACCCAGGTCCCTGGTGCTGTGAGACAGTAGTGCAAACCGCTGTGCCACTGTGCTATTCTGAGAACTTCCTGATCCAGTGGGATGGGGGATGCTGCAGTTTGAGGAATGGAATCGGGGTGTTTCCACATGGGGAAATCTGATGGTTGTACCAGCCAAGTGTGTGCTGCAATGCAGTGATGTCTGAATTGCCTCAGATGATTCATCAGCCTTGAGTACGACACACAAGTGCCTACCTGAGACAGCCTGCTTTTGGCTTGAATTCAAGCAAGGCCCAGTCCCTGGAGCTGGCGAGGTAGAGGGATCAAACACAAATTGTGGCTCCTGGGAGGGAACAGAGAGTGAGGACAGGACAGGAGAATAAGGACTCACCGTGCTTCCCTTGAAGAAGTAGACACACTGGTCACGTTTGTCAAAGAAGGCGGCATTAATCGGTCCAGAGATCCCAGGGAATCCACTGGAGATGAGTTTGGGATATCTGATGCCACGTGGATCCTCCGTGTAGGCACGGTCATTGACGTTGTCATATCTCCAGTACTGAGTTCCTATTGGACAAACACAGCAACGTGACACCGACTGACACCTAAAAGTATCTTGAGAAGGTACATACTTCCTGTCTGCTGAGATCCTGATTGACTCTGTTACCTTCAGTAGGCGCGGGCTGCGTTTCTGAAGTTAGGATGGTGATGATGAGTAAGGCGCTATCTCAATGCATGTGCTGCCTTTACCAATGGAAATAGAGAGCTGACGTGGGTTTTACTTGCCACAGATTCTGGGAGATGGAATTCCTCTTTCTTCACACACTCTGCTCCCATTTCAGGTTCTGCTTCCAGTTCCTGCCCTAGTTACAATCGCCAGGACCTAACCCTGGGTTTTCCCTGGTTACTATCGACTGTTCGATGAGCTATGAGAGTGAGAATGTCAGACCGTTACTCCGCAGTCCCCTTCAAGCCTGCTCTGCCATTCATTACCATCACGGCTGATCATCCAACTCAATAATCCTGCTTTCTCCCCATAACCTTGGACCCCATTTGCTCCAAACTGCTGTATCCAGCTGCCTCTTGAATACATTCAACGTTTGGGCATCCACTACTTCCTGCAGATAGAGTGAATCCTTGAATGTGAATGTGGAAATTTTATAATGGAGCAGTACAGTGGTGTGAGTGAGGTCTCCAGGTGTGGTAGCACAGTGGCACAGCGGTCAGCGCTGCTGCCTCACAGCACCAGGGACCCGGGTTCAATTCCCAGTTTGGGTTATTGTCTGTGCGGATTCTGCACATCCTCCCTGTGCCTGCATGGGTTTCCCCCCACAGTCCGGGAAACGTGCGGATTAGGTGGATTGGCCGTGCTAAATTCTCCCTTGGTGTACCCGAAGAGGCGCCGGAGTGTGGGGATTTTCACAGTAACTTCATTGCAGTGTTAACGGGGATTTTTCGCGGTAACTTCATTGCAGTGTTCACGTAAGCTACTTGTGACACGGAAAAAATAAACGTTTCAAAAAAACTGATCAAAACCGATGGTGAATGAAGTGGGAAAATCTCCAGTGCTTCCGGATCGCCTGTTACCTTTGAAGAAGTACGCAGCATCTTTGGACCAGGTGCAGATGTGGACAAAGGCATCTATTCCTGCCGTGGGGATGCCCCGCCAGCCCCTACAGATGGGCAGGGGGTCGCCGTAGCGGGTGCGGTTGTTCCGGTTCTCGTACATCCAGTACCAGCTGTCTCGGAAGAAGTAGGAGTTGAAACCCATGAGCACTCTGCCATCTGGACCCCTCTCCCTTCGCACCCAGTCAAAGACAGTGTCAAACGGCCCCTCGCACACCCCTGCCCAGGAACAGAAGAAGTTACACAATGAAGACATCACAAATGCTTCGAGGACAGACACCAGAGAAAGGTTAAACTTATTATAATTTTCTCCTCCTTAATTTCAGGCTGACGGTTTAATTTCAGACAGAGAACCCGGACGTGGTTTCGATCTACCAGTTGAGATGTGTCGGCTGAAACTTGAGGTTGCGTTTGGGAAGATCTAACCCAGAAATACTCATCTACCTCTGCCCCACTTGCTGAAAGATACACTTGGCCATTTCCAATACCCTTTGTCCCCACGGGATTTGGGCAGGATTTTCCAGCTACGTTCGCCCCAAGACCGGAAAGTCCCATCCAAGGTCAACAAACCTTGGCGTGGTCTGCCCACTTTCTTGTCCCGTCCAGTCTGATTCCCGTGCAGGACGGGAAACTTCTACCCGATATTTCTCTGAATCCAGCAAATATCAAAGCTGGCAACTGATCAGCCTTGAAAGAAACAGTCAGTAGCCTCAGTTAACGTTGTGAGACTCCTTCCCCTGCCTGCACCGGCAACTCCACATCCTGAAAGGAACATGGCACTGACCTGAGTTGGATGTCCCGTCGAGGAGACATAAGCCCATGGGAAATAGGAACAGGAGGAGGCCATTCGGTTCTTGGAGCCTGCTCCAACATTCATTGGGTGGCACAGCGGTTAGCACGGCTGCCTCACAGTGCCGGGGATCCAGGTTCGATTCCCGGCTTGGGTCACTGTCTGTGTGGAGTCTCCCCATGTCTGCAGGGGTTTCCTCCAGGGTTCTCGGGTTTCCTCCCACAATCTGAAAGGCGTGCTGTTGAGGTGCATTGACCCAAACAGGCAGCGGACTGTGGCGACTCAGGGAATTTCACAGTAACTTCATTGTGGTGTTAATGTAAGCCTGACTTGCGATTTAAGAAATAAAGATCTCTGATTTATCGTTGTCTCAAGGAAATATCTCTAATGTGTTCCAACCAAAGCCAACATCCAGAACACAAAACCTTCTAAATAAGCACAATACAGCACAGGGTAATGCCCACTCATTACAAGAATCCAGCCACATTGTGGAATGTGCATTGCAGATGTTGTGTTTCTTGTTGTAATTGATACAAGTTCTAAGTGTACATACAAAGAACAACAAAGAACGATACAGCACAGGAAACAGGCCATTCAGCCCTCTAAGCCTGTGCCGCTCATTCACCCAATAGACCATTCGTTTGTATCCCTCTATTCCCAGTCTGTTCATGTGGCTATCGAGATCAGTCTTAAACAATCCCAGCGTGTCTGCCTCAACCACCTTGCTAAGCAGTGCATTCCAGGCCCCCACCACCCTCTGTGTAAAATACGCCCCCCCGCCATCTGTGTTGTCCATGTCAACAACACTCTTAATGAAATATTGTTTTTAATCAAAGCTCCTTGTGGGTGATACCTGGAGTGGAACCTCCCATGTTTGTCCCAGCCAGATTCAACATAAAACATTACAGGTCAGGCCAGCTTCTTAGAAGACCTTGAAGTATCTGACCCAACTTGCAACAGAATGAATATTGGCCCTGCTGGTGATGGATTAAGATGACAAAGAAGCAGAATTGAGAAGCAGGTGCCCCACGCTTGGATAGCTTCTCAAGATGTGCAAAGTGAGGTTCTTACCGTACAGCTGCTGAATAGCTTTGCGATCTGCCCAGTCCAGCTCTGTGCCTCTGTCCACTACACTGTAGTTGGGCTGCATTATTGAGCCTCTGCCATACATATGAGGCAAGCCCAGGACATGTCCTATCTCGTGCACAGCCACCTGCAAGTGGGGGAAATATACAGGCATGGTCACTCCAGGCGAAGTCAGGAACTTGTGCTCAGCATTACAGATTCACACAGTCCCCCTTAGGAGGCCATTCAGCCCATTGAGCCAATGCGAGCTTCCCAAGAAGTGGGAATTAATTCCAGATCCCCATTCCTTTCTCCGATGCTGCAAACCTTTCCTAAAGCGATATTTATCCACTGCCTTTTCAGATAGAATCTAATTCCACCAGCTTTTCAAGCAGAGCATTCGAGATCATCACACTTACATTGGGGATAAAAATGCCCACCACTTCTTTGGTTGTGTCGCAGTGATTTGATTTGTGCGTGCTGTGGTTCAGCGGATGGGAAATATTTCTCTCTCGCTGCTCTGCAAAAGCCCCCACTAACTGTGAATTCGATTATATTTCCCTTAACCTTTCTCTTCTGAGCCTCAGCCTGTCCAGCCTGTGTCCGTAACTGAAGTCCCCCATCCCCGCTGATAGGGTTTCCCTGGCCCCAAACTCTTGGCGTCGACTGCATTTTGGTGTGACCATATTTTTGGTTTTTGCACAGACTGCACACACAGCCAGCCAACTTGCATTGCAATAGCCAAGTCTGAGCTGGCTCTACTTTGAAAATGTTGTGTTGTTTTTCCATTTACAAATTCTCTCGCTTGCTGTTTCTTGAGTGTGAACACTCATGATGTCTACAATATAATAATTTATAGCTTTATTAACAAACATCAGAACACAGCAAAATAAAGGTTTGTTTGTTTTGAATGCATTTAGTTTTCTGATGTACAGATCAAGGACTGAGATGAGAATTTTGTCACTGCAAAGCATTGTGAATCTTTGGAATGCTACACCACTAAGGGTTGTGGAAGTTCCATTATTGATGGTGTTGAAGACTAAGCCTGATATATTTTGGAATTACATGAGTAATAGGTGCAGGGGTAGACTATTATATCTTGAAGGAACTGCATGATCGCTTTAAGAGCCAATCACATTCAGGGCAATGTCATTAGGGTGTTACACAGCACCAGGGACCCGGGTTCAATTCCAGCCTTGGATCACTGTCTGTGTGGAGTTTGCACATTCTCCCTGTATCTGTGTGGGATTCCTCCCGGTGCTCTGGTTTCCTCTCACAGTCCAAAGATGTGTGGGTGAGGTTGATTGGCCATGCTAAATTGCCCCTGAGTGTTAGAGGGATTAACAGGGTTACGGCAATGGGGCCTGGGTGGGGTTGTGGTCGGTACAGACTCGATGGCCTGAATGGCCTCCTTCTGCACTTTCGGGATCTGATGATTCTATGACTGAGGGTTTCAACTCCATTGTTGCGCACTGTCTCCAAATTGTTTAATTCCAAGAGTCCAATATCCAACTATCCCAGCCTCAAATATCCTCAACGATCAAACATCCATCCACTGCCAGGGTAGAGAATTCCAAAGAGTCAGAACCCTCTGAGTGATGTGATTTCTCCCCAACTCAGTCCTAAATGATTGGTCCCTTACCCTGAGACTGTGTCCAACACCACACACACACACACACACACACACACACACCCCGATTCTGTGTTCAAACCCACGAAATCTGGAAATGCACAAGAGGGCAGGATTGGGGGAGTGTCGACATCTCAAAGGGTTTAAGTTTATTTCTCAGTGTTACAAGTAGGCCTACATTAACACTGCAGTTAAGCCACTGTGAAAATCCCCTCATCGCCACGCTCCAGCGCCTATTTGGGTACACTGAGGGAGAATTTAACACAGACAATGCATCCAACCAGCACTCTGGGAAGAAACCAGGGAGAGCGTGCAGACTTTGTACAGACAAGCCAGGAATTGAACCCCGGTCCCTGGCGCTGAGAGGCATGAGTGCTCACAACTGTGCAGCATTGCTGCACGGGTTAAGGAGTTAGAGGAGATTACAAGGATGGGGGAGCGGGGTGGGCAGCGTGAGGGATTTGATCGGGGGTCAAAAGTTGATAGGGAGTTGGATGTGGAGTGAGTTAAGTCACAGGCAATAGAACTGTGCATGACCTGAAGTCGAAGGAGGGTGGAATGTGGGAGGCGGGGCTGGGATGTGCTGGAATTGTCACATCTGAAGCCAGACAGATGTGAATCAGGGTTTCAGCAGCAGACGAGTTGAGATGGGGATGACACAGGGCTCTGTTACGGGGGAGAAATGGACAGTCTTAGCGATCGGGTATAAGGTCACGGTAGCACAATGGGTCACACTGCTGCTCCACAGTGCCAGGGACCGAGGTTCGATTCCCAGCCTTGGGTCACTGTCTGTGTGGAGTTTGCACATTCTCCCCATGTCTGCGTGGGTTTCCCCTGGTTTCTTCCCACAGCCCCAAAGACGTGCTGGTTGGATGCATTGGCCGTGCTGAATTGTCCCTTAGTGTACCTGAACAGGCGCCAGAGTGTGGCGGCTAGGGGAATTTCACAGTAACTTCATTGCAGTGTTAACGTAAGCCTGAATTGTGACACTAATAAATAAACACAAAAAAAAAAGTGAATCTCGCGGACACGGGTGACACCAAGATAGAAGCAAAGTACTGCAGATGCTGCAATCTGAAACCAAAGGAGAAAATGCTGGAAAATCTCAGCAGGTCTGGCAGCATCCATAAGGAGAGAAAAGAGCTGGGCTTTGATAAGGATCATCTGGACTCGAAACATCAGCTCTTTTCTCTCCTTATGGATGCTGCCAGACCTGCTGAGATTTTTCAGCATTTTGTCTTTGGCTGTGTGACACCCCCACGCTTGTGAGCAAAGTGGCCGAACCTCAGACTGTTGCCAGGGGATGGAGTGAGTCACTGGGGAGTGGGAGCTGATTCTCATCGGGTTCCTGCCCCCCTGATTGAATTTGGACCACTCCATTCAGTCTGCCACCCTCCAGCCCAATGCTCCTGTACCCCGCACTGTGCTGCCCTCTGAGCAACATGTCACAGCGCTGGAACCCTTTGCGATGAACCCTTTCCCACTGGCAGACTGAGCAGCCTGGCTTTTGGATTGTTGCTTACCCGGAGCAGGCTGATTCCCTGGGTGCTGCTCGCTGCTGTGAAATGCTCATCGTCATCGAAGTGGATGGCACCGTTCTGCCAGGAATGTGCCACCTCTTGCCCAGCTCCATCGAATGCCTGTGAACAGCCTAAGTGGCGTCCTGAGGAACAAAGGAAGGTTTAAATCTATTTGCTGACGTTCTTTTCCTTCATTGATTTGATTTGATTTATTATTGTCGCATGTATTACCAGACAGTGAAATGTATTGTTTCTTGTGTGCTATACAGACAAAGCATACCATTCATAGAGAAGGAAAGGAGAGAGTGCAGAATGTAGTGTTACAGTCATAACTAGGTGTGGAGAAAGATCAACTTAATGCGAGGTCGGTCCATTCAAAACTCTGACAGCAGCAGGGAAGAAACTGTTCTTGAGTCGGTTGGTACGTGACCTCAGACTTTTGGATCTTTTTTCCTGAAGGAAGAAGATGGAAGAGAGAATGTCCGGGGTGTATGGGGTCCTTAATTATGCTGGGTCCAGAGATGCGTAGATTAGAGGGATTGGCCGTGCTAAAATTGACCCTTAGCGTCAGGCGGATTAGCAGTGTAAATTTGTGAGGGTGACGGGGATAGGGTGTTGGTGGGATTGTTGTCGGCGCTGACTCGATGGGCTGAATGGCCACCTTGTGTACTATAGGGATTCTCTGATTTCTATGATGGACTTGTCCCATTCCCATTCTCTGAGGCTTTGCGTGAATGAATCCTTTTCTCATCCCACCCTCTCACAGACCTTCCCTCTCGTTCCTTATCCCACACTTCCAACTTTCACTTGCCGAAAACCTGTTACTTTTTTAATCTTTTGCCAGCTCTGATGAGAGGTCATCAGCCTGAACCCCTAACCTTCTTTGTCTCTCTGTCTCTCTCTCTTTCTCCCCCCACCCACCCCTGCCACCCTTCTGTCCCCCTCCTCTTTCTTTCTCTCTGTGCACAGAACCTAGCAGAGGTGCTGAGTATTTTGAGTATGACCTTTGTTTTTATTATCATAGAACCACTACAGTGCAGAAGGAGGCCATTCAGCCCATCGAGTATGCACCGACAGCAGTCCCACCCTGGCCCTCTTCTCTTAACCCATGCACTTACCCTAGCTAGTCCCCCGACACGAAAGGATAATTTAGCATGGCCGGTCCACCTAACCCACACATCTTTGGAGTGTCAGCGTGTTGTTACCTGTTCCGAAGGCTAGTGTAATATCCACGTCTGATGCCGATGGTCTCAGCTCCTCTTCGAAGACAATTGGCGTCACCTCGCTCCACAGCCGGAATGCCAGCCGAATGGCAGTTCTCTGCTCCAGCACCGACAGCTGGGAGCTGTAACCCTCGCTCAACAAGCGCCACTTGAGTTTCAGTTTGCTAAAGACCAGGCCAGGGACGAAACCACCCACAACCTCCCTCCTCCTCCCTCTCCACCTCCGACCGCGGAAGAGCCGATGCAGAAATCGCTTCTTGCGCACCAGACCACTTCTTGTGGTGTTAACTTGGGCTGCCTGGTTGGTCCGCGCCGTGTCATTGACGGACAGTGTTGGGTTGAGGGGCGGCTGAAGGTGAGGAATGGATTTTTGATCTGGCACCCCACATCTGGGTGTGTTCATCGCCTCTCTGGTGGCTGGGTCAAAGCGGCCGGTTACTGCCAATCCGTTGGACTCTTGGAATGATTTCAGAGCCTGGGTAAAAGTTGGACTTTGTGCCTCTTCTCTTGTTGAAGGATCAGTCTGCGTTGACTCTTCCAAGTCTTCCCTGATGAGGCTGATTAAGTCTGGAGGAGCTGGATCTTCATCACTGACCATTGCTACACCTTGGTGGGAGATTTCTTCCCAATGAACAGGTTTAGTCCATCCATACCTGGCCAGGAATTTCTGATTGGGACAGAGAGGGAAAGTCTGTGAGCATGGAAAAATAGCTTGTTTCAAGCTAATACTGACACCTTTCTCTTTTTAGTCTGTTTATTGGATATGGGCATCCTTGGTTGGGCCAGCATTGATTGCCCACCCCTCATTGCCCCTTGAAAAGGTGATGGTGGGCTGCCTTCTTGAACCGCTGCAGCTTTTCAAACGAAGGCCTGAGCAGAGAGATTGGATGTGACTTGTACTTAACCCTTGTGTGTGAGCTCGTCTTGGCCATTTGCCCAATGCCCTAGCCTTCACACTGCATGTGCTTGCCTTGCCCTATTTTCACAAATCAGGACTGAGTGAGGATTTAGTGATTCTAACGTCCATAGATTCATACAGCAATACAGCATGGAAACAGGCCCTTCGGCCCAACCAGTCCATGCTGACCATAGTACCCTCCCAGCTTGTCCCAATTGCCCACCTTTGGCCCATATCCTTCCAATCCTTTCCCATCCATGGACTTAAACCAAATGATTTTTAAATGTTGCTATTGAGCCCGCCTCGACCACTTTCTCTGGCAGTTCATTCCATACACGCACCACCCTCTGCGTGAGGACGTCTGTCTTGGGATTTAAACGGGAGAAAGAAGCCTGTGTGAGGGATTATAAACAGACTGTGCAACTCCAGGCCTTGTGACTCTCTGATTCAGGAGAAAGTAGAATTAATTTCCAGCTGGCATGGGAAAGGAACAAGAAAATGAGGTCACAAGGGATGCGTAAAACCTGTCAACTTGGCAATGAGGAACTTGCTTTCCGACCGATTAAGATTGGAGGGTGGATGGAGATTGAGTCAGTCCCTTACCTGGGCAGAACGCTGAGCATTGATGGGGGAAGCTCGATGAGCCGCTCTGAGATCGGAGCGGTCTCTGGTGTGGAAGACTCTCTCTGCTGTGGCCAATCTGCAGAGCATCCAAATAATGATGGGTGAAGGAATGGGAAAGATCATTTCTGAGTCTTTCAGCATGCAGACGGGATCCTGCAGGACTGGGAGGAGTGTTCCAACTCACTCCGTTTTATCTTGCTGCTTTGTGGTTAGACTCCACCTCGGAACCATTGAGTCGATCAGAGCACTTTGCTGCCAGCTAATCTTCGGAGCAGAAGAATGCACAAACTTGTCATGCCTGGCCAGTACACTTAAACGGAAGATTTCTCTCCTGTAATTGGCCAGTGCATGACGCTGACATGAATTTGCAGTGATGAACACTGTTGTGGGTGAGGGGTCTCAGTTACAATAATTAAACTCCCACATCGAGAGTCACTTGGATGAAATATCCTTCAATTCTCTCTCTCAGCAAGGAAGTGGCTCTCCACAAGACCAGAAACCAAGGCTCATCAAGAAATCTTTACATTGAGAGACAGGCCAAAAGACTCCATTAGTCGGGGGCAAAAATAAGAACAAATCACAGCAGATGCTGGAATCTGAAACCAAAAGAGAAAACGCTGGAAAATCTCAGCAGGTCTGTCAGGAAAGAAAAGAGCTGACATTTCCAGTCCAGCTGACCCTTTGTCAAAGCTCAAAGGCAGAGAAAGTGGGAAATATTTATAGTGAAAGATGAGTCAGAGCCACAGAAACCAGGGGAAAGCTTGCTAATGGCAGCCCATCGAGAGAATAGAAGGTGTGAATGACCAAGTGGCAGAGAAACTAAAATCAGAGGGTAAACTGTGACAGATGAAGATGTTGGGGGAGGGGGGAGATGGGTGGGAAAGAGGTAAAATTGAGAAAAAGGAGAATACTCGGGGGTATAAGTTGAAGGTGCGAGGGGCAAGGTTAAAGGAATTGGATGAGGTAAGTTGTTTCCACAAAGGGTGATGGGTGCCTGGAACTCACTGCCAGATACGATGCTGGGCTTTAAGGGGCATCTTGACATGAATCGGATGGGAATAGAGGGATGTGGCCCCCGGAAGGGTAGGGGCTTTCGGGCAGGATGGTCGGTGCAGGCTTGGATGGCCAAAAGGCCTGCTCCTGTGCTGTAATTTCCTTTGTTCTTTGCAAAACACTTGACAAGAGTGTCATCAAACAACATTTCACAGTGAGTTACAGAGTCACCGGACAGCCCAGGTATTAGGACAGGTGACCAACAGCTGAGACAAAGAATAAACTTGATTTGATTTATTATTGTCATATGTATTAGTATATGTTGTTTCTTGCGAACCACACAGACAAAGCTTACCATTCATGGAGAAGGAAAGGGGAGAGTGCAGAATGTAGTGTTACAGTCACAGCTAGGGTGGAGAGAAAGATCAACTTCATGCGAGGTAAGTCCATTCAAAAGTCTGATGGCAGCAGGGAAGAAGCTGTTCGTGAGTCGGTTGGTACGTGACCTCAGACTTCTGTATATTTTTCCCAATGGAAGAAGATGGAAGGGAGAATGTTTGGGGTGTGTGGGGTCCTTAATAATGCTGGCTGCTTTGCCGAGGCAGTGGGAAGTGTAGACAGAGTCAATGGATGGGAGGCTGGTTTGTGTGATGGATTGGGCTACATTCACATCCTTTTGTAGTTCCTTGCGGTCTTGGGCAGAGCAGGAGCCCATACCAAGCTGTTATACAACCAGAAAGAATGCTTTCTATGATGCATCTGTAAATGTTGGCGAGGGTTGTAGCTGACATGCTGAATTTCCTGAGTCTTCTGAGAAAGTAGAAGCATTGGTGGGCTTTCTTAACTATAGTGTTGGCGTGGGAGGGACCAGGACAGGCTGTTAGTGATCTAAATACCGAAAAACCTGACGCTCTCGACCCTTTCGACTTCATCCCCATTGATGGCTATGAAGCCTACCTTTCTCAAATTCAATGGGAGTGCTCACTCTGAGGAAGATGCCTGTTAGAGGAGACAGAGAGAGGGGAGAGCAAGGCCATAGAGAGATGTGGAAACAGGGAATGAGTTTAAAATGAACTTGGGCAACATTGGACTTAGACCAGAAGCTAAAAACTATCAACAGACACGAGGTGAATATGCACATTGTTTCTCCAGCATGGAGCTTTGTCCCTCATCCAACATCAGCAGTGAGCACTTGTGCACACAGGTTAGTTTGGAGATGTCAGGTGTGGGAACCATGAGGTACCACACTCCTGCCAATCTGGCTCCTCTCCCCACATCGACTCATTGAATACCTACAGTACAGAAGGAGGCCATTTGGCCCATCAAGTCTGCACCAACTTTTACCCAGGCCTTACCCTCACATATTTATCCTGCCAATCCCTGGAACTATTTTTTTAATTGATTTGTGGGACCTGGGCATCACTGGCTGAGCCAGCATTTATTACCCATCCCTCGTGGCCCTTGAAACTGAATGTCTTGAAAGGCCATTTCAAAGAGCAGTTGAGAGTCAACCTCATTGCTGTGGCTCTGGAGCTGTACATATATATTAAAAAAAATGTATATCCTGAGGCAATAAGGGACAACTTAACATGGACAATCCACTCAGTAAGTGTCTTTGGAGTAGCGGAGAAAACCCACGCAGACATGGGGGGAACATGCAGACTCCGCACAGAGAGTGACCCGAGGTCGGAATCGAACCTGGGTCCCTGGTGCTGTGAGGCAGCAGTGCTAACCACTGTGCCACCGTGCTGCCCGATATGTCTTCTCTCAGTTTTAAAGCAGAAAAAAAACACACCAAAGGAAATTGCCTGAAGTGTAGCGACCTCTTTTAAAAGGGTGACCACCTGGAAAGGGAAATTGGATCGCACTGTTTGAGATGATTGTGTGTTCTGATAGAGCATGAACTGATCCTGCATCTGATGACCATCATTCGGTGTTACTGGACCATTTACATCGCAACAAATTACCAAAGCTCAGTCAAACACTGGGTTCAGAATGCAGGTCAGCAAGCAGTTAGTGCCTGTAATAATATGTTGCTGGGCTTGTGTAAGCGCCACAGCTCATCCCTCAGCGTTCTGCAACCTGATTAATCCCTTTCCATTCAATTCAGCTTCTGAAAGAAACTAATTTTCTCCAAAATGTTTTGTCCCTTTGCTTTCTGAGCCTTGTCTTGTTGCTCTCCAGCTCCATTTCTTTGCAAGGAGTTTTCCTGGCTGTTTGGGAGTGGGAATTGGAACTCCTGGGAATGCCATTTCACTGAACAATGATAGATTTGCCATTGAAGTGGAATCACTGGATCCCCACAGTTCAGAAGAGGCCATTCGGCCCATCGAGTCTGCACCAACTCTCTGACTGAGTATCTCACCCCAACCCTGTCACCCTGTCCTCTCAACATAACCCCACATATTTTCTTTGGCTAATCCGTCCAACTCACACACCTTGGGACACTAAGGGTCAATTTAGCATAACCATTCCACCTGAACTGCACATCTTTTGAGTGTGGGAGGAAATCTTTTTTTTAAACAGTGCAATGACATGACAGTGAAAATCCCCGAGCCCCCACACTCTGGTGCCTGTTTGGGTACACTGAGGGAGAATTTAGCATGGCCAATGCACCCTAACCAGCGCATCATTCAGATTGTGGGAGGAAATTGGAGCACCTGGAGGAAACCCACGCAGACACGGGGGAGAATGTGCAAACTCCACACAGACAATCACCCGAGGCCAGAATTGAACCCGTGTCCCTGGCGCTATGAGGCAGCAATGCTCATCACCGTGCCACCCCAATGTCACTGTCCTGCCCTGATCCTCAGCTCCTGCCCTTGTGCGTGGAGTCAAGTGCATTTCTGCAGCAATCTTGTACAAAGCATGTTTACAAATCTGTTCCTCCATTGCTAAACATTGTGAAGAAGCAACACAGGCTCGATGGGCTGAATGGTCAATTTCCATGCTGTATAATCTGATGTCACCAGAGAATTCTTGTTTTTGTATTCAAAGCATGTTTTATGTTTCATTTTCCCAAAGCAATCTTCCTTCTAAAGTCCAGCATTGTACGTAGACTGACTGCTGGCAGGTCTATCATATGAGAACAGACTAAGTCAGGAAGGATTATATTCACTGGAGTTTAGAAGACTGAGAGGGGATCTCACAGCAACTTACAAAATTCTAACAGGGTTGGACAGAGTAGATACAGAAACAATGTTCCCACTGGTGAGGGGATCCAGAACCAGGAGTCATAGTTTGAGGACAAGGGGATAAACCTTTCAGGACTGAGGTGAGGAGAAATTTCTTCACCCGGAGGGTGGTGAACGTGTGGATTTCACTACCACAGAAAGTAGTTTCGGCCACACCATTGTGTGATTTCAAGAAGAAATTAGATGTCGCTCTTGGGGCTAAAGGGATTAAGGAACACGGGGTGAATCAGGATATTGAATTCGATGATCAGCCATGATCAAAATGAACGGCGGAGCAGTCTCGAAGGGCCAAATGGCCTCCTCCTGCTTCTGGTTTCTATGAACTGGCGACTGATCTGTTTCATTCATTCGTGGGACATGGGCGTCGCTGGCTGGGCCAGCATGTTTTCTCCATTCCTAATTGCCCCTGGAGAAGGTGGTGGTGAGCTGCCTTCTTGGACCCGCTGCAGCCCCTGCGCTGTAGGTACACCCACTGTGCTGTTAGGGAGGGAGTTCCAGGATTTTGACCCAGCGACAATGAAGGAAAGGCCGACATGTTTCCAAGTCGGGGGGGGGGGGGGGGGGGGGCAGCGTGGCTTGGAGAGGGAACGAAACCGTGTTGTTTTTAACATCAAAGCCGGTGTTTTAAGATCATTCCTTGCCACAAATTCATCCACAGTGAGAGCCACGTGAGAAATTTTAAGCTGGCATTTTCTATTATCGAAGGTGAACTGAGGGGTTGATAATTGAAACATTTTTTTTTAATAAAACGATGTCACATCGAGCTTCAAACAAAAGGAAATGTTGGAGGAAAGTGGGTTTCATTCAGGAGCTGAGTTAATGAGAAGGAATGAATGAATTATAGAAGACTGAAGCATTAGCTGTGCAGTCGCACACCTTAGTGCACACATTATTACTTTGCACTAATACGCACTGACCTGCTTTCTGACCACAGTGGTTGACTGAGGGAGAAGTGAATGATCTGTGCTTTAATTATCTCGTTCTCTCCCCACCCCTCCAGGGAAAGTAAAGTAAAATTTATTGATTTAGTCACAACCAAGGCTTACATTAACACTGCAATGAAGTTACTGTGAAATTCCCCGAGTTGCCAGGCTCCGGCGCCTCTTCGGGTCAATGCGCCCTAACCAGCACGTCTTTCGCACTGTGGGAGGAAACCCACGCAGACACGGGGAGAACATGCAAACTCCGCACAGTCAGTGACCCAAGCCGGGAATCTAACCCAGGTCCCTGGCACTGTAAGGCAGCAGCGCTAATCGCTGTGCCAGTGTGCTGCCCATTTTATTGTTTCTTGAGCACAGTACAGATAAAACGTACCATTTAGAGAGTACATTGGGGAGAAGGAAAGGAACTAATATGGAAAACTAATCTAGCTGTGACAGTAACACTTCCTTCTGCACCCTCTCCTTTCCTTTTCCTTTATGTATGTTTTTTGAATGGACCTACCTCGCACTAAGTTGATCTTTCTCTACACCCCAGCTATGCCTGTAACACTACATTCTGCACCCTCTCTTTTCCTTCTCCACGAACTGTGTGCTTTGTCTGTATAACGTGCAAGAAACAATATTTTTCACTGCATCCCAATATGTGACAATAAGAAATCAAATCAAAAAAGTTCACTATTACCTGAAAATTAATCTAGTCTTATCCCACCTTGTGCATGAGATGGAATGGTCACGCACTGAATTAACTCTCACATTACAGTCGATGTTTCATCATATCTGCAGTTTCACGCAGCGACCACGCGATGGAATTCAAAAGACCCAGAATGTGCTGGTGGTCCCCTGTACAATTTTAAACTTTCATTCACGGGAGGTGGACATTGTTGGCTGGGCCTTGCATTTGGCATACTGGCCTTTATCAATTGGGGTATAGATTATAAAAGCAGAGAGGTCAGGATGCAGTTGTGTAGGACTTTGGTCAGGCCACAGCTGGAGTAGTGTGTGCAGTTCTGGTCATCACATTGGAGGAAGGATGTGCTTGGATTGGAAGGGGTGCAGAGGAGATTCACCAAGATGCTGCCTGGGATGGAATATTTATAACATAAAGAGAGGTTGGATAGGCTTGGGTTGTTTTCTCTGGAGCAGAGAAGACTGAGGGGGGGACCTGATTGAGGTGTACAAGATTATGAGGGACGTGGACAGAGTGGATAAAGAGCAGCTGTTCCCCTTAGTTGAAGGGTCAGTTAGAAAGGGACACAGGTTAAATGTGAGGGGTGGGAGGTTCAGGGAGGATTTGAGGAAAAATATTTTTACCCAGATGGTCTGGAATGCGCTGCCTGGGAGGGTGGTGGAGGCAGGATACTTCACACCCTTTAAAAAAGAACCTGGATAAGTACTTGGCACGCCATAACATTCAGGGCTATGGACCAAGTGCTGGCAAGTGGGATTAGGTGGGCAGGTCAGGGACTTTGATGAGTCAGTGCAGACTCGATGGGCCGAAGGGCCTCTTCTGCACTGTAGTATCCTGTGATTTATTGCCCATCCCTAACTGCCCTCCATTTCAGAGGGCATTTTAGAGTAACAGCATTGCTGTGGGACTGGAGTCTCATGTAGGCCAGACCAGGTCAGGACTGCAGATTTCCTTCCCTAAAGGACATTCATGAGCCAGAAGGGTTTTTCTGACTTTAATTTCCAGATTTTTATTGAACTCAAATTTCACCATCCGCCAAGGTGGGATTTGAACTTGGGTCCCCAGAGTCGTACCTGGGTCTCTGGATGACTGGTCCAGTAACAATACCACCACCCCACTGTCCCCCCATACCTGTACCTTTGCCTGTATGGTCACAAATGCTCTCACAGAAAAATCAGCTTAGTCCTGACTTTGTGCGGGGAGAGCTTGAACTCTGTCACAAATCTTCACCCCTTCTTCCCTCCTCCTCCCCCACCCCCCACCCCTTCAGATTGTACATTCTGAGAAATAAAGCCCAGACATTTCTCTCGCTCACAACTGAAACATGCTGAGTTGTGACAGGATCGCAATATTGATCAGTTGTGGCTCAGTGGGTTCCATTCTTACCCTGGGGGGGGGTGGGGGTGGGGGAGGGTGTGTAGCTTCAAGCCCCAGATAGTGAACACATCCAAGGCTGCCCCCGCCTCCTCTCCCCCTCCCCACAGTGCAGTGCTGAGGGAGTGCTGCACTGTTGGAGGAGCTGTTTGTGGTTCAGATCAGGTGTTAAAGCTGAACACTGCCCATTCTTCCAGCTGGGCACTGAGTGCTATTCTTTTACCTGACAACCAGTGTCAAGACTTATTTTGTTTGTTTCTATTTAGAATGGTGTCTTTGTCACTGGAACGCCGTGGGATGGGGAGCATTACCAAGATTGGTTTTGTGAGCACCCGCAGGATTGAATTATTTTTTGAAATCCAGCACAATAACGGGATTAATTTTTACAGTGTTTTGCTGAATGTCAAGAGAAGGGGAAGGCAAGAGACTGGTGCATGATGTAACATCATGGCTATATCATTTGTTCCTTTGACCCTGATCTCCAGCTTGTGCTTTTCAAATAAAGCGATTGTTTAGTTGACGCCAAACCCAGTTTGTCCAGTGATATGAAGAACTGGTTCATTCTGTTCTGGGGAGTTTGATGCAATTTAATGAGATGACAGAAGTGTTTGGTATGTGTGCCACTCACTTCACTCAAACTCTCAACAGAACTTTCATCCCAGTTTGGCCCACATCATGGGTCTTTTGGACAATTATAAAATCCCTACAGTGCAGAAGGAGGCCATTCAGCCCATCAAGCCTGTGCCGATAACAATCCCACCCAGGGTGCTATCCCTGTAACCCGACACATTCACCCTGCCAGTCTCCCTGACACTAAGGACAATCTAACATGGCCAATGCACCAAAACACCATGTCTTTCAGATTGTGGGAGGAAACCAGAGCACCCAGCGGAAACTCTCACAGACACGGCGAGAATGTGACAACTCCACACAGACACTGACCCGAGGCCGGAATCAAACCCAGGTCCCTGGCGCTGTGAGGCAGCAGTGCTAACCACTGTGCCACCACATTGCCCTATATCGGACTACTTCACATGTAAATTTAATGAAATGCCACTCATAGGGTCTGTGTGAGAATTGGTTTCACGTTTTATTTGCCTTACTATCTGCAATAAGTCAATGAGGCACCTGAGAACAAGGCCTTTGAGCGTTAAGTTTACTCACATGCTAATGAATGTTCATCAGGTCGATTGAGGGAACTATTCCAAAGTTGCTCTGTTTCCTGGTACTTGTTGAGAAGATACCACAGTTTTGGGTGTAATCAGAAACCATTATCAATAATGGTCGTTACCCAATTCTGGACTGACTCCATTTCCATTTGCCAGAGTCCTTGCTGCTGAGTGTCCTGCTGGGATTCTCTTTGTTTTCAATTCCATGCCAAGTAAATCTGATCAAATAATTTTAGCCTGTGGCCGCTGGCCTGGTGGTGTGTTCTTCCCTGACTCAGTGGGAGTGTGTGTGTTGGGGCTGGTCATCACCCTATGTCATCGGCATTGGAGTGAGTGGGGCAATGATAAGTTAATCAGGCAACTTGTGCAGTTAGCCACATGGACCCTGGCGTTGCTGAGTGGAGTTAGTGAGGTTGGAATTTGATGTTGGGTAAAGATGTAAAGAGTGTAAAAATGCTGGAGAGAGAAAAAACATTGTGTATTTCCTTGAAAGGCTGGTGTTTTGTTTCACTACTTGGGGTTTAAAATGCAGGTGCATTTGGGATCTCAAACTGAAACATTGGTATCCAAGGTCAGGCAACAGGATTCCTTTAGTAACAGGCTTCAGGGATTTGAATATTCTTGAATTGAATTCAGTGTCGGAGAATTAGCTAGGGTCAATGCATGGGGTTATAGGGATAGGTCCTGTGTGGGGTTATTGTCAGTACAGACTCGATGGTCTGAATCACCTCCTCCTGCCCTGCAGGGATTCTGTGATCAAGCCTTTGTCTAGGTCCTATTTGGAAGTTGTTCTTGTAACTGCTCTCACCCATCAGATCCATTCCAGGTCCGAACAAGTCACTCCAACATGCTGCATCCATTGGAACTGGGCAGAATTTGAGACATGAACATTCCTCCCCTCCACTACACAACAGAGGATAGTTTTTACATGACTTCAGATAGACGGGGTAACCACAACTTAATACTATTGTCTCTCCAAAGGAAGTATCTCATTTCTGTAGCACTTCACTCAGGGCCCTCCCATTAATGTAACTCAATGCGGGAGAGAACTTGGTCAGGATCCCTGTGTGTGTATTAATGTCTCTGCTCATGTTACAGAGACTTCCCTGCCTCGACCTTGATTTGTGAAGGAATGTATGGTTTCTCTGGACACTTTCAGCCCCTTCAGAGGGGAAATTGCCTCTGAAACTCGACCTTGCAAAAGTAGCAGCACGGAAGGCAGTGTCGCACCCAGCAGAGAAATGAATGCAAGAAGACATTGATATCTCTCTCTCTCTCTCTCTCTCTTTCCCTGTAAGCTTCTGGTGGCACAGTGGTTAATGTTGCTGCCTCACAGCGCCAGGGATCCAGGTTCAATTCCCAGCCTCAGGTCACTGTCGGTGTGGAGTTTGTACATTCTCCCTGTGTCTGCCTGGGTTTCCTCTGGGTGCTCTGGTTTCCTCCCACACTCTGAAGATGTCTCGGTTTGGTGATTTGGCCATGGTGACTTGGCCATGGTGACTTGCCCATTAGTGTCGGGGGATTAGCAGCGTAAATACTAATTCTTCAGAAGGAACTCTACAAAATGCAGCTGATGAAAATAGAAAAAAAACGACTCCAACTGACAAATCAAAGAAAGGGTTGAATGGAGAAACATTGTTACTCCAAACTTGGGGCCTTACCCTGGGCCAATACAAGCTCCCCACACTTCGACATAGTTCCTTCTTTATAGTGGGTCAGCTGGCCAGCTGACAATTACATCCCTCTGTAATTGGTTCTGTGGTTTCCTGGGTCAGCTGACCCTTACATCTTGTTCCCATTGGTCACATTACATCCAATACAAAGTTGTCACGGGTTCCATTCTAACAAATACATGCTGTTACAGAGAGCAGGATTGTGGTCAGTGCAGGCTCGATGGGCTGAATGGCCTCTTTCTGTACGTAGGGATTCAGTGATTTTTAAGATGTGAGTCCTGCTGTTCTGACTGACTGGGTGAAGACTTCAAGGCACCTTCTCTCACTTTGTGAAGCTTTGAACTCCAAAGGTTGGCTCCCAGCATCATCACAGAGCTGTTCCACCAAGTACTGCAAATGTTGATTTATCCAGTCTGGTGTACAGGAGCGTTGTAAGCCTTGTGTTTGCTGACTGTTTGGAGTGTTGCACTTGTGATGTGTCAAGACCAGCTTTGCATTTGATTTTAACATGAGAGTGAGCATTGTGCGGCAGCGTGGCACAGTGGTTAGGACTGTTGTCTAACAGCGCCAGGGACCCAGGTTCGATTCCCGGCTTGGGTCACAGTCTGTGCAGATTCTGCACATTCTCCCCGTGTCTGCGTGGGTTTCCTCTGGGTGCTCCGGTTTCCTCCCACAGCCCAAAAGACATGCTGATTAGGGACTGTTTTGGGTGAAATAAAACCTCGAAGACTGTTAGTGAGTCAAAATACAGTGGTTTTTATCCAAAGCTTTGGGAGAAAACTGGTTCCGATTAAGGCTTACCAGACTTCTCCTCAAACACAAACACAAGGGGGCATTTATACAATCAGAGTCTTAGTGTCGCTCATGATACAAATCCTCAATTCCGGCCAGAAGTTCAGGTCTTCCTTCCTGTGTCGTGATGCAGGCCCAGGGTTAACCAGGAATCACAGTCCTGCAGTCAGGACTCAGGCTTAATCCAGTCACAACTCAAACTCTCTCTGCGGCAGTCCCTGCATCCCTGTCTTTGAAGTCACTTGTGCGCTCGCGGCTGTCCCAGCAGGAATCTTCCTGTTCAAAGCCGGTATCGCGATCTGCCATCAGCAGCTATTAACAGCCGGTATGGTAACTACCGTCTGTGTAACAATGTCCAGCTACTATAAACAGGGAAGATTTGCAAAGTCTACAAAATAACAATCACATTTAATTGTCTGCTGTTATAAAAACAAGAATTAAGGCATGCAAAACATGAACAAATAATTTACATTAATGCCAGGAGCAATTTCAGCCAGGGAAGATCAGCTATGATGAAGGGCTATGATAGACTTTAGGTACAAAATTTCATTAACTCTTTCCCCTCCTTCAGGTACACTGGCCATGCTAAATTGCCCCTTAGTGTCAAGGGGACAAGCAAGGGTAAATGCATGTGTTGTGGGAATAGGGCCTGGGTGGGATTGTGGTCAGTACAGATTCAATGGGCCGAATGGATTCCTTCTGCACTGTAGGATTCCATGATTCTTTCAGATGTTTGACTCCAGTATGAGTCAAGTGACCCATTCAGAAGCTTTTATCAAACAAACTTTATTTAAGAACACGGTGAAAATATAACAAAATTAATCAGCCTAACTATTACCAATTACAAGAATTAAACATTGCACAGCATTAATCCTTCACAGCCAGCATGCTTTTTATTTACTGCTTCAGTAATCATGAGAAGACACTGACTGCAGACAACATGACACCGACAAAATCCTGCTGAGAAACATGATTAACATGCATTTTTTTAAAGGCACAGAGTCATCACAGTCCACTCCCAGGTTTAACCGTCCTTTGCTGCCAGTGCAAAGCAAATTTCACACTCGCTTCCTCAAGTCCCGGGGGAAGGGGGGGCGGTGCAGCATGAGATGCAAACCATTGGCTTTTCCCCAGTTAGGTTGATCTCTGGATCTCTTATCCCCCATCTCCACCCACCTTTCTGAAGGTGCTCCCCCTTTTCAATGATTCTCAGTGTCGTTCCCAGTCTGAATTATTGTTGCCTTGGTTGAGGGTGGAAATGGAGCATAATCACAGGAATTACCCTGCACCTCGTTCATCTCCACACAGAGGCAGTGGCAATGGGCTGAGAGAAGGAAAGATCAGGCTTTGATGCAATTTGTATGGAAAGGATGTTTGATTTGTAATCATGCATGAGATGTGGACACAGTTGGCAAGAACCAGCCTCCGATCTGTTGACACTGTCTGTGCTTCCCGCTGCCTTGGAAAAGCAGCCAGCATAATCAAGGACCCACGCCTCCCTGACATTCTCTCTTCCACCACCTTCCGTCAGAAAAAAGATACAAAAATCTGAGATAATGTACCAACCGACTCAATAACAGCTTCTTCCTGGCTGAATAGACCTACCTTGCATTAAGTTGATCTTTCTCTACGCCCTAGCTATGACTGTAACACTACATTCTGCACTCTCTCCTTCCCTTCTCTTCGTATAGTATGCTTTGTCTGTATAGCACACCAGAAACAATACTTTTCTCTGTGTCCCAATACATATGACAATAATAAATCAAATCAAAAAATTGTTTGTGAGACAACCGTCATACCCTGGAGTGGGTGATGTGCTGCCTCACCGACTGAGTTGTGATGGTGATTCAGAGGGTAGCCAACCATCTTGCTGTGGTTCTGGAGTGATATGTAGGCCACACCAGGCAAGGACAGCAGATTTCCTTCCCGAAAGGACAAACGTGAGATGATGCATTTTGGACGGTCCAGTGAATGTAGGGATTATACAATGAATGATAGAACACTTAGGAGTATGGGAAGGCAGAGAGATCTGGGCCTACAAGTTGACCGATCACTGAGAGTGGCACCACAGGTGGATAAGGTAGTCAAGAAGGCATACAGTATGCGTGCCTTCATCGGTCAGGACATTGAGTTTAAAAATTGGCAGGTCATGCTGTAGAACTTCAGTTCGGTCTCATTTGAAAGATTGCTTACAATTCTGGTCGCCACACTACCAGGAGGATGTGGATGCTTTGGGGTGGGTACAGAAGAGGTTCACCAGCATGTTGCTTGGTCTGCAGGTTATTAGCTATGAAGAGAAGATGGATAAACTTGGTTTGTTCTCACTGGAATGATGCAGGTTGAGGGGTGACCTGATAGAGTTTAAAAGATTAAGTTTAAAGTTTTGTTTATTTGTGTCACAAATGGGCTTTCATTAATACTACAAAGGAGTTGCTGTGAAAATCCCCAAGTCGCCACACTCCGGCACCTGTTCAGGTTCACCGAGGGAGAATTTGGCATGATCAATGCACCTACAAAATGATTTTGAGTGGCATGGACAGACTGGATAGTCAGATGATCTTTCTTAGGATAGAAAAATCAAGTACAAGGGGACATTGGTTTAAGATGCGTGGGGAAAAGTTTACAGGAGATGTGCGAGGTAAGTTTTTTTTACATCGAGGGTGGTGAATGTCTGGAACACGCTGCCTGGGGAGATGGTGGGAGCAGGTACGATCGCGGCATTTAAAGGACGTCCAGACAAATACATGAGTAGGACGGGAATGGAAGGATTTGGACTCTGTGAATACATCTGGGTTTCGTTTAGGCAAGTATTCTGATCGGCGCAGACTTTGAGGGCCAAGGAGTCTGTTCCTGCACTGTAATTTGTTCTGTGCACCACAGGGGTTTTTCCAATGATCAATGAGAGTTCTCGTGCTTGCAATGACTGAGACCAGTTTCATTTCCCAGATGTTGGTGTGGGGACACATTGCACCAGGTTACCCGGTCCTGGGCTTTGGTGAGGCGATGATTTCTTTAATAACTGCGGGCGGCCCAGTGTTTAGTACTGCTGCCTCACAGCGCAGGGACCCGGGTTTGATTCCCGACCTTAGGTCACTGTCTGTGTGCAACCTTCACATTCTCCCCATGTCTGCGTGGGTTTCCTCTGTGTGCTGCAGTTTCCTCCCGCACTCCAAAGATGTGCAGGTCAGGTTGATTGGCCAGGCTAAATTGACCCGAGGTGTCAGGGAGATTAACAGGGTAAATATGAGGGGATATGGGAATCGGGCCTGGGTGAGATTGTGGTCCGTGCAGACATGATGGGCCGAATGGCATCCTTCTGCGCTGTAGGGATTGTCTGAACTGAATTTCAGTTAGCCTCGCAGTGGGATCTGAATGAAGCAACTGTGGCCTGTGTCAGCATTTCTCCAGGACTACTTTGCCCATGACCCCAGGGAGTGAAAGGAGGGGGCGAAAGTCCCATTCCCTGCTGCAGGAAAAGTAGTCCCAGTTAAATGCAGTGCACAGGCTTCCCTGCCCTCTGACGGACAATGGATGGGTGGGAGCGGATGGAGACAGATTGCAGGATGTTTATTTGCAAACTCCTCAATAGGGGCAGTATTTACACTTCAGGAATGTCCCAAATCCGGACTTTGGAGCATTGCAAGGGGATCAAACGCAGTTGAGTGGAGAATATTTAATTTTGCACTCAGTTGTCAGGTTGAATTGTGTTTTTTTTGGAGGGGAGGGTGTGGGGTGTTTCAAAAAAAGTCTTGGTGTTAAATCAGTTGCAGAGGAACAATTAATTTACTGTTGGCACAGATTTCCATGCCTTGTATGTAAGATCTGGAAGCAAAGTGGGCATTGCATTTGACAACGGCAATACTCTTGAGGCCAGAAGGAGGACAATTTTGGTTCGTTGAAGGGAGGGAGGGAGGCGGGGGGGCAGTCTGCAAACCCCCTTCCTACGAATGTGCTGAGGCCTGTTGCTTTCCGCTGGCTGACGTTGCAGTGCTGGAGGGGAGGAGAGAGTGGGGTGTGTGGGAGTCTTCCTGATCTCCCCCCTCTCACACACATATACACACACACAAAATACAGGAAGTGGCAGCTCCCTCTCCGGCCCCCCCGCTGCAACCCGCAGGCTGGCCGGCGCGTGCGCACCTCCTTTGGAACGTTGTCCTGGGAGTTTGTATCATTTCAAAGAGCCGCCACGTTCCATTTGCCGCTGTAACAATTTGAAATGGTTACAGTCGCCTCTCAGCTGTTACTGCACTCGCTGCAGACAGGACAACTTCCTGCTCACACAAGTAGGTTCCTGGGCTTCTCTCTCTCTCTCTCTCACTCTGTCTGTGTGGGAAGCAGGGAAAGGGTCGGGGGGTTGAAACCTGCTCCTCTTCCAATCCCAGCCACTCCTTCATGTGCAGCCGTCACTGGGAGAGGATTGGCGGTGCTGCCACACCATCCAGCTCTCCCTCTCTATCTTATTATCTCTCTCAAGAAGTCCCTGAGGGCTGATGGTGAATCTCGCCTTTCTCCCTGGCTGTGGTGTGTCAGTCATGGCTCGGGGGGGTGCGAGCACTCTTGCCTCCGAGTCAGAAGGTTCTAGCCCCCATTTGAGCATCTAATCCAGACATCTTGTGATATTGTTTTTAAAATAGCTTCCGTGTTTGGGAACACAGTCTCTCTCTCTCTGTCTATCCTTCCACCCCTCCGGGTGTCTCCCTCCTTGTCCTGGATTCCTGCATCGCCACCCCGCCCCCCCCCCCCCCCCCCCGCGCCCAAAACCAAAATTAAAAGCTGCAAATGCGAATTGAATAGGCCCTGGGCCTGAAGCAGGAGATCATGGAGGCAAACTCCCCTCTCAACCTGTTCAGTTGTGTCCACACACACACATACACAGCTGGGATTAGCAGACCGAGGATTCTGTATCCGAGGTTCAGGTCACCCTGTGGGAAATGTCAAAACCACAGTGTGTCCAGAGGCCGAAAGGCCCCCCCCCCCCCCCCAGGACTAAACTCAGTCAGACCTAATCTGGGATTGTCTCCTGCTGTCAGAGGAGGAATAGTTGGGAGGTTTCATAGTTGGCCTCCTCACCTCCAAGCCCTGGAAGTGGAAATCAGCCAGAGTTCCTCCTCCTCCTCCTCCCCCTCCCCTCAATAACAGCTCTGACCAAGGGTCATCCAGACTCGAAACGTTGGCTCTATTCTCTTCCCCACGGATGCTGTCAGCGCTTTGAGGTTCTCCAGCATTTTCTGTTTTTGTTTCAGATTCCGCTTTTATTTTTCCCTTCTCCTCCTGGATATCCCTGATTTCTTTTGAGAGACAGGTCGGGAGGCGGGTTCGTGACTGGAGGCAGAGCCAGGTAAGGAGTGTGTAGACCAGAGGTGAAAGGTTTCTACATTGGGTAAGGTTATACAAGAGGATTGTGCACTCAAGTCTCTGAGGCAGGGGGCAGAACAGGCACCATAAGTGTCAACCGTATCCACGAGAATTCTGAAGTTTGCAGATGTAACTGCAAGATAAGTCACAGAGCCTGTCGGGCGTGACTTAACTTCAGAGGCGGCACAGTGGTTAACACTGCTGCGTCACAGTGCCAGGGACCCAGGTTCGATTCTCAGCTTGGGTCACTGTGCGGAGTTTGCACATTCTCCACATATCTGTGTGGGTTTCTTCCGGGTGCTCCGGCTTCCTCCCCCACTCTGAAAGATGTGCAGGTTAAGTTGATTGACCATGCGAAAGAACAGGACGGCACAGGAACAGGCCCTTGGGCCCTCCAAGCCTGCCTCGAACATGATGCCTGCCTAAACTAAAACTGTGTGCACTTAGAGTCCATATCCTTCCATTCCCATCCTAGTCATGTATTTGTCACGCTGCCCCTCTAAATACTGCTATTGTACCAACTCCCACCACCTCCCCGGGCAGCGCGTTCCAGACATTCACCACCCTCTGTATCAAAACAAAACTTACCTCGCACATCTTCTCTCAACTTTTCCCCACACACCTTAAACCGATGTCCTGAATATGTCACTTTTCCACCTTGGAAAAGAGCATCTGACTATCCAGTCTGTCCATGCCCCTCCATCTTGTAAACCCCTATCAGATCACCCCTGCTCCTTAGTGTCCCTAGGTACCTAGGTTAGGGGGATTAGTGGATTAAATTAAATTGGATAATTAAGGCGGCAAATGGAATTTTGTCTTTCGTTGTGACAGGAATGGAGTTTCAAAACAGTGAGGTTATGTTGCACCTGTATAAGGTGCTGGTGAGGCCACACCTAGAGTACTGTGTACAGTTTTGGTCTCCTTCCTTGAGAAAGGATATACTGGCACTGGACGGGGTGCAGACGAGATTCACTCGGTTGATTCTGGAGTTCAGGAGGTTGGTTTACGAGGACAGACTGAGTAGACTGGGACTATACTCATTGGAATTCAGAAGAATCAGGGAAGATCTTATGGAAACATATAAGATTATGAAGGGAATAGATAAGATCAAAGCAGGGAAGTTGTTTCCAGTGGCGGGTGAAACTAGAACGAGGGGGCAAGGCTTCAAAATAAGAGGAAGCAGATTTAGGACTGAGTTAAAGAGGAACTTCTTGACCTAAAAGGTTGTGAATCAGGGAGTTCCCTGATTTGGATTTGATTTCATTTGTTGTCACATGTATGAGGATACAGTGAAAGGTATTGTTTCTCACGCACTATGCAGACAAAGCATACTGTTCGTAGAGAAGGAATAGAGAGGGTGCAGAATGTAGTTTTGCAGTCACAGCTCAGATGTAGAGGTCCAGTGAAGCAGTTGAGTCGACCTCATTGAATATTTTTATGGCAAAGATATAGATTTTTGAACAGTTAAGGAATTAAGGGTTGTGGTGAGCAGGCAGGTCAGTAAAGTTTATTTATTCGTCACAAGTAAGGCTGACATTAACACTGCAATGTAATTCCCCTAATCGCCACACTCCAGCATCTGTTCAGGTCACTGTACCCAGCCAGCACGCCTTTCGGACTGTGGGAGGAAACCGGAGGAAACCCACGCAGATATGGGGAGAACGTACAAACTCTACACAGACCGTGACCCAAGGCCGGGAATTGAACCCGGGCGCCTGTCGCTGTGAGGCAGCACTGCGAACCACTGTGCTACTGTGCCGTGGAGCTGAGTCAACGAAAAGATCAGCCTGATCTTATTGTGTGGCAGAGCAGGCCTCGGGTGAGATGGCTGACTCCTGCTCCTAATTCTTAGCTTAAATGTGAGAGATAACAGGGTAAACCTGGGTAACCGTCGGTGCAGGTGTGATAGGCAGAAAGGCCTCCTGCATGTCGGGATTGTATGATTCTATAGTCAGGGTTCTACGACACTTTTCCTTTCCAGCAAGTGGCAAACAGAGAAGATAGAGGCAGGAGGAGGCCATTCGGCCCGTCAAGCCTGCTCCACCATTCATTATAATCATGTCTGATCATCCAACTCAATAGCCTAATCCTGCTCTCTCTCCATAACCTTTGATCCCATTCACCCCAAGTCCTATATCCAGCTGCCTCTTGAATACATTCAATGTTTTGGCATCCCACAGGCTCACCACTCTTTGGGTGAAGAAATGTCTCCTCACCTCCATCCTGAATGGTTTCCCCCGAATTCTCAGTCTGTGACCCCTGGTTCTCCCACCGTCGGGAACAAGTGAGAAGCAGGGATCCCATCCAAGGATCTTGTTTCTCCTTTTGCAAGAGGCAGGCAAAAGCTCTGTCCTCACAAAAGCCAAATACTGCGGATGCTGGAAATCTGAAAGAAGAGATTGGTGTGTGAAATTAAAGGACATGGGGTTGTAGCGAGCGTATTGAGATGGATAGAAAACTGGATGGCAGAGAGGAAACAAAGAGTAGGAATCAATGAGTCTTTTGCTGAATGACAGGCAGCAAGCAGTGGGGTTCCACAGGGATCTGCGCGAGGATCTCAACTGTTCACATTACATATTAATGATTTGGAAGAGGGAATTGAATGTACTATCTCTAAATTTGCAGAGGACACAAAGCTGGGTGAGAGGATGAGCTGTGAGGAGGATGCAGAGATACTTCGGTGTGAGTTGGACAGATTGAATGTGTGGACATCTGCGTGGCAGATGCAGGATAATGTGGATAAATGTGAGATTATCCACTTTGGTAGCAATACGAGGAAGATAGATTATTATTTGAATGGCTGTAAATTGGGAGAGGGAAGAGTGTGCAGAGGGACCTGGGTGTCCTTGTGCACCAGTCACTGAAGGTAAGCATGCAGATGCAGCAGGCGGTAAAGAAGGCAAACGATGTGTATGTTGGCTTTAATTGCAAGAGGTTTTGAGTACAGGATGTGTTGTTGCAATTATTCTTGGCCTTGGTGAGGCCACACGTCGAGTATTGTGTGCAGTTTTGTTCTCCTTATCTCAGGAAGGATGTTCTTGCTGTCGAGGGAGTGCACTGAAGGTTTACCAGACTGATTCCCGGGATGGCAGGACTTGCGTGCAAGGAGGGATTGAGTCGGTTTGGATTATACTCACTGGGCTTCAGAAGAACAAGGGGATCTTATGGAAATGGTAGATGCATGAAAGATATTCCCAATGCTGGGGTGGGGGGAGGCTGGGGGGGTGTGTCCAGAAGCAGGGGTCACAGTCTGACGATTCAGGGTGGATGGTTTGGGACAGAGAGGAGGAGAAATTTATTCACCCACAGAGTGGTCCAGTGTGGAATTCGCTACCACAGATAGAAGTTCAGGGAAAAACATTTCAATGATGTGGAGATGCCAGTATTGGACTGGGGTGGGCCCAGGAAGCAGTCTCACAACGCCAGGTTAAAGTCCAACAGGTTTATTTGGAATCACGAGCTTTCAGAGCGCTGCTCCTTCATTACCCTGATGCAATGCTCCAAAAGCTCGTGTGACCAAATACACCTGTTGGACTTGAACCTGATGTTGTGGGACTTGTTGCCGTGTTTTCAATGAGCTGGATGTAGCATTTGAGACTAAGGGGGATGAAAGGATTTGGGGGGGAAAGTGGGATGAGGCTCTTGAGTTGGATGATCAGCCATGATCATGATGAATGACAGAACAGGCTCAACGGGCTGAATGGCCACCTCCTGCTCCTATTTGCCATGTTACACGGGTGGTATTTAAGTCCGGGGTTACGTGATGGGGTAAAGTATTGAAAAGTGATACGGCAGACCGTTACAAAATGAAATGTAGATAATTGCATTGAAAACTGTGGCACTAATGTGTGGTTGTGTGTGCTTTCTTTCCCCTGGGGGGGGGGGGATGGGGTGCAGCTCCCTGAGTGAGGAACATGGACAGACCACCCTCTCCTGACACCAGCGACCGAGGGCAGGACGCCAGTGGGACTCTGGACCCTGACCTTGGGACGGGGCCACCGAAATCGTTAGCGTCGGCAACGTCGTGGACGTCGGCGCTCCCCCTGCCTGCCTCGTGGGTGAGAAACATCCCGCCGTTTGCCAGCGCGGTCTGCCAGGAGGCCAGCGGGCTAGAGGCTGGCCAAGCCGCCAGCCGCCAGGACGGGGAGCAGAGCGGCGAGTTCGGCAGCCCGCAGCGAGCCGGTTCCGAACAGCCGCAGCAGCAACCAGCCAGCCCCGAGACCGCTCGGCCCCACCAGGTGAGTGCAGCCCGATTCCACAGAGCTGTTGGGTTTGCTGGAGGCAGGGTTCGGCCTGGCAGGCACTGAATTCTGGGCGCGAGGGCAATTTCTTCACACGGAGGGTGGTGAGTGCCTGGAACGAGCTGGCAGCAGCAGAGGCGGCACAATTTTGTTACAAAATTTAGACAGTCAGGTGGGTAAGACAGGTAAAGAGGGATATGGGCCAGATGCGGGCAATTGGGACGAGCTTAGAGGTTTAAAAAAAAGGGCAGCATGGACAAGTTGGGCCGAAGGGCCTGCTTCCATTCAGTAAACCTCAATGATTCACCGGGGCACCGTGCCAGCCGGGAATGGCTGGGAACCAGGGTGTGGGCGGAGGGCGGATCACTGTCTCCCTCACCGTGCTGGTTCAAGGACACATGAGGACTTGCCACCCAAGCTGTCTGCCTCAGTGTTGGACACAACGGAAAGGTAATCCCTCTTCTCCCAGTGGGTCCTGGTCCCAGAATTATCACCCAGTCCCTGCAGTGCAAGAAGGAGGCCATTCAGCCCATCGCGCCTGAACCAACCACAATCCCACCCAGGCCCCATCCATGTATTTACTGAGCTAGTCCTCCTAACACTAAGGGGCACTTTAGCATGGCCAATTCACCGAACCAGCACGTCTTTCAGACCGTGACTGGAAACCGCAGCAGAAACCCATGCAGACACGGGGAGAATGTGCAGACTCGGCACAGACAGTGACACAAGCCGGGAATCGAACCCGGGTCCCTGACCTGTGAGGCAGCAGTGCTAACCACTGTGCTGCCCCATGCCGTCTCCCCTCTGGCCCCCAGAGTGAGAGTGTCTGTTTAGTGTGTTCATCTCGGAGCTGTTTTCCAGTGTGAGTCTGCATTCTCTCTCTCTCTCTCTGTTGAATGGAGAGTGACGAACCTCGATCCTTCCAGACACACAAACTGGGAATGCTGGACGTGCTCCAGCCGTGACCAAGGATTATCCAGACTGGAAACACCGGCTCTATTCTCTCCCCACACATGCTGCCAGACCCTCTGAGGTTTTCCAGCAGATTCCAGAAGCTGCGGTATTTTGCTTTTATCTTGGTTCTTCGAGGCTGGACAGGCTGTGGTTTTACCAGCTTCGGGTGAGACTTGGACTGCGAGAGTTCGAAGCTGGTACCACAGCTGAGGCACTTCCCTTCTCTGTCACACTGAATGAAATATCAAACTGTCGCTGAGGTTGAACACTCTCAGGCTTGGGCTCAAGTGTAGCTATTGCTCCCATGAGTCGGGAGTTGGCACAGTGGGTTAGCACTGCTGCCTCACAGCACCAGAGACCAGGGTTCGATTCCCGGCTTGGGTCACTGTCTGTACAGAGTCTGCACATTCTCCCCATGTCTGAGTGGGCTTCTTCCAGGTGCTCCGGTTTCCTCCCACAGTCCAAAGATGTGCAGGTTAGGTGGATTGGCCATGCGAAATTGCCCCACAGTGTCCAAAGATGTGCAGGTTAGGTGGATTGTCTGTGCACAGGCTGATGGGGATAGCGCAGAGGGTGGATCTGGTTAGTGCAGACTCGATGGGCCAAATGGCTATGGAAGTCTTGCTGTGATGTCTCCTGTAACTTGTTGCCTTTCGACACGTATTGTCCCAGTTCATTAGTAGTTGTAAACGTCTCCGACTGGATTCACAGGAGGCCTTTGTGCGAGGGCCAGTGCACTGAGGACACGAGAAGCAAACATTGTAAGGGACCGGTCCAGGATAAACCCAATCCTGATGGACCCAACAGCCTAGATCTCTGCACTGGATCTGTGTTGTCACATTCGGCTTGTTCTCTCATCGTTCCGTGTGTGTTGTGTCATTTCAAGAAGAAATTAGATATAGCTCTTGGGGCGAAAGGGATGGAGGGATTTGGAGGGAAGGGTGGGGCAGGGTGATCAGGATATTGAATTCAGTGATCATTCGTGATCTAAACAGAGCAGGCTGGAAGGGCCAAATGGCCGCCTCCTGCCTCTGGTTTCTGTGTGTGAAGGTTCTGTACGTGTGCCATCTCTGACACAGCCAATGCTTTGACCAAATCTTGCAGGATCAGCCAGGAGCCCTGGGTTCTGGAGAAGGCCAGCATGAACCAAGCCATCACAGTGAAGATGTGGAGGTGAAAGCTGTACACAACTCGTACCAGGCAGTGCAGCCTCACTGGTTCTACTGTAAGGAGGAGGACTGCAAACCCATCTGGATTCCCTTCAGTAAAATGGACTCAGACACACTGGAGAGCAAGCACTGCTCTGGTAAGAACCCGTCTTCCGGCAGGCACTCTCCCTTCCCAAGCCCCTGTCCCGGTGGGAGAATGCTGCCGAAATTCAGAGAGAAGGATAGTCATTCGGATAAGGGGATGGGGGAGAAGCGAATCCTCACCCAAACAGGAGTGAAATTTACTCACTCCCTGTTGTGGTGTCAGTTGTATTAGCGTTTGTTGGGTCCATTCAGTCATTCGAAGGGACAGCACGAGTGTTAACATGGGTTTTATTTATTAAGAAGAACCGAAAGAATGAACTTGACAGAAGCACAAGCTTGGAGACTGGTTTCTAATCTAAGAACTGAACTGAGCACTCTAAAACCAAAATATATTTCCATCCTTATCTCGTTATTCGAAGTGTTTTTCGCGTGCTGTCTCCATCGAGGAAAACAATTCTTACGGTTGCTGTTGTTTGCCTGCATTGTATCCCCTTCAGAATGCAGTCAATTCCTCGCTATCATTGCCACGCCCTCCCATCCCACATGCAGTCAAGTTAGCGACACTTGTCCAGCTCAGCAGGGTTGGTTAACCCCAATAGTCTAGCATTGAAATGTAACTGTGCATCAGCAGGTATATCGTAAAATTAAGTCTTTGCGTGGGCTGAGGCAAACAGGGCTATACACACACAGGATCCTTCAACATTGAAGTTTGTTTCCAACCATGGGAGGAGATTTTGGGAAAAGTATGGAAGAATTGTTTAAGAGGAGGAAGGAAAGGTTTGGAGAAGGAATTTGGAGCTCGTGGATCCAGGCAGCTAAAGGTCTGGTCACTGACAGTGGTGCAGTTAGTGTGGGGAATGTGTGCGAGCCAAAGGTAGTTTTGGCTTCTTCAGGGAGTCAGTAATCCCCCTTCCTTGAGGGCAGAGTAAGACCAAGCTCAGGAACTCCTACCCCTCTCCCTCTGTGCACGGTGGGTTCGCACTGCTGCCTGAGCGCCAGGGACCCTGGTTCGATTCCCGGCTTGGGTCACTGTCTTTGCAGAGTCTGCATGTTCTCCCCATGTCTGCGAGGGTTTCCTCCAGGTGCTCCGGTTTCCTCCAACACTCCAACGATGTGCAGGTTAGGTGGATTGGCCATGCTAAATTGCCCCTTCGTATCAGGGGGATGAGCTAAGGTAAAATGCATGGGGTTATGGGGCTCGGGCCTGGATGGGATTGTGGGCGGTGCAGATTTAATGGGCTGAATGGCCTCCTTCTGCACTGTAGGGATTCTGTGTTTCTGTGCTGAATTGAGGGTGGTCTGGTGCAAGAAGAGTTTGGAGGTTGGACAAGACGATGAAGACTGACAGGGGAAAGTGGGGATGGGGGAGTGGGGAAGGCTGACTGGAACCAGTCTCTGGCTGTTAGTTTGCAGATTTGAAGAAATGTGTCTGCAGATGACAAACTGGAGCGAGGCCCTCAATGTGAATCTTTTTACTCTTGAGGAGACTGATTGATGCCAGCAGCACAGCGAAATGTTTCCTTTCTCGGTTGTGTTCTCTTTCAGAAGTGTTGGAGTCGGAGAACGTAGCAGTGCCGACAGACGGGGGACGGTATGATGTGTTCCTGTCCAGGCGCACGAGGCAGGCCGTATACTGGCATGAGGCACCCACGCAAGTGAGGCGATGCACCTGGTTTTCCAAAAGTGAGAAGGACAACCGATATAATCCCTACACGGAGGAGCTGAGCGAGCTGATCGAGGTACAGTCCCTCCCCCCGATGGAAATCTCACCACAACTCACCAGGCTGGCCAGCACTTGGTGCATCCTGGTGGCTGGGTGTCCCTCCCTGTCTCACTCATGGGTCTGGTCTTCTTGCTGTTAGATCACTGACAGAATCCAGGCCAATGTTCTATCCATTAGCACCCAGGAAGCAAAGCTTCACGTCACCCAGGCTGGATGTCAGGAGCTCTGACAGAGGCCTCCAGAACTTGACCTGCCCCTCAGAACCTTCTGGAGCTGAGACACGTCCCTCAGAACTTTCCAGAGCTCGACGTGTTCCTCAGAACTTTGCAAGGCTTGGGCATTTCTTGGATAATCATAGATCATAATCATGGAACCCGACAGTGCAGAAACAGGCCCTTCGGCCCATCAGGTCTGCACCGAACACAATCCCAGCCAGGCCCGACCCCCCACCCCCCCCCCATCCCAACATAGGAGTTTTACACATTTCCCTCAGAACCTTCCAGAACCAGCACATTCACCCTGAACGGATCATTCTGCAGCTCTCGCGATGGGCTGAATGGCTTCTCTCTGCATCGCTATGACGCCCGTGCCTCCCCTCGGACCTCTGGGCCTTCCTGTGGGCTGTGAGGCAGCACCCCCCGCCCACCCACCACCACCACGCACCAGCCCTCAGCATTGAAATGTGTGCGTGTTTCTCAGAAGCAGATACCAGATTACCCAGAATGATGCCAACTGCCAAAGCGAGGAATTACTGTGGCACCTGGCAGCAGATGGCACTGGGAGAGTGCTGGGGCCCCAGCTAGGGGAGCGCGAGGCCTGAGGGCAATTGGAGCCTGGGGGGGGGAAGCAGGGCCTGGCTGGTTCTGGTTCTGCACTCGGAGGGAGTTGGGTGGGGTGGGGGTTGGAGATGCTGGGCAGGTTGTGGTGGGGGGCACTCAAGGAGCTGGGGGAAGCTGAGGGGGGAGGTGGCACACACACTGAGGGAAAGCGGGGCATGGCTGAGGGAGCTGGGGCACAGCAAAGGGAGAGTCTGAGGGACACAGTGAGGGAGTGGGGGGGGCTGGGGGTTGGGTGCAGAGCTGGGGCACACGGAGGGACATCAGGGCATGGCTGAAGGAGCAGGTGTAGGTGGAGTGGTGGGTGAGGGTTTGGGAAACGCTGAGGGTGCGCAGGGGAGCTGGAGCGGGGTGGGGCGTGGGTGGGCGAGCTGGGGCACAGCTGAGGGAGCGTCTAAGGGACACAGTGGGGGAGGCTGGGGGTTGGCTGGGAGCTGGGGCACACGGAGGGAAATCGGGGCATGGCCAAGGGAGTGGGGTGTTGTCGGTAAAATAAAACCTGGGAGACTGTTAGTCAAAATACAGCGGTTTTCATTCCAAAGCTTTGGGGAGAAACTGGCTCCAATTAAGGCTGACCAGGTTTCTCCTCCAACACAAACACCAGTGGGTTTTTATACGTTGTGAGCTCCAGCAGGAATCACAATTCCAAGTTCCAATTCCTGCCAGCCCTTCAGTTCTTCCTTCCTGGGTTGTGATGCAGCCCCAGAATTAATCAGGAATTACAGCCCTGCAGTCAGGACACAGGAAAACCCTTCTGCAGCAGGACCAGCATCCCTGTCTTGGAAGTTAGTTGTGCAATCGTGGCTGTCCCAGCAGGAACCTTCCTGTTGGAAGCCAGTATCGCGATCTGCCATCAGCAGCTGTCAAAAGCCAGTATCGTAAACTACCATCTGTGTAACAATGTCCAACCCATATAAACAGGTTAGATTTGCAAAGTCTACAAAATAACAATCACGTTTAACTGTCTGCTGTTAGAAAAATGAGAGTTAAAGTATGTGAAACATGAACAAATAACTTATATTACTTCCAGCAACAGTATAAGCTTGAGAAGATCAGTCATGATGAAGGGTTATGTTTGTGACATATTGCAGGTACAAAATCCATTAACCCTTTCCCTTCAGGTACAAAATGCATTCAGCTTTTCCCTACTTCAGAGGGGTAGCTGGAGTGATGGGTGAGGGTCTGGGAAACACTGAGGGAAAGCGGGGCGAGGCTGGGGGGAGCTGGTGGGGGGGGAGCTGGGGCACACGGAGGGAAGTTGGGGCATGGCCGAGGGAACGGGGGATAGCGGGAATAGTGGGTGAGAGTCTGGGAAACACAGAGGGAGAGTGGGTCCTGGCTGGTTGTGGTTCTGCATGTTGTTGGTTTGAGAGGTGAGTAAAACTCTGCTCTCCCCACACAGAGAGCGTACAAGGAAGCAGTGGTCACCAACGAATGGAACAGGAAGGTGGAATTTCCCAGTGGAGAAGTCATTATCCTACACAACCCAAAGGTGAGGGAATGTTGCAGCATCGGTGGATCGGAACAGACACGATTTCCACCCCCCTCCCCCGCTTGGTGTATCGGGGTTGTTAATGGAGGAGGTTTGAATTGTTGGTGTGAGCCCTGTCCGTTCACAGCAGTGTGTGTGTGAGCCACAGACAGCAGCAAAATCAACGATAGAGCGGACTCTGAGCGCACTGATAACAGCTCAGTGAGATGGTGATGATGCTGCAGGGTGAGAAACCCTTCACTCTGATATCGATCTGAGGGTTTTGCAATAGGGTGTGTCTCTTTTTATTCCAGCATCAAGTGTCCCCCTCGTGTCCAGACTCTGTGTGTGTCCCACTCAGTGAAACAGAATGATGTGTGTCTGCTGTCTGACAGTGTTGTTGGCCTGTGTCAGTCCAAACACACACTTACCCATCAGGAACACCGGCTGGAAGACCCAATGCTCTGCCAGTGTAGGGGTGGGCAGTGCGAGGGGTGGGGGGATCGTCAGTGAGAATTGGGGGGGCTTGTGGGAAGGGAGGGGGGAGTGGGTGGAAGGGAGTGAGGAGATTTGCAGGAGGGGAGTGGAGGTGTGGGAGGGGTGATGGGTGGGGAGGATGACGAGAGTGGGTCGGGGGTGAGCGTGCAGGGGCTGGGGGGATTGCGGGAGTGGAGTGGGGGTGGGTGATTGCGGGAGGGGAGTGGGGGGTGAGCGTGCCGGGGCTGGGGGGATTGCGGGAGGGGAGTGGGGGTGGGTGATTGCGGGAGGGGAGTGGAGTGAGCGTGCCGGGGCTGGGGGGGATTGTGGGAGGGGAGTAGGAGTGGGGGTGAGCGTGCAGGGGCTGGGGGGATTGCGGGAGGGGAGTGGGGGTGGGTGATTGTGGGAGGGGAGTGGGGGGTGAGCGTGCCGGGGCTGGGGGGGATTGTGGGAGGGGAGTGGGGGTGGGTGATTGCGGGAGGGGAGTGGAGTGAGCGTGCCGGGGCTGGGGGGGATTGTGGGAGGGGAGTAGGAGTGGGGGTGAGCGTGCAGGGGCTGGGGGGATTGCGGGAGGGGAGTGGGGGTGGGTGATTGTGGGAGGGGAGTGGGGGGTGAGCGTGCCGGGGCTGGGGGGGATTGTGGGAGGGGAGTGGGGGTGGGTGATTGCGGGAGGGGAGTGGGGGGTGAGCGTGCCGGGGCTGGGGGGATTGCGGGAGGGGAGTGGGGGTGGGTGATTGCGGGAGGGGAGTGGAGTGAGCGTGCCGGGGCTGGGGGGGATTGTGGGAGGGGAGTAGGAGTGGGGGTGAGCGTGCAGGGGCTGGGGGGATTGTGGGAGGGGAGTGGGGGTGGGTGATTGTGGGAGGGGAGTGGGGGGTGAGCGTGCCGGGGCTGGGGGGGATTGTGGGAGGGGAGTGGGGGTGGGTGATTGCGGGAGGGGAGTGGGGGGTGAGCGTGCCGGGGCTGGGGGGATTGCGGGAGGGGAGTGGGGGTGGGTGATTGTGGGAGGGGAGTGGAGTGAGCGTGCCGGGGCTGGGGGGATTGCGGGAGGGGAGTGAGCATGTGGGGGGTGCGAGATCAGAGTGAGGGGCTGTGAGGGAGTGGGTGCAGTTGGGGTTTTAGCAGGAGAATGGGGGAGAGAGAGGAGTGGGAGCGGTAGGGCTTCCAAACATAAACCATTGGTAAGGGTGTGATGGGCAGGTTAAAAAGAGAAGGAAGTTTTTGTTGCTTCTCTTTTGAGGTTAGAATGTGTCAAAGTGTTTCAGTGAACCAACGGAGTGCCTCGAAAATGTCATCACTGTCAAATGATAGGAAACGGTCATTTCCACTCCCCACCCACAAGCCCGAGACAGGCAGGGTTCAGATCTGTATCTGTGGTGGCTCAGTGTCCGGTCTCAGCAGCGTCTCTGTGTTTTGTGGTCACCGCAGCTCATGATGCACTTCCAGGAGTGGAACTCAGCAGCTTCTGAGCAGAGTAAACCGTGGACGGTGAAGAGAGGGACAGAGCAGACCTATGGGGATATCTACCACGGTGAGCCTGTCAAGGTGGATCACCTGGTCTTCATGGTGCACGGAATCGGCCCAGCGTGTGACATCCGCTTCCGCAGCATCATTCAGTGCGGTGAGTTCCCGCTGTCCCACCCACACACACACACACACACACGCATACACACAGAACACACAAAGACACATACACACACTCTTGTAGACCTTTTCCCAGCTTGGTAAAGCTCTGCAGAGAAGCAAATCTTGCTGTCAGCTTCTGATTTGATTTATTATTGTCACGTATGAAATGCAGTGAAAAGTATTGTTTCTCAGGCACTTCACAGACTAAGCATACCGCTCATAGAGAAGGAAAGGCGAGAATGCAGAATGTAGTGTTACAGTCATAGCTGGGATGCAGAGAAGGATCAACTTAATGCGAGGTAGATCCATTGAAAAGTCTGACAGCAGCAGGGAGGAAGCTGTTCTTGAGTCAATTGGTACATGACCTCAGACTTTTGTCTCTTTTTCCCAAAGGAAGAAGGTGGAAGAGAGAATGTCCTGGGTGCATAGGGTCATTAATTATGCTGGCTGCTTTGCTGAGGCAGCATGAAGTGTAGACAGTCAATGGATGGGAGGCTGGTTTGTGTGATGGATTGGGCAAGATTCACGACCTTTTGTAGTTTCTTGCAGTCTTGGGCAGAGCAGGAGCCCATACCAAGCTGTGATACAACCAGAAAGAATACTTTCTATGGTGCATCTGTAAACATTGGTGAGAGTGGTAGCTGACATGCCGAATTTCCTTAGTCTCCTGAGAAAGTAGAGGCGTCGGTGGGGCTTTCTTAACTATAGCATCGGCATGGGGGGAACCAGGACAGGTTGTTGGTGATCTGGACATCTAAAAACCTGAAGCTCTTGACCATTTCTACCTCGTCCCCATTGATGTCAACAGGGGCATGTTCTCCTTTACGCTTCCTGAAGCCGATGAC
The DNA here is from genome assembly GCF_965287045.1 of Carcharhinus amblyrhynchos. Taxonomy (NCBI): domain Eukaryota; kingdom Metazoa; phylum Chordata; class Chondrichthyes; order Carcharhiniformes; family Carcharhinidae; genus Carcharhinus; species Carcharhinus amblyrhynchos. The sequence continues at coordinate 16,522,484 of NC_137357.1, read as the reverse complement.
AATCTCCTGCGTTTTGTTGACGTTGGCAGTAATGAGAGATTGGGGTTAAAATTGGGTCAGCCATGATTTTGTTGAAAAGTGGAGGAGACCCGAGGGGCTGAGTGGCCTCACTCCTGTTCCTATTTCGTGTGCAGTCAGAAATGGACTGATCTCGCAAAACTTTGATCCCAATTTGAAACCAGATGTGTTGCAATTTCCCAGTGACTGCAAAACCAAATTCCATTTCTGTGTCTGTGTTCTGTCTCTGCCGCCTTCAGCCCATGAGGACAAAGTGTCCAACTGAACTTCTTTGTGTTCCTCTCGACTTCAGGAAAGCTTCGGGTTTTCAGTTGTCCAGATCACCAACAACCTGGCCTGGTCCCCCCGCCATGCCGACACTATAGTTAAGAAAGCCCACCATCGCCTCTAGTTTCTCAGAAATCTAAGGAAATTTGGCATGTCAGCTACAACTCTCACCAACTTTTACAGATGCACCATAGAAAGCATTCTTTCTGGTTGTATCACAGCTTGGTATGGGCTCCTGCTCTGCCCAAGACCGCAAGGAACTACAAAAGCTCATGAACGTAGCCCAGTCCATCGCACAAACCAGCCTCCCATCCATTGACTCTGTCTACAGTTCCCACTGCCTTGGAAAAGCAGCCAGCATAATTAAGAACCCCACGTACCCCGGACATTCTCCCTTCCACCTTCTGCCGCCGGGAGAAAAATACAAAAATCTGACATCAAGTCCCAACCAACTCAAGAACAGCTTCTTCCCTGCTGACTTTTGACTGGACCGACCTCACACTCAGTTGATCTTTCTCTACACTCTAGCTATGCCTCGAACACTACATTCTGCACTCTGTCCTTTCCTTCTCTATGAATGGTATGCTTTGTCTGTATTGGCGCGCAAGGAACAATACTTCTTACTTATGCGAATACATGCGACAATAATAAATCAAATGTGTCTGCGCATGCTCTCACTGTGTGCTTGCCAGCTGAGTTATTCAGCACCGTGTGGGATGACTGATGGCTGTGTTGTTCCGTGTTGATCTTGTGACCACAAAAGTGCTGACAGCTTCATACCAGAAATTTGAAGCAAAGTTTCTTTGGTGCATTTACACACAAACGCCTAAATCTTAAAACTCCCCCCACCGAAATGGAAGCCAAGAAAGTTTAATTCATTTAAATAAGGGAATGAACTTGAAAGGTAAATTCTCTGCCAGGGATTTCTCGGGAGCCTGAAGTGTTCCTGCTGAGATTGTTAGTCCTTTGGCCAGTGACTTTTATTTGTTATTCTTTCACGGGAAATAGGTGTCGCTGGCTGGGCCAGCATTTGTTGGCCATCCCTAACTCCCCTTGGACTGAGTATCTCACTTGGCTATTTCAGAGGGGCAATTAAGAGTGACCCACATTGCTGTGGGTTTGCAGTCAACCATAGGCTAATAAGAAGTCTCACAGAGTCAACAGGTTGATTTGGAAACACGAGCTTTCAGAGTGCCTGATGAAGGGGGAGCGCTCCAAAAGCTCGTGATTCCAAATAAACCTGTCTGGCTTTAACCTGGTGCTGTGAAACTACTTAATGTACCCACCCCAGTCCAACACTGGCAACTCATCCACATGTCAGCCAGACCAGGTAAGGATGGCAGATTTCCTTCCCTCAAGGATATTAGTGGTAGTTTAATGGTCACCGTTTACTGAGGCTAGCTTTATATTCCAGATTTATTTCAATTGAATTGAAATTGCCTCAGCTGCCATGGTGGCGTGTGAGCCCATGCCCCCAGACTGGGTCTGTGGGTTACTAGTCCAAGTGACATTACCACTGTGCCACCATCTCCTCCATCTGCAGAATCATCCTGAGAAGTTGAAGAACCTGAGTTGGTTGAGATAGGTAGGCTGCTGATTAACAAGGCAATCAGAGGTTATGGGGAAAAGGTAGGAGGATGGGAATGACAAAACTAACAGCCATGACTGAATGGCGGAACACACTCTATGGGTCAAGTGGCCTAATTCTACTCCAGTTTCTTACGGGGGCAGGGCAGGGCGGGGGACACAATGTCTTGTTTCATGTAGCTTTCCCAATCTGGTATTCAGCTGTACGCCCGTGCTGGCTTCCACTGATCCTGCTGCCTTAGGGTGACTTGGTGGGCCTCGATATCTGCTACCCCTCACCGGGTGAGTTTAAGATGTACTCAGTGGATGATGAGAGCACGCACTGACTTCACAGAATCCCAACAATGCAGTGAGAGGCCATTTGGCCAATCGATTCTGCACCAACCGCAATCCCACCCAGGCCCCACCCCATATCTCTACTTATTTACCCACTAATCCCTTTAACCTATTTATGTCAGGACACAAAGAGGCAATTTTAGCATGGCCAATCAACCTAACCCGCACAACTATGGGCTGTGGGAGGAAATCAGAGCACCCGGAGGAAACCCACGCAGACACGGGGAGAATGTGCAAACTCCACACAGACAGTGCCCCAAGCCAGGAATCAAACCCAGGTCCCTGGAGCTGTCAAGCAGCAGTGCTAACCACTTGGAATGCAGGAGCAGTTCGGATTGTCTTCACTGTTGTGGCTGGTCCATTTCACTGGATTTCTAGGGATCAAGTTGGCACTTAGAGCAAAGGGAATAGAATATAAAGGGAAGAAAGTATTGTTGCAACTGTACAAGGCATTGGTGAGGACACACCTGGAGTATTGTGTACAGATTTGATCCCTGTATGTGAAGGAAGATGTAGTGGCATTGGAGGCAGTTCAGAGGAGGTTCATGAGATTGATTCCAGAGATTGGGGGGGGGTTTGTTGTACAAAGAGAGACTGAACAGTTTAGGCCGATACTCTCTGGAATTTAGAAGAATGAGGGGAGATCAGATTGAGAGATACAAGGTGATAAAAGATGTGGATAAAGTAGATGTGGAGCGGATACTTCCTGTTGTGGGGCATTCTAGGATGAGAGGTCATAGTCTGCGGATAAGGGGCAACAAATTTAAAACAGAGTTGAGGAGAAATGACATCATAGAATCTACAGTGTAGAAGGAGGCCATTTGGCCCATCAAGTCTGCACTGACAACAATGCTACCCAGGTCCTACATCCATAACTCCACACATTTGCCCTCGTAATCCCCCTGACATTAAAGACAATTTATCATGGCTAATCAATCGAACGCGCACATCTTTGAAGTGTGGGTGGGAACTGATGCACTCGGACAAAACCCACGCAGACACGGGGAGGATGTGCAAACTCCACACAGACAGTGACTCGAAGCCGGAATTGAACCCGGGTCCCTGGCGCTGTGAGGCAACTGTGCCGCCCCAAAAGTTCTCCCAAAGGGTTGTGAATTTGTGGAATTTGCTACCCCAAAGTGTGGCGGATGCTGGGACCATTTAAGGATGAGTTGGACAGATTTTTAATGGGTTGAAGGGTTCCGGGGAGAAGGCTGGAAAATGGGTATGAGGAGCATTTTAGCCATGATGGAATGTTGGAGTGGACTTGGTGGGCTGAATGGCCTAACTCTGCTCCTGTATCTTGTGAACTGTTATGAGCGAGCGCAGAGGCAATGTTGCTTTGTGGCGTGTGGTTTACAGCTAACACACTCTCCCTCCACATTGCAGTGAATGATTTCCGGAACGCTGCTCTCAGCCTCCTGCAGACGCACTTCAAGAAAGCCCAAGATGAGCAGAAGGTTGGCCGGGTGGAGTTTCTGCCTGTGAATTGGTATTGCACCCTGCATGGAGATGCCACTGGGGTGGATGAGTGAGTGTCGGGTCGTGCCTGCCGTGTTACTCAGGGTCAGCTCATTATTCTCATTGCGGTTGCACGGTGCAGGCAGGTTAACACACGTGACCGAGGGTGTTGATCAAAGGGGATCTGCTGGATTTGGGATCTGCTGACTTGTCAGATTGTTCGATATTGCCCGTGGGTCAGGTCCCAGCTGCCGGCTGGAGATTGGATTTCAGGATCCCTTGTTTTGTTAAAGCCTGAACTTGGATTTTATTCAAAATAAACCACTTGGAGTACAAGGTCTGACCCAGCTGCTATCCACAAGCACACTCAGAAGTCTCACAACACCAGGTTAAAATCCAACAGGTTGATTTGGAATCATGAGCGCTGCTCCTTTCTCAAGTGAGTGGAGGTAGGTTTTACCAACAGCACAGATAGACAGAGACATAACTGCAAGATAATGAGAGGTTTGACGGATTCACCTGATGAAGGGGCAGTGCTCCAAAAGCTCGTGATTGCAAATAAACCTGTTGGACTTTAACCTGGTGTTGAGAGACTTATTACTGTGCCCGTGCCCATCCCCATCCATCACCGGAATCTTCACATCATGGCTGCCATCCACAAGTTCAGTAAATGGTTAGATTGCCGCTGCTTTATTTAGTGACCACCACTATTTTTTTAACTTTGAACCTTCCCTGCTCCTTGTGAGTTTTCCAGCAAACGGCACCTTTCTCAGGAAGTTGGGATCAGTTCCTTCCTGGAGGTTCAGATCGATGTGACTTGGGCGATTTGATCCCTGCCCTGTGTCACTTGCTGGACCAATTGTGGTTGGTGTTTCAATCACTCTCAACTGATCTCCTGAGCCTCCTCCAGCACCACTCCATCCCTGATTCAGGTGATCCTGTGAGACAGACCACACGTGTTAGTGGGTTGGTGCTCCAGACTGATAAAGTCGTGGAGGTTTACAGCATGGAAACAGGCCCTTCTGCCCAACTGGTCCATACTGCCCTATTTTTACCACAAAGCTAGTCCCAATTGCCCGCGTTTGGCCCATATCCCTCGATACCCAATGTTTTTTAAAAGACAAAGTTGTACCCGCCTCTACTCCTGCCTCTGGCAGCTCGTTCCAGATACTCACCACTCTCTGAACAAATTGCCCCACCGGACAACTTTGACTTTACTCAGCCTTGTGTTGGTCTCTGTGGATAGCACTCCCTTTTTCCTGTCTGATTGAATGAATTCTCTCAGACTAAAGGCCTTGATGCTTATCTGTGGAGACTTTGACAAAGACCTTTATTTCTTAGTAGCTGATGTGATTTTTAAATCTGTGTGATTATTTACCATTTCAATCCTGGAATTAAAATAGCATCTTGCACTGGGCAGGATACAGACAAGGTGCTTTATTGGAACCTGCTCTGTGTCGATCCCAGAGACTTGCTGTTTGTCCGCTGCATTTAAACTGTGTTCTTTATATGTTCTGTCCCTCCTGATAAACCTCAACACTCATCAGGGTTCAATGATGAAGGCGTCTCCCATTTGTGCTCAGCCTGTCTCCCCCTCTCTGTGTTCCCTCTCAGAGATATTCGAAGAATAACATTGCCAAGTATCAGTCGCCTACGACACTTCACCAATGAGACGTTACTCGACCTGTTCTTCTACAACAGCCCCACCTACTGCCAAACCATTGTGGACACTGTGGCCAACGAGATGAACCAGCTCCTGGCGGTTTTCCAGCGACGCAATCCCGATTTCCGAGGCGGGATCTCAGTGGCTGGACACAGTCTGGGTAAAGCCAGAATCTCCCTTGCTGTGTTTTGTGGGTCCACTGTTGGTATTTCTCCTGCTGACCTCTGTGCTGCGGGGAATGAATTTGGGGCGGATGGGGGGGGTGGCGGGGAGTTGGGGGTGAAGGGGGGTGGATGGGGGGGGGGGCGGGGAGTTGGGGGTGAAGGGGGGAGGAATGGGGCGTGCGGTTGGAGGAGGGAATGGGGCGCACGATTGGAGGGGGGAATGGGGCACGTGGTCAGGAAGGTGTCTGCTGCTTTGGTTCTGAGTGAGTTGAGGCAACAGGTTTTGTCACGTGGACCCCTCAGTTGAGCTTTGACTCTCGGTGCACCCCCAAAGTTCAGGCAGCACCTGGATCTCTCCTCAGTGAGATTCCTGTTAATTCCTGGGATGTGGGTACAGATAACCAGTTCCCCAAGTGTTAACTGACCGGTGTTACTGACCCATGCAGTGAAACCAATGCCCCCCCCCCCCCCTTCCCCCCAGGTAATGGTTTGGATTACCAGTGACCGATGGTGGCCCCTGGTTGTCTCATGCCACCCTCTTCACCTTCTGAAAGACCTGGGGATTGTCAGCCCTCCCTTCATGTTTGTTGGTGTCAAGTCCTTCCTTGGGCAAGCCATCCAATCGCAGATTTACAACAGGAGGGAAGGGTGTTGATTGGTTGGCAACCTCAACCCTGATAGGCTGAGGCGTTGCCATCTTGCCTCTGTTTGAAATTTGGTCGTCTTGCATTTGTCCTGATGAGTGCAGGAGGAAAAACTTCAGCAACACGTGTCTCTCTCGCTCGCTCTCTCTCCCTTCAAATAGAAGATAGTCAAAAATTAATTCAATGGGGAATTTAGGATAAAGATTTCTCCATGAGAGAGTGGTGAAAATGTGGAGGTTCAGGTAAAGAGTTGGGATGGATATGGTTGTAAGTATGCGTGAGAGAGGACCAGAAGGATAAGTTGCTGACACGAAGTGAATAAAGGTTGGAGGAATTTGATGTGTGGCACAGAGTGATGGCTGTAGCTGTACAGAACCCTGGTTAGGTCCCACTTGGAACAGATCGGGGCAGCAGACTTTACAAAGGACATGTTGGCCTTGGAGGGAGTGCAGCCGAGGTTTACACGAATGATACCCGGACTTGAGAGCTTAGGTTATAAGGAGGGATTGTACAAATGAGACCTGTTTTCTCTGGAATTCAGAAGGAGGCCATTTGGCCCATGGAATCTGCACTGACTTTCCCAGCAGGCCATCGCACCCAGCTCCTACCCCTGCAACCCCCACAAGGGTGGCATGAGAGACACCAGAACTCGGGGCCACCATCAGTCACTGATAATCCCAAAGAGAATCCAGGAGAAGGTTTTGTTGCAGAGAATGTGGAAGTGTCTCTGGCTGTTGGATCCAAACTTATCCCTGTTTTCCAGGCTCCCTGATACTCTTCGATATTCTGACCAATCAGAGTAGCTCCGGCTCCAAGGAACAGGGCGCCCGCCAACAGGTGGTCACAAAGAGTTGCCGTTCCTGTATGAAGGTAAATCTCGCCAGGGCCACGGGGAGGGTCGGAGCACAGGCGTCACCGCTGGCACAGGCTACTTGCTTTGAGGGGGATTGGTGAATGGCGGCTGGATGTGTGTGTTGTACGCTGGAATATTCTCCCCCCCGCTTGGGGTTACAAAGCTCCTTGAGTTAAATGGGGTGGCACGATGGCACAGTGGGTTAGCGCTGCTGCCTCACGGCACCAGGGACTGGGGTTCGATTCCTGTCTTGGGTCACTGTCAGCGTGAAGTCTGCACGTTCTCCCCATGTCGGTGTGGGTTTCCTCCAGCTGCTCTGTTTTCCTCCAAAGGTGTGCAGGTTTGGTGGATTGGCCATGATCAGCTGATCCTCGTGTCAGGGGGATTCACAGGGTAAGTGCGCGGAGTAATGGGGATAGGTGGGTTTGTGGATGGGCCGAATGGCTTCCTTCTGCACTGTAGGGATTCTGTGAAGTAGGAGGTGAACGCCCCCACCTCTTGCACGTCTGGGATCTGTGCACGGCAGTGGCAGGAGCTGTGATTGCAGCGAGCTCGGGAGAGCTGGGTAACTGCCCTGAGTGGAACGTCCTGGAATCTCATCAATCCCTGCTGAAGGGAAGGGTTTGCGATCCCGGGATTAAATCGGTACCTCTGTGGAATGGATTCACTCAGCCTGCTGTCTGCACACAGGCTGGCGTCAGTCTGCAGTTTGCAACTTAGAGCTGCGTCGTTTCATTCTTGTTCTGCAAGGATTCTGAGCAATGGGAAGCGAAGGCTGGTAATGAAAACATCCCTGCAGTGCAGAAAGAGACCATTCGGCCCATTGAATCTGCACTGACTTTCCCAACAGAACATTCCCACCCAGCCCCTATCCCCATAACCCCACATATTTACCCCACCAATTCACATTACCGATACTTGGGACACTGAGGGGCAATTTAGCAAGGCCAATCCACCTGACCTGCACATTATTGGACTATGGGAGGAAACCCACAGAGACACGGGGAGAATGTGCAGGCCCCACACAGATGGTGACCCAAGCCGGGAGTCGAACCCGGATCCGTGGCGCTGTGAGGCAGCAGTGCTAACCACTGTGCCACCTCAAATGTAACTGCAGGTGAGCTCTGACTGGGATATGAGATCAGGTTGGAGGGACTGAATGATCTGTGTCCTCTTGTCCAGAGTTTGACACACTGAGGTCTTTGTAAATGTCAAGTTTGAGAACTCCTTCCAGCTCTATCCCAGTGAAGTATTCCTGCTGAAATGGTGGGAATATTATTGTGCTCGTTCACTGGGTCTGCTTGTGGTAATTGAAATAGTCCACGTCTGTCCAACTGCCTTGGGAGAAGGGGAGTTCGCTGGATGGTGATCAGGGACAGGGATTTGTGCTGGATCTGGGTGCTTGGTTAAAACTCTTGTCTTCATTCACTGCCTCAGGATATGAGCTTGGAGGAAGTTCTGAAATTACACGGACTATCGGAATTCCTGACCGTTCTGGAACAGGAGAAGCTGGATCTGGAGTCGTTGGTAAGAGGCAACTCGGAGCCTTCCTGCAATTCCATTTCTTTCCGTGTCTGTTGATTTCCCCCTTTGTCACCGCACTCTCTCCTCCCCCTCCCTCTCCCCATCGCCCGAGTCTGTGCGGGCACAGCCCGAGCCTGTTGCGATTTACTGCCCATGATAAATTGCGTGATAAATTTGTGTGGGAAGCTGGGCTGGAAAGGGGAAATGTTTGGCCTTGTGTTCTCACGGGATCTGGATGGAGAAGACTGGCTCCTCATCTGCTTCATTGCTCCCGTCAGGTGATGTGTTCCGATGCGGAACTGAAGGAGTTGGGCATTCCCCTGGGACCAAGGAAGAAAATACTCAGTGTGGCCAAGACTTTCACAAGTGGACAGGTACAAGACACGCCCGGCACCTTCCCCACCCCCCGCCCCCTCCCTCCCTCCCTCCCTCCCTCTGTTTGGAGTGGAGGGGTGGAGGGGGTTGAGCGTGAGGGGCTGGGAGTGGGCGGGGATCGAAGAGGGGCAGTGAACTGGGAGGGGGGAGTAGGGGGTGGCTGGGAGGAGGTGGAGGGGGGGTGAGGGTGTGGGGGCGGGGAGGGGGGGGACGAGTGAGGGTGTGGGGGCGGGGAGGGGGGGGACGAGTGAGGGTGTGGGGGCGGGGAGGGGGGGGACGAGTGAGGGTGTGGGGGCGGGGAGGGGGGGGACGAGTGAGGGTGTGGGGGCTGGGAGGGGGGGGACGAGTGAGGGTGTGGGGGCTGGGAGGGGGGGGACGAGTGAGGGTGTGCGGGTTGACTGTTGAGATGATGATGATAAAGTCAGCTCGGGTGAATGGACCCTTTGCCTCACTGAAACCCTTGGCACCCAGCTGACTGTCCATGACCCTGACGCCATTGTGACCAGTTGTCAACCTTGGATTGGCAGGTGACGAGAGAGGAGGAGCAAGTGGGGGAACCAATGGGAAGGACCATGACTGAGAAAGGCAACCAATGCGGAGAGGAGGGAGGTGGCGGCGAGCAGTCACAGCGCCCCCTGTCCACCAGCAGCCTCACTTCAGTCAATTACGAACAGTTCAACGTGGGTATTGGCCAGGTAAGAGTTTACACAGCAGCAGGAGCAAGGATAACCTCCCAATGTTATAAAGAGGAAGTTGATCCCCTCTCTGAGAACTGACGCTTTACCACTCAAACAGGAGTACCGCGCTTTATAATCTGTTAAAGTGAGTGCGAGAAGGGGGAATATCTGCACTTCAACTTTTAGTGGCAAAGTCAAAATAACTACCTGAGACGATCTCTGTAAAATCAACAAGGAACTAACGAAATCTAACGATCTAAGTGAACAGGTTAACTAAACTATTAACAAACCCAGTCAAACACTGGATGAATGAAATGTTGTTTCGATAAATACAACTCCTACCTACTGACAAAAAAACAGAATTTTTAGTCATTCTCGAAATTACAACCAGGCTTGTTGCCTTCTGGAATCTTCTGTCTGGAGCCTCTGTCTTCCTTTGCTATCTTCACTGTTGAGATGAGGCTCTCTTTTAAGACATAAATAAGTTGTGGCAGAGAGCCACAACTCTCTCCCTCTCTCTCTGAAGCTGAGAGCTGTGCCTGGCACTGTTCTCCAGTTTGTGCCACTGTCCCTCTCTCCATCTCTCATACCCCCTGATGACATACCAACATCCCCACAAGAGGACTGGTTCTCAGGTTTCCAAAACATCAAATTCAAATCTGACAGGCTGCTGTTATCCAAGTGCCTAATTTAAATTGATTGGACAAAATTTAAAAACAGCCAGTTGTCTTGGCAACACTACTGTTTGGCCTTTGATATAATGTTGCAATCTGTGTACTGCATATGCATCAGCATCTTTTTTCTAAAAACAAATTTGAACACGAGAAGTGTAGGAAAAAACACTCTCTCTTTTCAAAAACTTTATAAACACCAAAATTTGGTAACGCAGCAGCCTGATTCAGTTTGTCCAGGTGAGAGAGTTTACACAGCAAAACAAGCGCACCATGGCTGAAATGAATAATTATGCTGCATCTGGGTTGCATGTTTTACAGACACACTGACTCCCAGTAGAAAGAAACTGAACTTTAAAACATTCTGCAGAAACATCACATTTATCAATAACCTGGCACTGTATCATCACACCTCAGAGGACCTTACCCCAGGCACCAATTGTTGCTGATTAAGCAATGCAGTGGACATTTTTCAAGTTTATTTATTCATGTCACAAGTCCGCTTACATTAACACTGCAATGAAGTTACTGTGAAAATCCACTCGTCGCCACACTCGGGCGCCTGCTCGGGTACACTGAGGGAGAATTTAGCATGGCCAATGCACCGCATCAGCACGTCTTTCAGACTGTGGGAGGAAACCCATGCATACACGGGGAGAATGTGCAAACACCACACAGACAGTGACCCGAGGTTGGGAATTGAACCCAGGTCCCTGGCGCTGTGAGGCAGCAGTGCTAACCACTGTGCGAGTGTGCTGCCCTGTGAATGTGAGTCTCTCTGTAACTGTGCGCTATTGGGTTTCAACATTGACTTTTAAAAAGAGCTATTTTCTCACCCTCTCCTCCACCTTACCACCTCGCCTCGCCCCTCTCTCTGTCTCTCTCCTCCCCTCGCCCCTCTCTCTCTGTCTCTCTCTCTCCTCCCCTCGCCCCTCTCTCTGTCTCTCTCTCTCCTCCCCTCGCCCCTCTCTCTCTCTGTCTCTCTCTCTCCTCCCCTCGCCCCTCTCTCTCTGTCTCTCTCTCTCCTCCCCTCGCCCCTCTCTCTCTGTCTCTCTCTCTCCTCCCCTCGCCCCTCTCTCTCTGTCTCTCTCTCTCCTCCCCTCGCCCCTCTCTCTCTGTCTCTCTCTCTCTCCTCCCCTCGCCCCTCTCTCTCTCTCTCTCTGTCTCTCTCTCTCTCCTCCCCTCACCCCTCTCTCTCTCTGTCTCTCTCTCTCTCCTCCCCTCGCCCCTCTCTCTCTCTCTCTCTGTCTCTCTCTCTCCTCCCCTCGCCCCTCTCTCTCTCTCTCTCTGTCTCTCTCTCCTCCCCTCGCCCCTCTCTCTCTCTCTTCTCTGTCTCTCTCTCTCCTCCCCTCGCCCCTCTCTCTCTCTCTCTCTGTCCCTCTCTCTCCTCCCCTCGCCCCTCTCTCTCTCTCTCTCTCTGTCTCTCTCTCTCCTCCCCTCGCCCCTCTCTCTCTCTCTCTCTGTCTCTCTCTCTCCTCCCCTCGCCCCTTTCTCTCTCTCTCTGTCTCTCTCTCTCCTCCCCTCGCCCCTCTCTCTCTCTCTCTGTCTCTCTCTCTCCTCCCCTCGCCCCTCTCTCTCTCTCTGTCTCTCTCTGTCTCTCTCCTCCCTCGCCCCTCTCTCTCTCTCTCTCTGTCTCTCTCTCTCCTCCCCTCGCCCCTCTCTCTCTCTCTCTCTGTCTCTCTCTCTGTCTCTCTCTCTCCTCCCCTCGCCCCTCTCTCTCTCTCTCTGTCTCTCTCTCCTCCCCTCGCCCCTCTCTCTCTGTCTCTGTCTCTCTCTCTCCTCCCCTCGCCCCTCTCTCTCTGTCTCTGTCTCTCTCTCTCCTCCCCTCGCCCCTCTCTCTCTCTCTCTCTCTCTCTCCTCCCCTCGCCCCTCTCTCTCTCTCTCTGTCTCTCTCTCTCCTCCCCTCGCCCCTCTCTCTCTCTCTCTGTCTCTCTCTCTCCTCCCCTCGCCTCTCTCTCTCTCTCTGTCTCTCTCTCTCCTCCCCTCTCCCCTCTCTCTCTGTCTCTCTCTCTCCTCCCCTCGCCCCTCTCTCTCTGTCTCTCTCTCTCCTCCCCTCGCCCCTCTCTCTCTGTCTCTCTCTCTCCTCCCCTCGCCCCTCTCTCTCTGTCTCTCTGTCTCTCTCCTCCCCTCGCCCCCCTCTCTCTCTCTCTCTGTCTCTCTCCTCCCCTCGCCCCTCTCTCTCTCTCTCTCTCTGTCTCTCTCCTCCCCTCGCCCCCCTCTCTCTGTCTCTCTGTCTCTCTCCTCCCCTCGCCCCTCTCTCTCTCTCTCTCTGTCTCTCTCCTCCCCTCGCCCCTCTCTCTCTCTCTCTCTGTCTCTCTCCTCCCCTCGCCCCTCTCTCTCTCTCTCTCTGTCTCTCTCCTCCCCTCGCCCCTCTCTCTCTCTCTCTCTCAGGTCTCGGTGAATTATCCACGCATGGACTTTGAGCCGGAGATTTTCTTTGCGTTTGGCTCACCGATTGGGATGTTCCTGACTGTGCGAGGTTTGAAGAGAATCGATCCCAGCTACACACTGCCAACGTGCAAGAGTTTCTTCAACATTTATCACCCGGTATGTCCCCTGGTGTCAGGGTGGGAACTGTCCCTGGTGGGCCCTGTCTGAGCATCCGCCTGGAACGTTTCTCCCATCCGCTACTTGGAACAGACTGGGTGGAACAAACACCGCGATTCACCGAGATCCAGGCAACGTGGGCATGGCTGGCTGAGCCAGCATTGATTACCCCTCCTTAATTACCCCTCCAGAAGGTGGTGGTGAGCTCCATTCTTGACCTGCTGCGGTCCGTGAGGTGTAGGAACACCCACAGTGCTGTTAGGGGAGGGAGTTCCAGGATCCTGATCCAGTGATGGTGAAGGAACGGCCGATACATTTCCAAGTCAGGATGCTGAATGACTTTGAGGGGAACCTCGAGGTGCCGGTGATTCCAGCGACCTGCTGCCCTTGTCCTTCTGGATGGGAGAGGTTGCAAGATTGGAAGGTGCTACCTCAGGATCTTTGGTGAATTGCTGCAGTGTG